>NC_056679.1:155410752-155769502 GCF_018350215.1 Panthera leo
ATCTTGTAAGATGTACATGACTATTATTGAATGGTGAGGCTTTGGGGTTATTTTGGAAGGTAGTACAAAAGGCAGGAAATGATGGCAATTAACTCTTACTTTTTAGTTTATTCTGTAGCATAATTATTGACACATTTCTGGTTTCTATCATCTATCATAAAATATATATACAACTTAACAATGCTCTGAAATTAACTTCTCAAACTTGATGGCGGGGAGGGGGAGGCAGTATTCTTACTAGACATAAGTATTTTTTAACATATGGACAAATTCAAGCTTGCAGTACAAGGGCTGAAAATTAGGGAAGAGCATGCCCCCTACTCAAAGGGGGGAAAAAGCATTTTAAGCTTCCTTAACCTTAATTATAAAGTTGACCCTCCTAGAGCCCACCATAAACCAGGAGTTAACAGATAAGATTACAATGTATTTGAGGACAAAATTACAATGTAGTTTGAAACACTCAAATTTCCTTTATATTCTCATCTATTCAGAGCCAAGATAACACTGCTGGTTGTAAAATACAGGGCTCCTTAAAGGAACACCTTTTTTTAAGTCCAAGGATTAAAAGAGAAGAGAGAAAAAGTATTATCAGTTTGGTATTTCTAGTAACATCTAATACTGAATATTCTATACCAAATACTGAACATGCAAAAAATTTTTACTTTTTGATAAATCTAAATTGAAAATTACCAAAAAAGAATGGGTGGGGTGGGTGGGAATGAATGTAAGGTTACTGTCCTCATGATTAAAATATACAACTCAAAGACTTAGATTTAAGCTGTGATTAAAAAAATAAAGAGAAGGGTCAGGGTGCATGGGTGGCTCAGCATTGGACTCCTGGTTCCTGCTCGGGTCATGACCTCACAATTCATGGGATAGAGCCCCACATCAGGCTCTGTGCTGACAGTGTGGAGCCTGCTTGGGATTCTGCCTCTCTCCCTGCCCCTCCCACATGAGCTCCCTCTCTCCTCTCAGAATAAATAAATAAACTTTAAAAAAATTTTAAGAGAAGGGAAATATTTTATAAAACTAAAAATCTTTTGATTTCTTAAATTTCTTGTAATTTATGAATTCAAACAACAGTATGAATAGTTCATGTAACAAAGCAAAATTGACAAATTTAGAGTGAAACTAATGGGTTCCCTTTATAAAGTTAAACTTCAAAAGAGTAAAATCATCAATGAAAAAATAATATAAATTCTTAATGCTTGCATTAATATCTTAGGAAAGAATTTTTGGCTATCTTCATAGTTTCCAAAGTTGTATTTTCCTACACTTTAAGGCAAAGGAACACTGTGTACAAGAAAGGGATATGTGTAAAGAGATAATAATTTAGCATATGGATTTATTCCTCCAATTTCAAGCATATAAAATAAAATCATGGGGTTTTTCTCTTTTGGTTCAGGTTTTAAATTTAACATAACTTTTATAAACTATTTTATAGAATTCCTTATTACCTCAAAATTAAGTGTATCTAGCCAGTAGAAAATTACTTCCAACTATATAATTTTATCAAAACTCTTACCACTAGAAGTCTGTGATATATAAGATACATGAAATAATGTTGTTATTGATTAGATAGGGAAATTTCTCACTTCTTTTTATCATTCATATATATATATTTTATTACTTTTTCTATTTCTCTCAAATGTCTGTTCTCCTAAAACCACATACTTCTCCTTAGTATTTATAACTGTTTTAATTTAATTCTGAAATTATTTAATTCCATGTTCTCCACTAGATTGTAATTTCCTCCTAATTTATTCCCAGCATCTACCATAGTGTCTGACTTAGAGAAAATGATCAATAAATACGTGTTAATAAGTGGACGATAGTAAAAACAAAATACCAACTATTCCTTTCACTTTTAGAAAATCTCTCCTGTTTGCTATATATAAATTGGGCCTCAATAAATAGGTGACTCAATGGAGACATAACACCGGAAGAACTTCCTCAAATTGCAGCTGTGCATCTAAGAAATACACCATTTTTATCTCTTTTGTGAATCAATTTTGAACCTTTAATATTTAAATTTAAAATAATAGACTGAAAAGAGAATGGATCCTTAACAATATCTATATCCAGTGAAGATTTCGATGATCTGATGAAAGCGTATATAATATGAACAGAAACCAATAATCATACAGTCAACAAACTGACAGCCAAGTTTTCATAATTAGTGTAGTCAAATACGGGAGCCAGGACAATTAATTTGTAACCTGGCACAAATAATGGCACAAAAATGAATGAATGAGTGAATTACTCTAAAGAAGTCATCTATTCATATACCTTTGCAGTACTTTGATTTGCCCAGACACAATGTATATATACATTACATGCAAATATACTGCGCACAAATACACAGACACTCAAATTATTTTCATACATAGTATACAGGTAAACAACAAGATCAAAAAGTAAGATTACAAGATTCTAGAGCTGAAATCAATGTCAAATATAAGAATATACATGACCTAAAATAAAATCTATGTCCTATGTTAAACTTTCTAATCCTCTATTGACAATAGACAGAGTATTTGGCCTTTCTGAAGTATTCCCACCCTACTGAATAAAGATTATGATTGTCATCTCTCATATGAACATTAGTAAACAGAAATAACAAATACAGTTAATTTTTACTTTTTCCTTTATACTTTTTCTCATTCTGAACAAGGTATTTTAAAGGTATATCTAACAGCACTTTATGATTTACAAGGCATTTTCACTTAAGCTACATAGCAACTCTATGAGTTATATGGGCAAGTATTATTAGCCCTGTTTTACAAATCAAGATGCTAAGGGCAAAAGAAGTTAAATGGATTGTCAAAGACACAAAACTAGTAAGTAGAAAAGCCAGGACTATAGCCCAGATGTTTTGACACCATCTTTTCAGGGCACCACAAACAGATATACAAAGTTAGAGATACTTGAAATGCATAGCAGCATGGCCAAGTATTAAACCAGCAGTATACCTCTGTGAAGTTTAGAGACTAGAACAGAATAATCTGAGCCCTTCAAATCATCAAAGAGATCTCACTATTTTATTTAGAATTGTTTCACTATACAATGCACTAGTTAACAAAAGATTCACTAGAATAACACCTATCTACCAAACTAGAAAAAAAAAAAAAAGCAAACAAACAAAAAAACCTGGTAACAGATTTACTCAATTACAGAGTTAATACAAACCAGTATGTAGTTTGTTTATAAAATATATATATAATAGGAATATTTCCCTGAATCTCTCACTGACAGAATGCAATCTTTCAATTAATTTACATGATTATTTTTTTCATGAAGTGTATTTAAACTGTCTTATTTTTCCTCTCCCTACCACTCTAGAATTTTTTTAAAAACTTCTAAAGGTCGAAAATGGAATAAGTAATTGCTTGATACCTCCTTGCAAACTCTTTAAAAGTTGTACAGCTGCTAATGTATGTTTGCGCTGGCATTGCAGAATGGAGCCTGGGGAATACAAAATCTGATTTCAGAGAAACCAGAGCTTACTTCAAAGAAAAGAGCAACTCTCTCCAGCTGATAAGATATTTCCTGAAAGAAAACAACTACCAAGTAAGAAATACACTAGTGATATCTCCTGTTAGTCTTTTCTACAATCCTTCATTTAATAAAATAAAGGTTTTTTTTCCCATTTACTTGATTACATACTTCCATTTCACATTTTCTCCTCTAATGGTTTAATTTTTGTTAGCTTATTTGTTTATTGTAGGTTTCAGAGTGTAATCCCATTGTTTCAAAGTACATGGGGAAAAAAAGCTAGGTAACTCCAAGATATCCTCAAAAATCTCATCAGAAAGGGAAATAAATTTAAGAAATATGAAATATGAACTAGGTATTTTTCTTATAGATTTAGAATGTTGCTGGGCAACAATAATTAGATAACTTATTTCATATACTCATGCCACGAAACTTAAATGTCATATCTAATCAGGCTTATATTCTTCTTTCCAGAAGAGATTCAAAGGACTTTTGCAATATGTTACAGGCATAAAATGACCTCTAAAAATTGGGCTCATGATAACAAGAGTTCTGCAAAATTTCATTTATGATAAATATTAGTAATGGGGTACAGAATTAGTAATAAATAGACCTAGTGTCTCTAGACCTGAGATTGTGTGGAAACAGCAGAAAGAGCACTGAACTGTTCTTTTCCAATGTTACTAAACTGATGACTATGCAATTGATAATGTAATTATTACTGTAATTTTGGCTTTTCATTTGTATGGAAACTTATAGTTCCAAACATTTTCACTTAGATTATCTCATTCAGCCCTCCCAATAACCCTCAAAACCCATTTTACAAATGAGACAAAAGAGACTAAAAAGATAAGGATTTTCCAGAGATCACATAATTCCAGAAATGGAACATGAAACCAGCTCTTTTCATTCTAAGATAATACATTTGCCTTCATCTGTGCTTGAGTTTCTTCATCCTTAAAATGGGAACCATTATATCTATGACACGGTTTTTCATTCACTCCTCAGATATTTAGTGAGTACATGACAGGCAAGATTAAATGATACGCATGTTGAAAGTACTTTGGACACTCTATAAAAACAAAAACAAAACATCCACACAAAAATATAGGGTACTAGCAGTAAAGAAACTGGCCTGGGCCTAATGGGGATCAATGTCAAAGCTGACAATTTAACCCACAGTATTATGCTTCTTCGGGCCTCCTACAATATGCATCTGGGAAATCATCATAGTACAGGCTGGTGCAGGAATCTATTAAAATAGATTTAAAGTAGATTAAAACTGTCTAGCAGACTATTATAATTTTTAAATTAAACAAACAAAATACACTAGTTAAGTGACCTCTTTCTCAGGGATTAGGATCCAAAGTGAGCACGCAAAAATTTGCATATAGTCAAAATCCTTTTGTACAATGCACACTGAAGACCAACATACTTCCTCTCATAGACAGTTATCTTTTTTCCTTAGTTGAATACCAGATGATTTAGCTGGCCTGCATTTTATAGTGTATTAAAATACATACATATGTACATATATATACCTGTATATGTATATGTATGTGTGTGTATATATACATATGTATTCATTAATACAAGTGTACTCACGTACACACACACACATATTATATGTCTTTAAACCCTAGAAACACACTCAGCCTAGCACATATAAAGGAGTTGAAATCAACAGGAACAGAAAATTTACCTCTCACATTCACTTCTAGCACAGATTCATTGAATGGAATACTTTAATTTCTCTCTTTGGCCACATATGTGCATATGTATTTAGGTAAGGTATATGCACAATGTGAGTCCACAATGTAGGTCATTAAAATAGAAATTTGAATACATATACCCACACTAATATTCACATGTGTGCAAACAAAAATATACTCAAACTGCCCACATTTTATAATGCCAAGAGGACCCTTAATTTCTATTTGACACTGTATATTTTGGTAATAACTTACTTGTTAGCCTATTTATCATACCCATTAACAATATGAAAGCATACATAAATGTATATTAACATTTTCAAAGGAAGACCCTCTAAAACAATGCTTTCTGTTTAGACATGCAACTTAGAGCCCCATTCCTGTTGCTATTGCCCAATAATTCTTAAAGATTGACATAAAGGAAAATATCCAACTTGATTACAAGAAATGTGTGATCTTTTATAGAAAGGTATTCTACAACAACTGCTACTACCACTTTGTTCAATAGATCACTTAAAATACAATATACTGTTTGAAAAATTAGAATAAATAACATTTAAGAAGTCTAGACTAAGAATTTCAAGATTATTCATCAGCAATGACTACATACAAATTGACATTTCTCCTAGATAAGGTTTTAAAAAACCCTATTTATAGAAAGAAAAATTGAGCATTACTGTATCTAAAGTCTCAATGTTAAAAATCATAGGGTTTTTAAGAGACAAATTCACATGCACCATTATTTACAGTAAAAGATAGATCCTATAAAACTCGTGTGAATCACATAGGAAATAATGGGGTTTCCCTGTTCAAAACTGAACTACATATACGTAAATTATTATAAAATTTTGTACATCCTTAGAAACCACAGGTTGTTTAAATTTTTAGTTTTTAGTTGTTCATTTCTGCATAGTTTAAAATTGGATACAGATTTGTTTTGGTTAGTCTCCACTTTGTTAATGACCACTTCCATATTTTCCTTTTTTCTAAAGAAATGCCAAATCCACTCAAAAAAGTTGTCAAATCCCCACAGCGTCATTTTCACATATTTACCATGTTCAATAATATCCAAAGGAAAGTTCTAAACAAGTAGACTCACCACTGAAATTTCATTCCAAACAAAAAAATAATTTTATTTATTTACATTCTCCCTTTTTATCCAACAAGAAGAAATGTATAGGTTTATTCTACTAAGAATGCCTTAATCTAAATTAGAAACTATTTAATCTAGGACCAGATTCTCATCCTACGAACTTCAAGAAAATTTTCTTCTTTTTTAAATGTTTTTTTAATGTTTATTTATTTTTGAGAGAGAGACAGAGAGTGAGATGTGGAGGGGCAGAGAGAGAAGGAGTCACAGAATCCGAAGCAGGCTCCAGGCTCTGAGCTGTCAGCACAGAGCCCGACTCAGGGCTCGAACTCACGGACTGTGAGATCATGACCTGAGCTGAAGTCTGACGCTTAACTGACTGAGCCACCCAGGCGCCCAAAAATTTTTAAGAGTAACGCAGTCCATTCTTAAGTGAATTTCCACCAAATGTTATGGAGACTTTGATAAACACAAATAAGTTCTCATATTCTTTAAAAAACAAAGGAAATTGTTTAAATGAGCAAAATGTAAATGATGGTCATAACCAAAACACCAGATTAATATAGGGCTCTTCTTCTGTGGTAAAATAAAGCTTCTACATGTTCCTAGTCTAAAAGAAAAAAACAGTTGTGATTTTTGTAATTCTTTGGCCAAAATAAGAATGAAAATCTAAAACCAAGCATCTGGAAATGTGACAATACTTCATCAATGAACAGATGAAATATTAATATTATAAATGTTTTACAATTATATCCTCTAAATACCCAAGAGGAATACTTCAGTAGTATGAATTTTTGATGTTCTGTACTTTATTTTTGAATTTAAAGAGTGAAGATATAACTAATTCTATCTCTTTACAAAAATGAACAGCAAGAAGGACAATTATTTTTGGCTTTGTGCAATTCAAAATAGAATATGAGTAATAAATAAAATTATATGTATGTATTCATGTGTATGTGTATATGTGTATATGAATGTGTATATATACTATGTATAGTCTTCAATGTATGCTGGTTAGCCTATATTAGTGATAATTAAAATTCTTTATCACATAATACAAATAACAGTTGATAAAAGTACTGTTATTACTGCTGGAGAAATAAGAAAGAAATAAAATTTCCTAAAGCAATCCTATATTATAGGTAGGAGGCTCACCAAACTTACTGGTAACTAAGTGATGCTGAAAGGGACCATATACCAATACATATACACTAGAAGAAAGATGAAGACATCAAGAAGTTTAAAAAAGATTAACACTTGGGGCACCTGAGTGGCTCAGTCAGTTAAGCGTCTGACTCCGCCGGCTCAGGTCATGATCTCATGGTTGTGGGTTTGAGCCCCACGTCAGGCTCTGTGCTGACAGCTGAGAGCCTGGAGCCTGCTTAGGATTCTGTGTCTCCCTCTCTCTCTGCCTTTCCCCCAGTCATGCTCTCTCAAAAATAAACATTGAAAAAAAAAATTTTTTTAAAAGATCAATACTTCTCACTGACTCTAACACTTAGCTTATAGAAAAAGTGAAGAATTTGGCAATTATCTTAATTGACACAAATATTGTACCAAAAAATACTTAAAATCTTCTTGTTATTCCCTTAATAGTTTATTTACTTCAAAGCACCTACAACTATCCACTTCCCTTTTCCTGGGGAATCAAGACCAAAGTGATCACAGGTGAATTATGTAATCAAATGATGACTCATTTTCAATAAGAAATTAATTCATGTTATAGAAATTTTGAGGATCCAGGAATCCTGGCTCTGAATTTAAAAATACTACATTACATTAAAACTCTAACTTTGCTTTTATTCATATAGATCTGTTAATTTAAAATATAAACAATAGGGGCGCCTGGGTGGCTCAGTCGGTTGAGTGTCCGACTTTGGCTCGGGTCATGATCTTGTGGTTCATGAGTTCGAGCCCCACATCGGCCCATGTGCTGACAGTTCAGAGCCTGGAGCCTGCTTTGGAATCTGTGTCTCCCTCTCTCTCTGCCCCTTGCCCACTTGCACTCTGTCTCTCTGTCAAAAATAAATAAACATTAAAAAAAATTAATATAAACAATAAATTGTGATGTTGTAGAAAGAGGGGAAAATTATTTGCTTTTGTTATTTTGTACCAATATTCACAAATTTCATATCTACCAAAAGCAGTAGGTAAACTTTGTAGTAAGCTTTGAAGTTTACGAAGTTCTTTTACATAAATTGACTTATTATGTCCTTACATTAGCCTTAATATCCAGTTCACAAATTAAAAACTGTGCCTCAAATATATTAAATGATTTACCCAAAAATAAGTCACAGAACTCAAAACTGACAAAATGGAATTCTGACAGATTCCAATCTCTATACCTTTTTTTAAATGTTACTAACCATGCTCATTATGTTTTATGTTAGCTCTTATGCATTATACACCTTATATCTGAAAGTTCAGGCCCTTTTACCAACCTCTACTTCCTCCACTTCAAGCCTCTGGTAACCACTTTGCCATTCATTATATGAGTCTGAAGTTGGGTGTTTTGTTTTGTTTTTAATTCCACGTATAAGTGGTACTATGCAGTATTGGTCTTTCTTTGGCTTATTTCACATAGCATAATGCCATGAAGGTCCATGTTGTTGCAAATGGCAGGATTTCTTTATTTATCATGACTGAATAGTATTCCATTTGTGTGTATATGTCCACTGATGTACACACACATGCAAAAAAAAAAAAAAAAAAAAAAAAAAACCCCGCTGTGCTATGGAGTATTACTTGGCAATCAAAAAGAATGAAATCTTGCCATTTGCAACTATGTGGATGGACCTAAAGTGTATTATGCTAGGGGAAATCAGTCAAAGAAAGACAAATATCATATAACTTCACTCATATGAGGATTTTAAGACACAGAAAAAATGAACATAAGGGAAGGGAAGCAAAAATAATATAAAAACAGGGAGGGGAACAAAACATAAGAGACTTTTAAATATGGAGAACAAACAGAGGGTTACTAGAAGGGTTTGGGGAGGGGGGGTGGGCTAAATGGATAAGGGGCATTAAGGAATCTACTCCTGAAATCATTGTTGCACTATATGCTAACTAATTTGGATGTAAATTTAACAAAAATAAAATTAATAAAATTAATAAAATAAAATGGAATATTCTTTGTAACACACACATACACACACAAAAAGCTGGGCTATAGAAGAAATGACCAAGATAGAGCTAAAAGCAAGCTGGAATACCAGTGTGTATCATGTAGATGATGTCTTTACTTTAAATTCTGTACTGAAATTTGCTTCTGGTCCAAGAGGGCAAGATAGGAGGATCATGGACTCATCAACTCCTAGGACTCAGCTAACGTACAACTATATACAAGGCAATTCACTCCATACGAAATCCAAAAACTAGCTGAGTGACAGGTACACATTTAGCAAATAAGAAAATACCCACATGGGAACAGGTCTTGGCACACTCTCAACTATTTTGAACAATAAAGAATAAGGTGAAATGAACAACCATAAAGATTTGACAATCATAAGTTTGGGCCAGGATGAATGGTAAGGTTCATTTCCTACACAAGACCACTCTGTCAAGACTAGGAGAAGGTTGTTTTATTAAATCTTGCAAACCAATACAGAAAGTCAAGGAAACTGAAGAAAAAGGAATATGTTCCAAACAAAGGAATAAGATAAAACTCCCCCAAAAAGGTTTCCCATAACAGAGATAAGTGAGCTATCCAAGAAAGATTTGAAAATAATAGTCATAAAGATCTTCACCAAGGTCCTGGGAACGATGCATGAACAAAATGGGAATTTTAGCAAAAAGAAAAATATAAAAAAGTATTAAACACATTATCACAAAGCTGAAAAATACAATAACTAAACTGAAAATTCAATACTGGGCTCAACATCAAACTAGATGAAGTGGAAGAAAGAATCCATCAACTCAAGGGGCACCTGGGTGGTTCAGTCAGTTAAGAACCCTACTCTTGATCTCAGCTCAGGTCATAATCTGACTCTGAGACTGGGCCCCACGTGGGGCTCTGTGCTGAGTGCAAAGCCTGCTTGGGCTTCTCTTTCTCTCTCTTTCTCTCCCCCTCCCCCACAGACGTGTGCGAGCTAGCTCGCTCTCTCACTCTCTCTCCTCTCAAGATAAATAAATAAACGTTAAAAAAAAAAAAAAAGAATCCATGAACTCAAAGATGGGGCATTCAAATTCATCCAAAGAAAAAAAGAGGAACAAAAGGAAAAAAGAATGAAAAAGATTAAGATAGCTTAAGGGACTTGACACCATCAAGCAGACCAAATACACAAACTAACTTTACACCTCAAGAAATTAGAAAAAGAACAAAAAACTAAGTCCAAAGTTAGTAGAAGGAAGGAAACAACAAAAAGAGAGGAACTAAATGAAATAGAGACTAAAAGAGAAAAGATCAGTGAAACCAAGAGCTAATTTCTTGAAAAGATGTACAAAATAAACTGTTAGCAAGATTTACCTAGAAAAAAGAGTGAGAGCTCAAACAAATAAAACTGGAATGAAAGAAGAGACATTATAACTCATACCACACAAATACAAAAGATCATATAAGACTACTATAAATAATTATATGCCAACAAACTGGAAAACCTAGAAGAAATGAATAAACTCCTAAAAACATGAAGCTGACCAAGAATGAATCTCAAAGGAACAGAAAATCTGAACAGACCGATTACTAGTTAGGAGAATGATTCAGTAATCAAAAACAACAACAAATAAAAGTCCAGAACCAGACACCATCACTGGTGAATTCTATTTTTAAAAAAATTCAAACAGGAATTAATACAGTTCTAGTCAAAAACTTCCAAAAACTAGAAGAGAGAACGTTTCCAAACTTATTTTATAAGGTCATTATTGCCCTGATAAGAAAACCTATACAAAGACATTATAAGAAAAAACGTTACAAAAAAATAAAATTATAGCCACCATCTTTGATGAATACACATGCAAAAATCCTCAACAAAATGCTAGTAAATCGATTTTTTTTAATTTTGATTTTTTATTTTAGAAAGAGAGAGAGCATGACAGGGGAGAGGAGCAGAGGAAGAGGAAGAGAATCTTAAGCAGGCTCCACACTCAACACTCAGCACGGAGTCAAACATGAGTCTCAATACCACAATGCAAGCCAAAATTAAGAGTCAGATGCTCAAGTGACTGAGCCACCCAAGCACCCCAAATACCAGTAAATTAAATTTAACAGTACACTAAAAGTATCAGATACCATGATCAACTGTGATTTATTCCAGGGATGCAAGGATGATTCAACACGTGTAAAGCAATCAATGTGATACACACTGGCAAAATGAAGAATAAAAATCATATGATCATCTCAATATATGCAAAAAAGCATCTGTAAAATTCAACATCCATTCATGATAAAAATTTTCATAAACTACATATAGAGGGTACATACCTCAACACAATAAAAGCCATATATGACAAGCCACAGATAACACTATATTCAATGGTGAAAAACAAGAAGCTTTTCCTCTAAGATCAGGAAAAAGATAAGGATGCCTACTATACCACTTTTATTCACATTGTACTGGAAGTCCTAACCAGAGCAATTAGGCAAGATCAAGGGAGTGGGGAAAGGCATTCATATTGGGAAGGAAGAAGTAAAACTGTTTCTATTTGCAGATGACATGATATTACATGTCGAAAGCCCTCAAGACTCCACCAAAAACCTGTTAGAATTAATCAACAAATTTCATAAAGTCATAGGACACAAAATCGATATACAAAACTCAGTTGAGTTTCTATAAACTAACTTTTTATATTAGAAAGATAAATTAAGAAAACAGCCACCTTTACAACTACATCAAAAAGAATAAAATACCTAGGAATAAATTTAACCAAGGAGGTGAAAGAATTATACTCTGTAAATTCTAAGACACTAATGAAAGAAAGTGAAGAAAACACAAATAAATGGAAAGATATTCTGTGTTCATGGATTAGAAGAATTACTATTGTTAAAATATCCATATTACTGAAAGCAATCTACAGATTCAATGCAATCACTTTCAAAATCCCAAGGTCATCTTTCATAGATACAATGAAGAATCCTAAAATTTGTATAGAATCACAAAAGACCCTGAATAGCCATAACAATCTTGAGAAAGAATGGAACTCCCAGATGGCTAGGTCAGCTAAGCATCCAACTCTTGATTTCGACTTAGGTCTTGGTCTCATGGTTGTGAGATTGAGTTGTGCTGACCATGAGTCTGCTTAAGATTGTCTCTATCTCAGCCTGGGTGTCTCAGTCGGTTGAGTGTCCGACTTCGGCTCAGGTCATGATCTCACAGCTTGTGAATTCAAGCCCCTCATCGGGCTCTGTGCTGACAGCTCAGAGCCTGGAGCATGCTTCTGATTCTGCGTCTCCCTCTCTCTCTGCCCCTCCCCCACTCATGCTCTGTCTCTCTCTGTCTCAGAAATAAATAAACATAAAAAAAATTTAAAAAGTAAATAAAAAAAGATTGTCTCTGTCTCATAAACTGAGGGTTGCTGGAGGGAAGATGGGTGAGGTTATGTGATAAATGGGTGATGGGCATTAAGGAGGGCATGTGTTGGGATGAGCACTGGGTGTTATATCACTAAATTCTACTAATGGATACAAACTATATGTTAACTAACTTGAATTTAAATAAAATCTTGGAAGAAAAAAAAATGGCAGAGAACTGAACAGGCATTTTTCCAGAGACAGACAAATGTCCAGCAGGTACCTGAAAGGTATTCAACATCTCTAGTCATCAGGAAAATAGAAATCAAAACCACAATGGGATATCACTTCACACCTGTTAGAGAGGCTGTCATCAAAAAGAAAAGAGATAACAAGCATTGGCAAGGATGTGGAATAAAGGAAACCCCTGTGCACTGTTGGTGGGAATGTAAATTGGTACAGCCACTATGAAGAACAGTATGGAGGTTCCTCAAAAAATTAAAAATAGAACTACCATATGATCTAGCAATCACACTTCTGGGTATACATCCACAGGAAATTAAAACAGGATTTTGAAGAGATATCTACACTCCCATGTTCTTTGCAACAGTATTCATAAGAGCCAAGGTATGAAAATGAAGTAATGTCTAAACTTTTTAAAATATTTATTTATTTTGAGAGAAAGAGAGAGCTTGAGCAGGGAAGGGGCAGAGAGAGAGGGAGAAAGAATCCCAAGCAGGCTGCACGCTGCCAGCACAGAGCCCAACGTGGGGCTCAATCCCACAGACCATGAGATCATGACCTGAGCCAAGACCAAGATTCAGATGCTTAACCGACTAAGCCACCCTGGCACCCCTAATATCTATACTTTTAATTCAGATCAGAGGACCTGCCTGATTTGGAGAAATTTAAATGGTCCTTTCATACCCGGCTCTTAGTAGAGATGTTATACCAGGAATATCAATCTCTGGTTCTACCAGGGATCAGCTGACTCCTCTCCTTTAGGCCCTGTAAGGTCCTACTTGCTGGCCTCATCAGAAAGTCAGAGTTCTTGAGTCCTAAAAACAGTATTGGTCTGTTGCAACTTTAGTTTGGAACTGGGGGAAACCTTAAAGATTTTCTAGCCTTCATTTTATTTATTAAAAAAAAAGATTCAAAAAGGCTCAGTGACTTGTCCAGGGTTACTTTTCTTAAGTTTAATTTTTTTTTTAAAGAAGTAAACATTTTTCAAGTTTTCTCTGAAAACTTTTTATGGGAAAAAGAAGTAAAAATCTGCCCAAAGTTTTAAATACATTCTTTTAAAAGTTGCCATTTTCAAATTTGTCCAATACAGTCTGATTGAAAGACATTAAAATAAAGGAAGATGAACTTGCCCTTCTGTTTAATAAAAAAAGAACAGAGAGGAGAAATCTATTTATCAACACATATAATACTTTATGTTTCAGCAGTGTTCCTAAAACCAAGAAATTTAAGGAAAATAAAATAATGGCAAATGCATTCCAAACTTCACAGAATTTTTTTTAGAGCTTTCTGGAGAAAGTAGATAAAGACAAGTCCACCTGTGAATTATGATATTCTCAGAAAATTGTTTAAAAGATAAATGGTTTTGTTCTATTTTTCTACAAGGAGAAAAGAAATCAGACTTTATGAAACACAGTGGAAAGTCCCATCCTTCCCATGCCTATCCTCATTAGTACAAGATAATGAAAGCCAGGGTATCACTGTTTATGATCCAAACTGCATGCTTTGGTTTCCACTAGGAGTTACTCTAAATTTCCTAATAAAATGTTTTTGTATTTCCATTTATTGGGGTGATTTCTTTGTAACTGCTACTATTGCACATGTTTATTGACAGTTAAAATGGTCTGTGGCTTATACTTTGTGTTTGAGATCATTGTTTTGCCGTCTTTTCATTGTCCCTTGCCCCACTTTTTTTTATACATTAAGAATATCCAGTGCCAGGGTGCCTGGATGGCTCAGGCAGAAGAGCATGCTACTCTCGATCTCCAGGTCATGAGTTCAAGCCCCATGTTGGGTGTAGAAATTACTTAAAATAAATAAATTAAATTTTAAAAAAGAATATCCACTGACTACATCTTCATTAACTTTATCAACAGACCCAAAAATGAAAATATACTAGAACTGACCAAGTCAGAACTTGTAATCCTGAAGTAGTGTATAAGTATGAGAAAACAAACTAGTAATGAAGACAAGTATGATAGCCAAAAAAATTGAGGAAGGTTCTTGAAGCCAAGCTTTATTGCCAGAGAAAGTAAATGTAACATTCACTTTGGTTTTTGTATTCCTGGAATGCATTCCTCCTCTGAGGAAGAATAAAAACAGTAATAAACCTAAATCAAGACAAAAAAAATTTTGAGGACAACTAATTATATCTTTTTTCTTCATAATACAGAGCAAATCTTAACACTCAACGGTGTAACATATAACGGAAAAAGATCTCATTAATTAAAATATCTCACTAGTATTTAAAGACTGCCTCTGGTGGCTTAGGTGAAACAGATATATAGTACCTTTTTAAAAAGGCTATAATAGCCCCAAAGTTTTCTGCAAGTATTTTCAATCTTCTTTGTTAGTTTGATAAACTTAACTCTTTTTCTAAAATATAATTTGTAATTAATTTTGCAAGTATTTGTCATAACACATTCAATGTGTGGACCTCTGTCCCTAAAAAGAAAATTCTAAATTTATTTTATATAAAATATGAATTTATTTGGTTGTCTCATTTATATACTTAGCTTCTATAAAATTCCTTGCATTTTCATAAACTTCAGACAGCAGGACACACACAGAAGAGTGAGAAAAAGAGAAGAGGATTTTGTAATAGAATCCTGCCTGAGCCAACTCTCAGTAGTCTTTTGGCAAAAGGCCTTGTGTGAACTATATCCAAGACCTCAGTCTAAGGCAGCCAAAGGTTTCCGAAAAGAATAGGTCCAAAATGGCTTATTACCTTTCACATTTGACCTTCTACCTAGTTGCCTCATACTTTGTGAACTTAAAATCTTGTGAGAGAATGCTTAGCCATCCTGTTTACAAACACAGCCTATTTATTCCACAGGAACAGTTTGGCAGGACATATCCAGGTCAACTGACCTTGAGTTGTCACAGAAACGCTAGGCCTCAGACTCCTCTTATAATTAAGCCAAACTGCAACATTGTGACCAGCTGAAATCAGGGCTGGACTGTGTAGCAATCATTAATTATTCAGTTCACTTTCATGTTGTATACTTCAAAGTATTAACATACAAAATGTGAAAGCAATCATACGTAAACTAGAAGTAGTATAAATGAGGCCTACATGGAAAAGAGGAAAAGCAGAAATTTTTAACTGGAATATTACAAGCTATTCTCAACTATTACACTGCAAAATTTGTAAGCACACAACGAAAATCACACAATCTTTTAGTTATTTATGTGTTTTCAAAACCAGTCTGTCTTAGTCAGGCTTTGCCTTATATTAAGCATTTGCCTGAAGAAATTACTTGATTAAATTAATTATCTCCAGAGGCAATCCAAGATGGCAGCACAGAAGATCCTGAACTCACCTCCTCCACAGACCAAATTTACAGATACATTTGGAACGATTCCCTCTGAAAAAGATCCAAAAAGTAGCTGTACAGCTCCTTCACAACAAATGGTAAAAGGGCCACATCGAGATGGTTAAGAAAGGTAGAAAGAGTCTCACCAAAAACCCCACCACCAAGTTGGTAGCCCACAATTGGGTCAGATCTCAAAAATCCCAAGCTTCTCCCCGAGAAGTAAGGGGTTCGTCATTCTTCATGTAAGGCACCCCAATCCTTGAGACCTACAAAAAAGAGACAAACCCCCAAAATGTGTGGCTTTGAAAACCAATAGGGTTCACATCTAGGAGACCCAAAGAGCTGTAAGGAACTGAGATTCTGCTCTAAAAGGGCTTATGGAGGGGCACCTGGGTGGCTCAGTCGGTTAAGCATCCAACTTCGGCTCAGGTCATGATCTCACGCTCCGTGAGTTCAAGCCCCATGTCGGGCTCTGTGCTGACAGCTCAGAACCTGGAGCCTGTTTCAGATTCTGTGTCTCCCTCTCTCTCTGCCCCTCCCCTGTTCATGCTCTGTCTCTCTGTCTCAAAAATAAATAAACGTTAAATAAATAAATAAATAAATAAATAAATAAATAAATAAATAAAATAAGAGGGCTTATGGACAGACTTACTCCCTGTAGAGACCAGTACAAAAGCAGCAGTTTGAAAAGTGTCTAGATTCTATGTAAAGGAGATTCATTTGCTAATCTTAAAGTGTTGCCAGAGGGGCAGACGCCTGCTGAGACTATCTCCAGGGACAAAGGTGCTACAAGTCACCATTTTTGTGTTCTTCTAACTTGCTAATGCCAGGGAGCAAATCCCAGCCCAGTGCTTTCTTGCTGCTCTGCAAAAGCCAGCGGGTGCATGCTGGCCCTGCATTCTCCTGATGCCTCACTAAAGCCAGCAGGCATAAGCAGTACACACAGGAGACACTCTGTGATCACCTGGCTCTGGTGGGTGATCTGGCTTCTGCGGGGAAAGGGGGTGGGTTACATTTCTAGGCTCCATGGGACTGAAAGAATCAGAGACAGTTCTTGGCAGGCTGCCACCCCAAGGGTACTGCACAGACACAAAATGAAACACACCCCAGTCCTCCTGTGAAAAGACCTATTTACTTTCCCTGGAGCTTCAGCCTGAGGGGCCAATTTCAGGTTTGCCACATACTCAGAGGCTACAGAACCACTTAAGCAATCAATGTATGCAGGGGAATGCCATCTTCATACTCTCCCTCAGCCTCAATATAGTTCTGCAGTAACCTCCCAAAAAGGACTTACATATTCATCTGAAGCCCTGCTATTTCCACCTGTCACCCAGGGGTCACCTCCAGATCACCTTATCTGGAAGCCAGCAAGGTTTAAGTTCCACAAGGCTGTATATATCTGAATACTTAAAAGCTGCTGCCTGAGGGTCTCGTTTTCAATCAGCCGGAAAATAGGTGCTGACTGAGATCTCTCCCTTTGGAACATTGACAGGTCTTGGCACACCTTGACCTATCAAGTATAAATCAGGCTGCTTAGACAATCACAAAGGTTTGAAAGACAACCAGGTTTACCTTCCAGACTGAGAGAAGTACTATTCTGCATAATACACAGAAACAAAACCAGAGTATTTCCCAGAGGAAACAAAGGAATATCTACCAAATGAAAGACCAAGATAAAACCTCATTAAAAAAAAGAAACAGAAAAAAAAGAAACCTCAATGAAACGGAGATAAATAAGTAATATACCTGATAAAGAATTCAAAGTTAATAGTCACAAAGATGCTCAACTAGCTGGGGAGAAGAATGAATGAACACAGAACTTCAATACAAAATATATGAAAATACCAAAAAGAAGTCATAGAGATGAAGAATATAACAACTGAACTGAAGAATACACTAGAAGGTTCAATAGCAGACTAAATCAGAGCAGAAGAAATGAACACTGAGCTCATAGACAAGGCAGTAGAACTCACCCACATAAAGCAACAGAAAGAAAAAAGAATTTTAAAAAGTGAATGTACTTTAAGAGACCAATAGGAAAACATCCCAAGAAACAACATTCACATTACAGGAGTCCCAGGAGGGGAGAGAGAGACAAGGGCAGAAAACTTATTTGAGGAAATAATGGCTGAAAATTTCCCTAACCTGAAAAAGAAACCAATATTGAGATCTAGGGAGCCCAGAAAGTTCCAAATGAGAGGAACCCAAAAAAATCCACACCAAGACATATCATAATTAAATTGTCAACAATTAAAGAGAAAGAGAGAATCTTGAAAGCAGCATGAGAAAACAACTTGTCACATATAAGGAAATCCTCATAAGACTATCAGCAAATTATTGAGAGAAACTATGAAGGCCAGAAAGGAATGGCATGATGTATTCAAAGTGCTAAAAGGAAAAAAAGTGCAACCAAGAATACTTTAACCAGCAAGGTTTTCATTCAGAATACAAAAAGAGATGAGTATTCCAGACAAAAAAAAAAAAAAAGCTAAAAATTGTTTATCACAACTAAACCAATCTTACAAGAAATCCTTCTTAAAGCTGGAAAGAAAGGGAACTAGTATTAAGAAGATGAAAGTATAAACCTCACTAGTATAAATATATAATAAAGGTAGTAGATTAATCACTGATAAAGCTAGTATGAAGGTTAAAAGACAAAAGTAGTAAAAATAAGTGTGACTACAATTATCAGTTAAGGGATATACAAAACAAAAAGATGTAAAATGTGACATCAAAAACATAAAATGTGGGAGGAGGTAAATGCAGACTTTAAAATGCATTTAAACTGAAGCTGCTATCAGTTTAAAATGGATTTATATAAATATATAGGCTGTTACATGTGAGCCTCATGATAACCAAAAATCAAAACCTATCATATATACACAAAAGATGATACGAAAGGAGTCTAAGCAAAACACTAAAGAAAGTCATCAAACCACAAGCTAAGACAGCAAGAGAATAAGAAAGGAATATAAAGGAACTAAAAACAACCAAAAAATAATTAATGAAATGGCAGTAAACACATACCTATAAATAATTATTTTAAATATAAATGGACTAAATTCTTAAATCAAAAGACACAGAGTGGCAGACTGGATTAAAAAACAAGACCAATCTATACGCTGCCTACAAATGTAAGGGCACACACAGACTGAAAGTGAAGGATGGAAAAAGAAGTTCCAAACAAACAGAAATGAAAAAAACAAGCTGGAGTAGCTATATCAGACAAAATAGACTTTAAAACAAAGACTATAAAAAAAAAGAAAAAGATATTACACAATGACAAAAGGGTCAATCCAACAAGAGGATATAACATTTGTAAATACCGATGCACCTAAAATAAGAGCACCTAAATATATGAAGCAAAAGTGAACAGACCTAAAGGGACATATCGACAGCAATACAATGGTTGTAGGGGACTTTAATACTCCACTTACAACAATTGATTGCTCATCCAGAGAGAAAATTAATAAGGAATCAGCACATTAGACCAAATGGACTTAATATATAGAGAATATTCCACCGAAAAACAGAATACACATTCTCTTCAAGTGCACATAAATTATTCTGTAGGATAGATCATATGCTAGGCCAAAAAATAAGACTCAATACATTTAAGAAGACTGAAATCATAATATGCATCTCCTCTGAACAAAATAGTATGAAACTAGAAACTAATTACAAGAAGAAAACTGGAAAAAACAAAAACACATGAACAGTAAACAACATGCTATTAAACAACCCATGGGTCAACAAAGAAATCAAAGAGGGTATTTAAAAATACCTTGAGACAGAGGCACCTGGGTGGCTCAGGCAGTTAAGCATCTGACTTATTATAATAACATCTGGCTCCATCCATGTTGTCATAAGTTTCAAGATTTTATTCTTTCAGGGGCGCCTGGGTGGCTCAGTCAGTTGACCGTCTGACTTTGGCTCAGGTCATTAAACTCATGGTTCCTGAGTTTAAGACCCGCATTGCGTTCTATACTGACAGCTCAGAGCCTGGAGCCTGCTTCGAATTCTGTGTCTCCCTCTTTCTCTGCCCCTCCCCTGCTCATACTCTGTCACTCTCTCAAAATAAATAAACATTTAAAACATTTTTTTTAAATACCTTGAGACAAATAAAAAAGCCAATACAAGTCAACAAAAATCTTTGAAAAGCAGCAAAAGCAGTTCTAAGAGGGAAGTTCATAGCAATACAAACCTACTTCAAGAAACAAGAAAAATCTCAAATAAACAATCTTTTACCTAAAGAAACTAAAAAAAGAAGAAATGAAGACCAAAGTTAGAAGAAAGGAAATAACAAGCATCAGAGATGAAATAAATGAAATAGAAACCAAAAAGACAATAGAAAAGATCAGTGAAATTAAAAGATGTTTCTTTGAAATGACAAACAAAATGACTCACCTTTAGGAGACTAAGCCAGAAAAAAAAAAACAGATTACTCAAAATCATAAATGAAAGAGAAGTTACAATGATATCACAGAATTACAAAAGATCATAAGAGATACTATGAATGGTTATATGCCAACAAACTGGACAACTGAGAATATATATATTTCTAAAAACACAATCTTCCAAGATTGAATGATTTATAATCAGAAAATGTGAACAGACCAATCACTACAAATGAGATTGAATCAATAATCAAAGCTTCCTAACAAACAACAGTCCAGAACCAGGCAGCTTCACCACTGAATTCTAGGAAACATTTAAAGAATATTTAATACCTAGCCTTTTCAAACTCTTCCAAAGAATTAAAGAGGAGAGAACATTTCCAAACTCATTTCACACAAAGCCAGCAATACTCTGATAACAAAACCACCACAAAAAAAACTGTAGGTTAATATCTCTGATGGACACAGATGCAATGAAATATTAACAAACCAAATTCAAAAACACATCAAAAGAATAAAACATTGTGATCGAGTGGGATTTACTCCAAGGATGCAAAGATAGTTCAACATCTGCAAATAAATCAGCATGATACACATTAACAAATTAAAGGATGAAAATCACCCTATCATCTCAACAGATGCAGAAAAACATTTGATAAAAGTTAACACCCATTTATGATTTTAAAAAACTCTCAACAAAGTGAGTATAGAGGGGCATCTGGGTGGCTCAGTCTTTTGAGCATTCAACTCTTGACTTCAGCTGAGGTCATGATCTCGTGGTCCCTGGGATCAAGCCCCATGCTGGGCTCTGCACTGACAGCATGTAGCCTGCTTAAGATTCTCTCTCTTCCTCTCTCTCTGCTCCTCCCCTACTTGCATGCACACTCTCTCAAAATAACTTAAAAAAAATAACTTAAAAAAAACTTAAATAAACTTTAAAAAAAGTGACTATAGAGTAAATGTACCTCAACATAATAAAGGCCATACTTAAAGCACACATCATAAACTTTTCCTACAAGATCAAGAACAAGAGAAGGATATACACTCTCCCCACTTTTATTCAAGATAGTATTTGCAACCCTAGCCACAGTAATAAGGCAAGAACAACAAATAAAAAGCATCCAAATTGAAAGGGAAGAAGTAAAACTTTCCCTATTCATAGACAACATGATATTATATGAAAACCCTAAGTACTCCGCCAAAATCTGTTAGAACTAATCAGCAAGTTCAGTAAAGTTACAGGGTCAAAATCAACATACAAAAATCTGTTGCATACACTTAACAACAATCAGAAAAAGAAATTAAGAAAACAATCACTTTAAAATTACAGTAAAAAGAATAAAATACCTAGAAATAAATTTAACCAAGGAGGTGAAAGACCTATACACTGAAAACTTTAAGACACAGATGAGAGAAATTAAAGAAGACACAAATAAATGGAAAGATATTCAAGCTCATGCCCTGGAAGAGTTAATACTGTTAAAATGTTCATATTATCCCAAAACAATCTACAGATTCAATGCAACCCCTATCAAAATCCGAACAGTAAACAATCAATCAACAAACAATCCTAAAATTTGTATGAAACCATGAAAGACCTTGAATCCCAATGGCAATCAATCAATGAACAATGCTAGAATTTATATGAAACTACAAAAGACCTCAAATAATTAAAGCAATCTTGAGAAAGAACAAAGCTGCAGGCATTTGCAACCTGATTCCAAACTATATTACAAAGTTATGGTAGTAACCAAAACAGTGTGGTAAAAGCATTAAAACAGACATATAGATGAACAGAACAGAATAAGAACCCAGAAATAAACCCACACGTATATATGGTCAATTACTCTGCAACAAAGAAGCCAAGAATATACAAAGGGGAAAGAATAGGCTCTTCAGTAAACAGTGCCGGGAAAACCGGATAGCCACATGCAAAAAAAATGAAACTAGACTGCTACCTTACATCACTAACAAAAATGAAGATGAAATGGATTAAAGACTTAAATGTAAGGCCTGAAACCATAAAACTCCCAGCCTACCATTACTAAAAATCTTTGGCCAAAGGTTAGCCTTTATGGGGATTTGCTCACCAGGTTCTCATTACCTTAAATGATAGGAAAACTCAAGCTGTGATTTTTGGTTAAAATGGTCCTAGGTTCTTTGGCAAAAGTAAATGCAAATCCTCTCTATAGAAAAGTAGCTTTATTCTAAGCCTCCAGGATTCTCCAAATAATATTTCAAGGGCAATGAGAAAGATAATACAAGGACACAAAACACAAGAAGACAAAAGCCTACACAAATAAAAAACAACTGCAAGAGACCCATTAAGACTTTAAATATTAGAGGGGCGCCTGGGTGGCTCAGTCGGTTAAGCGTCCGACTTCGGCTCAGGTCACGATCTCGCGGTATGTGAGTTCGAGCCCCGCGTCGGGCTCTGTGCTGACTGCTCAGAGCCTGGAGCCTGTTTCAGATTCTGTGTCTCCCTCTCTCTCTGTCCCTCCCCCGTTCATGCTCTGTCTCTCTCTGTCTCAAAAATAAATAAACGTTAAAAAAAAAATTTAAAAAAAAAAGACTTTAAATATTAGAATTATCAGAGACAATTTACTACATTAAAAAATGAATGGCATGCTTAAAAATATCTGCAGGTGTAAGAAACTACAAGAAGTGGAAAAGCAAATTAGGAAAAGAATCAAATGGAATTTCTAGAAATTAAAATGACTGTATTTATAATTCAATTATTTGCAAATCACCTCTCTGACAAAATATTAACACCCAGAAAATATAAATAATACAACTCAACAGCATAAAAACAAATAACTTGGTTTAAAAATGGGTAAAGGATCTGAATAGACATTTTTTCAAAGAAGACTTACAAATGGCCAACAGTTATATAAAAATACTCAACATCACTAATTGGGAAAAGCAAATCAAAACCATAAGGAGATATCATCTCATACCTGTTAGGATGGCTATTATCAAAAAGATGAGAAAAGGGAATATACGTTGAAATATAAATTGATACAGGTATGGAAAAAGTATGCAGGTTTCTCAAGAATCAAAATTGGAACTACAAACTGTGGGATGTCTGGCTGGCTCAGTCAGTAAAGCATGTGACTCTGGATATTGGGGGTAGAGTTTATCCAAAAAAAAAAAAAAAAAAAAAGGAAGGAAGGAAGGAAAGATAGAAAGAAAGAAAGGGAGGAAGGAAGAAAGAAAACAGAACTACCTTATGATCCAGCAATCCTACATCTGTGTACATATTCAAAGAAAATAAAATCATCTCAAAGAGCTATCTGCATCCCCATGTTCACTACAGCATTATTCACAATAGCTAAGATATGGCAACAACCTAAGTGTCCATCATGGGTTTTTAAAAAGGAATATTATTTAGCCAACAAAAAAGGAAGGAGGAGCACTGGGGTGGCTCAGTCAGTTGAGCATCCAACTCTTGATTTCAGCTCATAGTCTCATGGTTCGTGAGTTCAAGAGCCCTGAGGGGGGTTCTGTGCCGACAGCACAGGACCTGCTTGGGATTCTCTGTCTCCTTTCTCTCTACCCCTCTTCTGTTCGTGTTCTCTCCCCCTCTCTCAAAAATGAGTACATAAACATTTAAAAAAAGAAAAAAAGGAAGGAAACCCTGCCATTTGCAATAATGTGGATAAACTTGGAGGACATTGTGCTAAGTGAATTAAGTCAGGCAGAGAAAGACAAATACTATATGATCTCATTTTTATGCAGAATCTAAAAAAGTCAAACTCAGAGGCTAGAAAGTAGAACAGTGGTTGTCATGGTTGGGGGGCGGGCGGGAATGGGAAGATGTTAATTATAGGGTATGAACTTTCGGTTATAAATTCTGAAGATCTAATTATACAGCATAATAGTTAATTATACTGCATTGTATACATGAGATTTGTTAAGAGAGTAGACCTTAGGTGTTCTCAACCACACACACACACACACACACACACACACACAAAGGTAACTATGTGGAGTGATAGATATGTTAATTAACTTTACTGTGGTAATCATTTCACAATGTATAGGTACATTAAATTATCATGTTGTACACTATATAAGAATAAATTTTTTTAAACTATGCTTTTTCCTGGTTTTGGCACCAAAAAAACCCAAAAAGCAAAAACAAACAAAACTATGATCTGCCATTAAGAAGTTACTGTGATATACTTCAGAAAAGTTGTTTAGAAGCTAAAGTGTATACACAAACACAAAGCCTGACATTAGTGAAACAAATATTCATAACTGAAACAACGGCCAGAAATGATTAGTCATTATATTCTTGTACTATGAGCTAAATAATTGTGTCCCCTCAAAATTCATGCGTTTAAATCCTAATCCCAATTTAATGGTATTTAGAGGTAGAGGTACCTTTGGGAGGTAATTAGGTCTTGGGAGTGAAACTCATGAATGGGATTAGTGCCCTTACAAGACATGAGAGAGATGATCTCTCTCCCCACCATGTGAGGATACAGCAAGTAGGTAGCCATCTGCAAATCAGGAACAAGAGCCTCACCAGACACTGAATCTGTCAGTACCTTGATCTTGCACTTCCCAGACTTCAGAACTGTGAGGAATAAATGTTTGTCATTTAAGTCACCCAACCAGTTTACGGGATTTGTTATAGCAGTCTGAACTGACCTGAACATATTGAAAAAGCAGCAACTAATTACTTATAGGACCTAAGAAAGAAAAATACAAGAATATGAAATTGTGCTATGCTTTCTTACAGAGATACAGGTAAAAGATCATGCATAAAGTAATGCAAATGAAGAAATGTTTGCCAAATCCTTTGGGAAAATGACAAATTTCTAAGCAACGAGGGTCAGTATGACCATTCATGCATCACATAATACTATTAATGCATTAGTAACATTTTTGTCTCTTTTAGTGGTGCATAAATAAATGGTACATCTTTCAATTGATGGTATTTTAGATTTATGAAAACAATACTTGAAGAAATCAAAAATTTTCCAGAACTGATCAAAGACACCAATCCACATAATCAAGAAACCAAAAGTTCCCAGGCAATATAAATAAAAGTAAATCCACACTTAAAGACATCACAAAAAAACTATTTAAGTCTAAAAGAAAAGAACAGGACCTTAAAAACAACCACAGTGGGAGAAAAAAAAGGAAGGTTACCTTCAAAAGAAGGTCAGATGCCAGGTTTATGAAGCACAAAGTTAAATATTGTTACAATGGCAATTCTCCCCAGGTTGATTCATATATTCAACACAATTCCTACCAGAACTTTGGCAGCCTTCTGTAAAAAATTGGTAAAGATAATCCTAAGATTTATATAGAATTACAAATTACGTAAAATTGCAAAATTTACATAGAATTTATACAGAATACCAAAACAATTCTGACAAAGGAAAACAAAGCTGGGGCACCTGGGTGGCTCGGTCAGTTGAGCATGCAACTCTTGATTTTGGCTCAGGTCGTGACCCCAGGGTCGTGGGATCAAGCCCCACGTTGGGCTCCACCCTGAGTGGGGAGCCTGCTTGAGATTCTCTCTCTCTCCCTCTCTGTCTGCCCCTCTCCCCTACTCACACTCCCTCTCTAAAATTAAATTAAATTTAAAAAAAGAAAGACAAGCAAAGCTGGACAACTTATACTTCCCAATTTCAAAACTTAATATAAAGCTACTTCAGTTGTTATCAACATGATGTTGTACTGGCAAAGGACAGACATGTAGAGGCACCTGGGTGGTTCAGTCCGTTAAACGTCCAACTCTTGATTTCAGTTCATGTCATGATCTCATGGTCATGAGATCAAGCCCTGAATCAGGCTCTGCACTGACAGTGTAGAGACTGCTTGGGATTCTCTCTCTCTCCCTCTCTCTCTCTGCCCCTCCCACACTTGTGCATGTATACACACACACTCTTTCTCTCTCAAAATAAATAAATAAACTTAAAAAAAGACATGTAGATCAGTAGAATAGAACTGAGTACAGAAATAAACACTTGCATTTATAGTCAACTGACTTTCAACAAAGGTATAAAAGAAAGTCACAAAGGGAAAGGATAGCCTTTTTAATGAATGGTACTAGGAAAACTGAATATTCATATAAAAATTAACAGAAAATAAATCAGAAATTTGATTGTTAGAGCTAAAACAAATTTTTAAAAGAAGACACATGTGATTATCTTTAAGACCCTGGGCTAGGCAAAAATTTCTTAGATATAACAAAAAGATTTTTGATAAAAAAGACCTCACAAAATTCAAGTCTTTTGTACTTCAAAAGACGCCATTAAGAAAATTAAAAGACAAGCAACAGAGTGGGAGAAAATATTGCAAAATTTATATCTTATAAGAGACTTGTATACAAAATAGTCAAAGAATTCTTTGTATATAAGAAAAAAACCAATCTAAAAACTGAGTAAAATTTTTTAAAAAAAAGCATTTCACCAAAGAATATATATGAATGAATAATAAGCATATGAAAAGATATTCAATACCATTAGTGTAGGAAATGCAAATTAAAACTACAACAAGAAGCAATTTCACACCCACTAGGATGGTTATAATATTTTTTTTTAATAGATGATAATAGGGGCACCTGGCGGGCTCAGTCAGTAGAGACTCTTGATCTTGGGGTCATGAGTTCAAGCCCCATGTTAGGTGTAGAGATTACTTTAAATAATAGATGATAATGTGGGGAAACAAGAATCCTTATACTTTGCAGGTGGGAATGCAAACACTTTAGGCAATAGTTTGACAGTCTCATATAAAAAGTTGGAAATAAATTTGCCAAGGGATGCCTGTGTGGCTCAGCTGGTTAAGCATTCGACTTCGGCTCAGGTCATGATCTTACAGTTCGAGAGTTCGAACCCCGCATCAGGCTCTGTGCTGACAGCTCAGAGCCTGGAGCCGCCTTCGGATTCTGTGTCTCCCTCTCTCTGCCCCTCCCCTGTTCACACTCTGTCTCTCTTTCTCAAAAACAAATAAACTTAAAAAAGAAATAAAGAAAGAAATTTGCCAAATGACTGGGTAATTCTACTCTTAGGTATTTACCCAAAAGAAATGAAAACATAGACAAAGATTTACACATGAATTCTTTTAGCAGCATTATTCATATTCACAGTCAAAATCTGAAAAAAACTTAAATGTCCATCAACTGATGATAAGAGAGACAAAATGTGGTATATCTATATAGTGGAATACTATTCATCAATAGAAAGAACAAATACTAATACATGCTTCAACACACATGGAACTCAAAAATATGCTAAGTGAAAGAATGCCAACACAAGAGATCACATATTGTGTGACTTGATTTATACAAAATTTCAAGAAAAGGCAAATCTACAGAGACAGAAAATAGATTAGTGCCGTTTGGGGTCAGGGAGAGGGAATGGGGATTAACAGGTAATGGACATGAGGTTTCTTATTAGGGTGACAGAAATGTTCTAAAACTAATCAATGATGGCTGCACAAAATTGCTGAATTTATTTTTTTTTTTTATTTTTTTTTTTTTTAACGTTTATTTATTTTTGAGACAGAGAGAGACAGAGCATGAACGGGGCAGGGGCAGAGAGAGAGAGGGAGACATAGAATCGGAAGCAGGCTCCAGGCTCCGAGCCATCAGCCCAGAGCCCGACGCGGGGCTCGAACTCACGGAGCGCGAGATCTTGACCTGAGCTGAAGTCGGCTGCCCAACCGACCGAGCCACCCAGGCGCCCCGCTGAATTTATTTTTAAAAATCACTGAATTATATACTTGAAATAGGTGAATTTATAATATACAAAATATATCTTCAAAGCTATACACACACACACACACACACACACACACATATATATCCATATATACATACATATATACATATGTGAAGGTCAGATCAATAATTGACATAACAAAAACAACAGCAAAAACCAGAAAACAGTGGAATGAGATCTTAAATATGATGACAAAAATTACTGCTAATCCTGAATTTTACACCCAGCAAAATATGGTTAAAGAATAAAATAAAAAGACTTTGTCAGAACAATAAAAACAGAGTTTGTCATCAACACTTTCTAGAAGAAATGCCCAAGAATAAACTACTAGTAGCAGAAACATATTCCAGATAGAAGATCTAACATGGAAGAATTAACAGCAAATAAAGTGCTAAATATGTGAATATTTGTACATAAATATAACATATAAAAAATAGTAACAAGTCTCAAGGGTTAAAAAATATACAAAGCACAATAACAATGTGTCAGGTTGGGGGATAAATGGGGTTAAAGTGTTGTAAAGTTTTTGTATTATCCAAAAGGAGGTAAAAGGTACTGATTAACTTTAGACTATGAAAATTATGTTTATTATTCATTCTAGAGTAACCAATAAATGAACAGAAATAGAGTGTATAACTTCTAAATTACATGGAAAATGGAAAATTTTTAAATTATCAATTGTATTCTTCAGGGATATCCAGAGAAACAGAACTAAAACAAATAGGTAGGATGGATATATACATATTGGTTCATGAAGAGAGCTGCAGTAAACAAGCTGGAGGCCCAGGACAGCTGATGGTGTAGTTCCAATCCAAGCCCAAAGGCCTGAGAACTAGGTGAACCAATAGTATAGTTCCTGTCTGAAAGCCAGCTGGCTTGAAACCCAAGAAAAGCTAAATGTTTCAGTTCTATACAAACCTTCAACAGATTAGATGAGGCTCATCCATACTGGAAGGGCAATCATCTTTACTCATCTACCAAGTCAAATATTAATCTCATCCAGAAACACCCTCATGAACACACCCAGAATTTTTTACGAAAAAATATTTGACCAAGTCTCTGATTACCATTCTGGCCCAGTGAAGGAGACAAAATTAATCATCATGTCGATCCAAAGACAGCAAGAACGGAGAGAAAAACAGAAAAGACATGTCAAATAGAAGATGTAAAGACAGCAAAGTCTACCATGTCAGTAAATACAATAAATGTAAATAAATTTAAATTCTACTTAGAATCTGCTACATGTCTAAGAGAAAATATATTAATTCAATCCACTCCTTCACCAGCATCTACTCTGTGTTATCTATGTTTTAGGTACTTGGACACATCAATGAACAGAACAAAACAATCAGATTACACAGTAATAATAAATAAATGTCTTACATTTGTTTTTGTCTATCTAGAATATTTAAAAGACTGTGGTGATTTAGAACTTAAGATATTTGTATATAACAGGTTAACTTAAAAGTAAAGGAAGAGCTCAGTAATTAAACGAACAAACCATAGGGCATGATTACATGAGGTACCACAGACAAGGAAATTACTGAAAGTATTATGAGCTTATGGGCAGCCAAAACAAAAAGGGCAAAAGTTACATACTTTTAATTATTTGGCAAAAGCTTCATACTCTATGGAAGACAGAAACCTTTATTAGCCCTAAATTACAATGAAAACTAACATGGATCCTTCTATATTAGGGGATACCTAAATATATAGGTTGTCCCAAAAGATCCAGTAGCCTTGCTAAGTTTCCTACAAAGACAAGCAGATTCAAACAGAATCTAAATTAAGTCTGAATCCTGTTCCATCACTTACTGTTTGTACAACCACGGGCAAGTTCCTTAACCTCTCTGAACATGGGTTTCCTCATCTCTAAAACAGATCTATGATTGATGGAGTTAGAGAGAAGTTTCATAAAGTATCATGAAGTTTCATAAAGTAATTTTAAAAGAATTTTTGTTATTACTATGGCACATAATCAATAAACATAACAGCAATATAAACTGATACAGACTAGAGTTTTTGCTTCTAGATTATAAGACATGGTGCTTTATTTTTTTGTTACCATATAATTATTTTTAATGTCCAGCATTTATAATATAAGGGCCAGAGTTTTCTTCGCAACTCAAGTTTATAAATCTTCGATTGACTTGTGAGGCCAATAGGGATACTTCTTCTTGTCTAATCTGCTTTCTGGGAAGACTTCATTCAGGTCCTCAATGGTCATCTGATCAAATGGAATTGTGTTCTTCATCTTCTCCAGCTCTTTTTCATATTCCTCAATCCTGGCCTTTGAGAGAGACAAAAACTCAGCACAACTTTTCACATCTTCTTCTTCTTCAGCATCCACCTAAATGGTATATTTATCCTCTGGCACAGGAATCTTCAGAGCATTAAACTTCTTAAAATCATCTACCTACCCAGCCTTCACCACACTGGTCTTATAGTAAGCCCCGTTGAGAGCAGGTAGATTCTCAGGGAGAAGAGCCCACCTGGAGGTGAGGGTCTCATTCCAGGATGTCAGGGAGTTAACAATGGCCTTCGTGTCAGGGTATGATCTCCCCAAAACCTACTCAGTATATGGCTTTTAAAGCAAGTTTTTTCCCAGCCATCTTGAGATCCTTCACTGAACCCCATTGGCCCATCAAGACACAATGCTTTAAAAACAGTTCCACAGAACCAGTGAACTAAAATATGAAAAATTTCCAAAAGTGTTCTTAGAAATGTCTAAAAAAAACAGTATCAAATATAAACTATTTAACTAAAGAGATAATTGACAATTTTAGATCTTGAGATATAAGGTTTATGTACTAAAAATTTGCATAAGGCAAATTAGTAAACTTGGGCTTTTGTTAAATGGGTTTGTCTTTGAGTTAACAACCACTTTGTCTCTTTCCTAAGCATCAACAATAATCATTATACGTGAAAGTAGAGTCCATTTGTGGTTTTGAATGCCATTCTTTTGCAATACTAACACATAGAGAGCACTCAATTAATAACTCTTAATGAGCAAATGGCTATTGGCTATTATCTCTGGAATTAATAGTTTTCACTTCAAGGCAGTTGCCTAATATGTTCTGTGGTGACAGTTTGATAGCTTGACCCCAGGCATTTTTGTGACTTGTGACATAAATACTTTTTAAAAAGGCCAACTGTGATGATTAATTTTATTCGTCAACTTGGTTATAATTTATATAGTGCCCAATTATTTAACAAAACACTAATCTATGTGTTGCTCTGAAAGTATTCTGTAGATGTCGCTAGTATCTATAATCAGTTGACTTTAAAGAACAGGCATTATCCTCAATAATGTGGGTGGGCCTCATCTGATAAGTTGAAGACTTTAAGAAGAAAAATTGATGATCCTGGACAAGAAGGTATTTTGCCTCCAGACTGCAGCATTATCTCCACAGTTTCCAGCCTGCCAGCCTGCCCTGCAGATTTTAGACTTGCAGCCTGTACAAGTCTGTGAGCCACTTTCTTAAAATAAATCACAAACATATATGTGTATATGTATATGTTATATGTATCTTATCAGTTCTATTTCTCTGGGGAACCCTAAGTAATACACCAATAAAAGTGAATGATGTTTTTTTAGGCTGTAAAGTACTACATAAACATCAAAAGTAGAACACACCAAATGATACTATATATTGGCTTCAACCTTTTGTTTTAATTAAAACAAAATGTTTTTTCTTTGATATCAATCTAGATTACAGATACCAACCAGCATCTATCACCTTTAATATTCATGTCCCTTGAGTCTTCTTGCATAATAAGTGATTTCTCAGAATCAAACCATACATCATTAAATCCAATTGAAAGGAGATTCTAAAACAATTCTTTTAAAGATTATCCAACACATCAACAACACAGACAACTGAAATCATACAGAATACACTTATACTATATCAGTATTCATGTAATAAAAAAGATACCATAATTGTGTACCCCATACCTATTAATCTGTAGTTCTACCCTTTAGCATACACCTAAGGAAGATAAAGACCTTATCAAATCTAGGCCCATGAAGGATTAACCAAAAATACCTAGTACTATTTATTTATTTATTTATTTGTTTGTTTGTTTATTTATAAAGATTTTATTTTTAAGTAATCTCTACACCCAACATGGGGCTCAAACACACAACCTCAAGATCAAGAGTCACATGCTCCACTGACTCAGCCTGCGAGGTACGCCCCACCCAATGCTATTTAACAAGTCAGTTTATATCACCAAAACAGAAAATGTCACTTTTAACATAAAAACTAGAATAGGTACACCAACATAATGTTGATCTCGAGAAATGCAACATATTTAATTACATAATCTGAGACACTGGACCATGTTACAAAAGTGCACATTTTATTGTCTTGTACATTTTGTGGGATAAGGAAAGCAGAATAAATATCAAGGATTAAAGTATAAACTGGAACACAAGTCTTTGGCAGATTTTCTTTATACTGGACATCCTGACCCCCTTTATACACTTACCAAGAAAGACAAATACCAGAAATTCCTTCTTGAATATTTTCTTTCAGTTTCCCTATAATCTCCAGATACTCCCATTCTCTCTCCCAATGATTGTCCTAATGTTAAATTGTTCAAAGGAAGCAATTAATTGAAAAGCAATCAGGTTGTACATCACAAAATGGAAACAATCTAGCAATCTCTTTTATTTAATCAACATAAACAAATGATCAAAATAATTCAGTCCATTTCTGGGGCCTGAAAACATACTTTTTGTCTCCTCCTTTCCACCCCACTCTTCTTCTATTCCCAAGTCCTATGGCCAGGTCACAGCACCAAAAGCCCACTTTATCATATATTGCTTACCTCAATCTACATGAAGAAGTACAATGATGCTGCTAGATTCCAAATGTACAGCTATGTCGAAGTAAAAACCATCAAACCAGGCTTGAAAATGGCAGTATTCTATTACCTCAGTGGAGCTTATGGTCATTCTACAAAATCTACTGAAGTTATAAAACACTTAAAGTTTTTTCTATAATTAATAAATTGATCCTCTGTCTCTCCATTTCTAATTCCTTAATTCCAATACCCAGATGGCTTATATTGTTAAAAACATCTATGGAGGATTAATCTTTTGGTCATAATTTTTAAATGGATGCAATAATTGATTATATATATAATTCACTGCCTAATCAGAAATAAAACTGTAATCTCATAAAAGATGTTTAATAGCAATTTTAACTACTAGGCACATAATTAATGGTTAGGGTATTAAAAATTAAACTTCAAGGTGGCTAAAGCATAAATTTAAAAACTTTAGACAATTTCAAAGAAAACAAAACATTAAAATAAAAATTTCATAATTGTGTTTCTAAAAGTATGTGTAATAATACGTTGCTATTCTACATTTTCATATAAATTAATAGTAGATAGATATTATTCACCAAAAAAATTTTGTAAAATATTTTTAAAGACAGTGGAATAGCAATAAAACATTTTTTTAATAACTGAATAGCAATAAAACCATTTTTAGTTATAAAGAAATCTTACATATAAAAGAGAGCAAAGAAAGTAAGTTAAAGGCAATGGAATGCTGCAACACTAATTACTCTGTTTTTATATAAGGGAAAATATGGCAGCACAATTCGGTGATTGTTATATATGCAAAGCTTCCACGAACGTTGATGATGTCGTCTTCATAAGAAATACACAACTACCTTACCATATGTAATTTTTTTTTATTAGTAAGGGGATCCATAACAACACCGTTACATAATTGGGGCCCTACATTCCCATGCCTGACAATTTTCAATGAACAAACCTCACTAAGGCAATGACTGAATTTTGTGCAAGATTCTCAAATTCTAAATATATCACATTAAGGAACACCCATTTTATTTTCAATTGCTTGAGTGGATGGGATTAAAGCAAATGCAGTTGTACTATAGGAATTTTCTGCCACTCAACTGCCAGTGAAGTAATGCATGAAGAATTCTTATTAAGTCAAAAGAGAAGAGAATGCATTTGAAAGCATAATTTACCCCCTTGATTAAGTTTTACGAATGGAAAGATTCAAGATTCAAGGCACTATGGACCCTTTTCCCAACTCAAAAAGAGACCCTTTTTATTAATAACCATTAAAATGCTCCACATTTTAAAGTATGCAACATCATGGCCTCATTACAAATTAGGTATTTAGGGAAAACCGCATTTCCTTCAAAGGAAAATGTTAACAACATACAATTCCTTCATCATGCATTTTTAAATACTAAGGAAAGTTATGCAACTGTTTTCACAACCAAGGCTCAGGCAACTGCCCAAGAAGCCTATAGAATTGATATCAATAGGAGTTTTATGCCTGATGGAAAACCAGTCTACAGATTTTTTTAATCTGAAAAATAATGTCATCATTGTGAATTCCACTTTGGAATACAAAAGCAAGGATTACACTGTGTTGTTAAAATGTTAACAACTGCATTTCATTCTTTGAAAAGGCTATATAATTTTCCTAAAATAAAGAGTTGATTGTATCTCTTATTACTGTTACAAGAATTTGATATATCACAAGGTTTAAGAGTTACAGCATGTGCCAACTATCAACCAGAAAAAATGAACCTGATTCATAATTCACTTTGAAATGTCTAGTTAGTCAATCAAGTGATTTGTAATCATGAAGACTGCCAGAAATGTAGTGAATAATGAGCTAGAGTAAAATCCCTGGATTTTTTTTAGTATTCTTTTTCATTATGTGACTTTTGTTGCCATTTTTTACCACTGTTTCTCAGCAGCACACATATTTAATTACAAGTTTTTGACTATTAAATAGGTTAAAGGATATACAAGTTGAATGACCAGAGTATTTAATGTCTTCCCACAAAATTAAAAGTCTTACTGTTTGGGGTGTCTGGGTGGCTCAGTCAGTTAAGTGTCCGACTCTTGGTTTCAGCTCAGGTCATGATCTCACGGCTCATGGGATCGAGCTTTGTTTCAGGCTCTTCACTGTCAGCATGGAGCCTGCTTCAGATTCTCTCTCTCCTACTCTCTCTGTCCCTCCCCCACACACTCTCTCTCACTAAATAAATAAACGTTTTTTAAAAAGTCTTACTGTTTATAGCTTGAGCAAAGAAAATCACATTCCATCCAACTCCCTTCACACACACCTCATTTTATTTATTTAGTGAATATGCTGTTTCAGCATAGCAAATTTTAATTCAGTACATTTTCATAAGTTGTTTCTATATAGCCTAAAACAAATAAAATCACTTAACATAATATAGTTAATATCAGAAGCCATAAGCTTCCTTTTACTATCTTCATTGTATAACATTTCCTTAGTTAAAACTAATGTAAGCTGATGGCCAAAGAACATTTGACCTCTAACTAATATAATCTTATTAAATTATAAATAAACAAAATATAAATCAACCCAAAGTTCGGCATATAACTAAAAAGGTAATATGATAAATTAGTGTTTTTCTAAATGTAAAACTACTAACCTATGTTAGAATCTGTCATTCTGATAATACTGGCCATCATAACCATTTTAATCAGGATTGCATGACATAAGAATTACAGTTTTAAAGCACATAGAACTTTAGGGGTGCCTAGACAATGGCTCAGTCGGTTAAGTGTCCAACTCTTGATTCTGGTTCAGGTCATGATCTCACAGTTGGTGAGACGGAGCTCTGTACTGAGAGCACTAAGACCACTTGGGATTCTCTGTCTCTCTCTCTCTCTCTCTCTCTCTCTCCCCCTCTCTCTGCCATTCCCCCACTTGTGCGCTCGCTCGCTCTCTCTCTCTCAAAATAAATAAACATTTAAAAAAAAAAACCTCTGAAGCAAATGAAACTTTATTTTTTTAATGTTTATTTATTTTTTGAGAGAGACACACAGAATGTGAGCATGGGAGAGGTACAGAGAGGGAGACACAGAATCTGAAGCAGGCTCCAGGCTCTGAGCTGTCAGCACACAGCCCGACAAGGGGCTCAAACTCACAAATGGTGAGATCATGACCTGAGCCGAAGTCAGACACTTAATCGACTGAGCCACCCAGGCATCCCATGAAACTTTAAATGTGATAAGAAATAGGTTCATTCTTTCACTTATTTTTCATCATTTTCAAACAGAAGGATCCTTTTCCAACTTTAGACTGATCATTATACCAAAGCACATGTGGCTCTCCTTAAGGGAATTAATAGAGTCCTTAAGTCAAGATGTATTACACTTATTATTAAAATATATTATTTCAGAAAAAATTCAACTATTGAAATTTTATGGGTAAATTTCCAATAAGTGGTTAGTTGTTCAAGATAACAAAATTGCAGACATACACTATACTGCCTCTAAGAAGCTAGTATGACTATGGTGAGACTTCAGGAACAATACTGTTTATAACACTGAATATCCCAGAAAAGTGTAGCAGCACTCCACCTTGGAATTCATTTTATCACCATTATCACACCAACTGTGAGGAAAATCTTTTCTTTCCTTGTAGGTTACCCATCTGTTTAATTCATTCACTTAACAAATGCTTATTAAGCATCTATATGTACCAGGAATTGTACTAAACCCTGGGGATATAAAAATGAATTAAACACATAGCCTTTGCGCTTGCCATTAAGATATGTAACAGTCTAGGGGCGCCTGAGTAGTTCAGTTGATTAAGCTTCTGACGCTTGATTTTGGCTGAGGTCATGATCTCATGGTTCTGGAGTTTGGAGCTCTGTGCTGACAGTGCACAGCCTGCTTGGGATTCTCTCTCTCTATCTCCCTCTCTCTGCCCTTCCCCTGCTTATGCTCTCTGTCTGTGTGTGTCTCTCTCTCTCAAAATAGATAAATAAATCAATAAATAATCCTTAAAAAAGAAAGAAATCTATAGTCTAGAGAGATATAATAAGTGCAATAAAATATAAAGGTACATAAATATAAAATATAAGGCTCTCAGTTTAACTGAGGTAGACATGTAAGGAGTATACATGACATGGGGGAGTAAGGAAGAGGGCTGTCGGAGGCAAGCTTGAGACAACATGGAATGGACCACTAACAGAAAACCTTGTATGTATGCTAAAGAGAACACAATCTGTACCTTAAAATCCTTCAACGGTTTCTCTTGTTTGTGGAGGGAAAAATCATGGGATCATAGGTTTCCAGAATGTCTATTCAATTTATGTAATATGGCTTTCCTCAACAATGGTCACACTAACATTTCATATTGCATTATACACCTGTTAGAGAACTAATATCACCATTTTAGCCTATCTGCTTTATATCAACATGTAAATAATCTCCCAGAACAAGGATCTCCAGCTCTAGCAAACTTGCAAATTAAACAACAATTTTACTACTTGAAGAGCGGGGCAGACACTAAAGTTATAGCAAGTTTTCCAAGAAAGCATTATCAAGAATCCATACACGTGATAACATGCACGCAGCATACACACAACATGAAGTATACACAATATACTGGCAGACTGTCCAACGTTGTGTCTACATAAAGTCACAAAAGCAAATGTTTCAGCCAGATACATTTTGGTGTACCTCAGTCAGTTGTACAAAATCACTGTGAACTGGCCAGACTGTGCCTCAAAAGTGAAACAGCGCATTCTCAAGTTGCGTAAGTAAACCTTTCAAGCAGCTTAACACAGCACTTATAAATAGGAGCTCTGGGCAGAAGTTCTGAGGCCACATAGTTCAGGACTGAAATCCTTGGTCATTCACTGACCTTACGCAAATTATTGAACTCTGGCTCTAAGTTTTCTCATCTATAAACCTGAGATAATTATTCCTACCCCACATAACTGTTGTAAAAATATAATAAAATATAAAAAGCACTTAGAGTGGAACAAATTACATCAGTTTTAATAACAATTATATAATCATAATTATTAATTATTCAAAAAGTAGTATCACATCACTACACCTACAATAGAAATTATTCTAGTAAAGACAAACTCAAGTTTATACACTAAATAAGTTTAACTTCCACTATAATGTTAAAGAAATTTCCAAAGTCTAGTCCAACTGAAAATGTTTGAGCTAGGCCTAATGAGAAAAAAATAATACTGAGACAATCATCTTAAAACAATGCTTTCAAGAAATGAGACTTTTGAAAACACAATGAGTTATACTTAATAACTACTTATAAGGCATGGGAAGGGAAAGTCCAATCTTCCTACAAAAACACTGAGTGCCTTTTTGAGGAAAAGAAAACTATGCAATCAAATCTTTTCTCCAAATATAGTGCCATGTTATTCCTTTTTATATTTTGTGGCCTTTCACAAGCCATTTAGTATAGATGGTAAGGCTGGTTATAATCATGGAACATCATGTACCTGTAAAGATCCTCTCCCTACAGAGAGACCTGTTTTTTGAAGTCAGTGAGCATCAGTCCTACCAGTCTTTGATTTGGGATTTGTTTATATCCCAAAAGAAGAAAAATTAAAAGGGAACAGTGACAACAAAAAAGATAGAATAGTACTAAAGCAGAACTGTAAAAGAAAATTTACTTTGACAACCTGACATTGGTGATGATTCAAGTGAAAACAACTTGAGTAAAGAGGGCCAAAGCAACATCGGTAACTGTTATCAAGTTACTTACATACAGTGTTACACACATGCAGACACACACACAAACATCATGGTTAGGAAGGGTTAGGTCAAATCACAAATGTAATTCGTAAAGTGAAGTAACGATTAATGAATATGCATTAAATAATAATGACCTGAATTACAGATTGCTATTAGATACACTACTACCCCTTGTAATAATATGAAACATATATGGTCATCCACTATATATCTAGGAAAGAAAGCCTGTGGCAAGCATCAACAATGGCTACCAGTTGAAAGACCAAATAATGTATTTGAAAACAGACGAGACATTGATACTGCAGTTATCTGAAATTTCCTGAAATTAGTAATATATTTTATGTTTTATATAAATTTTTTAATGTTTATTTATTCTTGAGAGCAGAAAGAGACAGAGCATGAGTTGGGGGAGGGCCAGAGAGAGAGGAAGACACAAAATCCAAAGCAGCCTCCAGGCTCCACGCTGTCAGCACAGAGCCCAATGCGGGGCTCAAACCCACAAACCACAAGATCATGACCTGAGCCGAAGTTGGATGCTTAACCAACTGAGCCACCCAGGCGCCCCTGAAATCAGTAATATACTTTAAAATAAATAAGTAACATGTGATTCTGTTCTAGCCAATATTCATTCAAATAAAAGTCAAGAATTATAAGTTAGCTAGCATGTGTTATATGGAAATAAGAATGGAGGTGAGAAAGAGTACTCAAACTGGGGCACCTGGCTGGCTCACTTGGAAGAGCATGTGACTCTTGATCTTGAGGTCAAGCTCGAGCCCCACACTGGATATAGAGATTATCCTTAAAAATAAATAAACTTTAAAAAAATAAAAGAAAGAAAAGAAAGAGTACCCCTACTACTTTTAGGTATATTCATAAACACCAAACTGTCACTTCCACCCCTTTTCATTGTCAGGTTGATTTCTGTGTGAATCTTCACTACACTCTAGTAATAAAGCATGATGGTTTAACATCCCATAAAACAAAGTTTAAGCCAAACTATTGCTTGATAATGCTGAAAACATCAAATAACACTAGTGTGATCTTTCCTGTGTGAAGATGACACTGACTCACCTTCAACAGAGATGAGCTTCAAGTTGTTTTTCCCCAAGGGAGATGAACTCGCTGATCTGGCCAATTCTCTTGCCAAAGCTCCCTGGTGAACAACAGCTTATATCTGCAAGATGAGTGTTACCAGTGGTCACAGAAAATAACAAAATAAAATTATTAACATAGAAATGAAACCTATGCCTTGGTCCCAAGCCACTATGTTTTAATGAACTAAAAACAAAGTCAGAGAAATATATATATTTTATAATACTTACATACAAAATTGTACATGTATTTACTCTCATTCATTTTATTTGATCTTTCCCTGACCTAAAAATACAAACAGTCAAAGGCTGACCTCTATTCCTGAGTAAAAATGTTCTCAGCTGTCTTACCTAAAACAAAGATTGCTTCTGACATGTAAAATCAAAAGTGTATAATGAAAATGCTCAAAACATGAAAGCATGCCAACTTTACATCCCTCATCACCAGTAGCAATAACTGAGGAAATTACAGAATATTTTTGTTAATGTTAGCAACATTTTCAATAGCATTAAATTCAGTATGACTACAGCCAAAATTACTGTGACATTTCCTAAAATCCTGAAAAATACTTCCATTTTTTATGAAGAAAAAATACTTTCATTACTAGCTATAGTGTTTATTCATGTTAAAACAGAAGTTTGTAATTAAATATTCCTGATATGGAATTTTATTAGTTACCAGATGAATCTCCTTCATAAGAGTTAAGAAGTTGGTTCAACATTACCTGAAGACATAGTGTTTAAGTAAAGTTGATGTTATGTGCTTCTTTATTATTGAAAGGAATAAAAATTAGATTAGCATCTGTTAATAATCAATAAGGAGCTACTTACAACTAGATACAATTCAAACAAAAACACAATGCTAAGCATCTACAATGAGCAAGGCACTCACTATTTGGGGTTTCTGTGAACAGGTGTAAGAATAACAAAGCATAATACACAACCTCAAAGAAATCACAATATCAGTATTATTAAAACATTCCACTTCCAGTTCTATATAACTGTTTGCAATAACAAACAGCGAGAATATGAAGGGTGAAATAGAAAGCACAGCATCATACCAGAGAATGGTAGCTACCACAGGGATGAGGCTCTTGGGCTCCTCTTGCAAGTGCATATAAGGAAGTCTCGATAGAAATGTTGAGAACATCTGCTACAACCTGTGATGCAGGCCCAATGCCACCTGTAACCAAATAAACTTTGTTAATTTAAAGTCACTATACAACCGTTTCCACTCACAATTCTATTTCAGTGGGTCGGTCCCCTTAACCAGTCTTCACTGTATTTCTTACCGTGATTCCCCACCAACTCACCAAAACTGGAAGTTCTCCACTAGGCTGCAAACTCTTAAAGTTCTCCTTCATTATATTTTTTTTCAATTTTTTTTAACATGTATTCATTTTTGAGAGATGGAGAGAAACAGAGCGTCAGTGGGGGAGGGGCAGAAAGAGAGGGAGACACAGATCTGAAGCAGGTTCCAGGCTCTGAGCTATCAACACAGAGCCCGATGCAGGGCTCAAACTCATGAACTGTGAAATCATGACCTGAGCCGAGGTCGGACACCCAACTCAATGAGCCACCCAGGTGCCCCTAAAGTTCTCCTTCACTTTAGTTTCCCATTTCCACAATGCCCAGCAGAATACCTCACAAACTGTAAATGCCTAATAATTGCTTGATAACTTGAAATGAACTAGTCATCTTATTCTCTTATCAAAATACCACTTATTCTTGCTATAGTTCTATTCCTGGCAAGACAATATTAGATGAAAACACAAGATTGTTTACTTATTCAGCAAACATTTTGCTCAAACACCTACTAGGTACAATGCCAAGTGCTATATATACTAACATAACTAACACATGACCCTTCCTCTTAAGTAATTCAGTCTAGTAAAAAAGATAAAGATGGCAGACTCTGAAAACTATAAAAACACTGATTAAAGAAATTAAAGATGATGGGGTGGCTCAGTTGGTTAAGTGCCTGACTCTTGATTTCAGTTCAGGGTCATGATCTCATGGTTCGTAAGTTCAAGCCCTGAGTCGGGCTCTGCGCTGACAGTGCAGAGCTTGCTTGGGATTCTCTCTCTCCCCTCTCTCTCTCTGCCCCCAACCCGCTTGCTCTCTCTCAAAATAAATAAACTTTTAAAAAATTTAAAAAAAAAAGAAATTGGAGATGACACAAGAAATGGAAAGACAATCCATGCTCACGGGTTGGAAGAACAAATATTGTTAAAATGTCTATACTAAATTTCATATATTGAAAAAATAAATAAATAAATAAATGTTAAAAAAGCAAAAAAAAAAAAAAAAAAAAAAGTCTATACTACCCAAAGCAATCTACACATTTAATGCAGCCACCAAAATACCAACAGCATTTTTCACAGAGCTAGAACAAACAATCCGGAAATTTGTATGGAACCACAAAAGACCCAAATAGCCAAAGCAATCTTGAAAAAGAAAAAGCAAAGTTGGAACCATCACAATTCCAGACTTCAAGGTATATTACAAAGCTGTAATCATCAAGACTGTAGGGTACTGGCATAAAAACAGACACATAGATCAACAGAATAGAAAACCCAGAAATGGACCCATGACTATATTCTCAACTAATCTTTGACAAAGCAGGAAAGAATATCCAAAGGAAAAAAGTCTCTTCAACAAATGGTGTTGAGAAAACTGGACAGCGACATGCAAAAGAATGAAACTGGACCACTTTCTCACACCCTACACAAAAATAAATTCAAAAGGGATGAAAGACCTAAATGTGAGACAGGAAACTATAAAAATCATAGAGGAGAACACAGGTGGCAACTTCTTTGACATTGGCCACAGCAACTTCTTACTAGATATGTCTCCTGAGGCAAAAGAAACAAAAGCAAACATGAACTAAAGGGACTTCATAAAGATAAAAAGCTTCTGCACAGCAAGGGAAACAATCAACAAAACTGAAAGACAACGTTCAGAAAGGCAGAAGATAATTGCAAACGACACATCTAATAGATCCAAAATCTACAAAGAACTTATTAGTAAACTCAACACCCAAAAAAACAAATAATTCAATGAAGAAATGGGCAGAAGACATGAATGGACATTTTCCAAAGAAGACATTCAGATGGTTAACGGACACATGAAAAGATGCTCAACATCACTCATCATCAGAGAAATGGAAATCAAAACTACAATGAGATATCACTTCACACCTGTAAAGTGGCTAAAATTAATAACAAAGGAAACTACAGATGTTGGCAAGGATGCAGAGAAAGGGGAACCCTCTTACATGGTTGGTGGGAATGCAAACTGGTGTAGCCACTCTGGAAAACAGTGTGGAGGTTCCTCAAAAAAGTAAAAATAGAACTACACTATGATCCAGCAGTTGCACTACTAGGTATTTACCCAAAGGATACAAAAATACTGATTTGAAGGAATACACCCAACTCGATGTTTAAAGCAGCATCATCGACAACAGCCAAATTATGGAAACAGCCCAAATGTCCATTGACTGATGAATGGATAAAGAAGTTGTGGTGCATATATACAATAGAATATTACTCACCATCAAAAAGGATGACATCTTGCCATTTGCAATGATGTGGATGAAGCTAGAATGTATTATGCTAAATGAAATATGTCAGAGAAAGACAAATACTATATGATTTCACTCATATGTGGAATTTATGAAACCAAACAGATGAACATGGGTCAGGGACGTAGTGTGAGAGGCAAACCATAAAACAGACTCCTAGCCATAGAAAACAAACTGAGGGTTGCTGAAGGTTAAGTGGGTGATGGAATGGGTTAAAAGGGCGATGAATATTAAGGAAGTCACTTGTGATGAGTGCTGGGTGTCATATGTAAGTGATGAATCACTAAATCCTTTTCCTGAAACGAACACTGGAACTTAAAGCCTATAACACTGTAACTAGTATTTAAGGCTTGAAACTAAAAAAAGAAAAAAGATGTGGTATACACACACACACACACACACACACACACACACACACACACACACAAATGGAATATTACTTAGTCATGAAAAATAAATGAAATCTTGCCATTTACAACAACATGGATAGAATAGAGGATTATGCTAAGCAAAATAAGTCAGTCAGCAAAAGACAAATATCATATGATTTCACTCATATGTGGAATTTAATTAAAAAAACAAGCAAGCAAAGGAGAAAATGAGAGAAAAGCAAACCAAGAAACATACCCTTAGCTACAGAAAATAAGTTGATGGTTACCAGAGGGGAGATGGGAGGGGGGATAGGTGAAATAGGTGATGGGGATTAAGGAGTGCACAAGTTTTGATGAACACCAGGTATTGTATGGAAGTGCTGAATCACTATACTGTACACCCGAAACTAATATTACACTCTGTTAACAACTAGAATTTAAATTAAACTTTCTTTAAAAAGAAAAAAATAAGAAGGATAAAGAAGGAAATTAGTCACTATGAACCCTGTCATCAGTTTATAGCCAGTTTTCTAGAAAGTGCTACAGATACTAAAAGAAAACTGGCTTAGAATAAAGGCTTTAGAGAAGAAATGTCATGTGAAATGAGTATTTAAAAAATAACAGCCATTGAACAGAGGGACAAAAAGAAAGAAGACATTCTTAGTGCAGGGGAGAGGTGAAAAATTATAGTGGTGCAAAAGGGCACACAATATTCTGAGAAATTCTAAAAGCTTTTTGGAAAGTATAAAATGAGAAGAAAAAGGCATGAAAAAGATCACAGAGATGCCTATTATGCTAAATAGCTGGACCTCGGTCTGACTAAAGGAGGTAAGCCAGAGGAGTGATGTAATCATTAAAAAGATCTTGGCAGTAGTGTGAAAGACAGGAGGAAGGACAACAGGACAAGGCAAAGGACTAAATCACATGAGACAAAACTGTCTTGACCTAATGGTTTATGGAATTATGGTGACCCGATTCATCATCAGTGGTCATTAGGTCTCTTCCCCAACGGGTCTCAAATTCAGATACATATTTAGAAACAGGTGTTGATTTATTTTAGTAAACTATTTAGGTGGTATAATCTCAATCAAAAAGCATGGCAGGAATTTCATAAGAATTGTATCAAGATGCCAAAATGTTAATAACAACTAGCACTGGGTAGTAGGGATACAGGTCATGTTTTTCTTGTTAATGATATATTTCAAATTGTCTACAGAGTAAAATTAAAAATAAATCCTACAGGAATTTCTTGAAACTTAAAAATTAAAATTGGCCTTAACTCTAAAGGGCCAGAGCCAGGATTCCTTCACAATATAACTGGCCCAAAGCCTCCCTTTATCACCATGGCCCACTCTACATAAAATACACATTCCTACAACAGAACCTCAACCCATAACCTCTCTGTTTCTATAGCATCCTCTTGCTCTGAATATCTGTCTAAATCCCAACTTCATCATACCACAGCTATACTGATTTTGTACTTGAATTTCCAAAAGCTCATTATCTGCTCCATACACTGTGACACTCCATCGTATCATTTATTGAAATCCTTCCTAAATACTTCTCCAGGCTGTTCTTCCTACAGTGTTTTAAGAATACTATGGTAAAATCAGTCCTATCCAAAAGAATATTCAGACCTGACTCACTTATGGGCAGACATGCGTATAATTGTACCAGTGAATTGATAAACTGCAAACATTGATCACTATTAAAGAGTTTTCAAATCTATTATCTCAGAAAAAGTTGCCTACTGTTATGAGTTGAATGGTGTCCCCCCAAAAATATGTTGAAGTCCTAACCCTCAGTACCTGTGAATGTGACCTTATTTGGAAATAAGGTCTTTGCAGATTATCAAGTTAAATGAGGTCATTAGGATAGGCTCTAATCCAATATGACTGGTGTCTTTATAAATAAGGAAACTTTGGACATAAAGACAGAAACATACACAGGGAGGTCACCACATGAAGATGACGACAGGGATCAGGATGACGCCGTCTATAAACCAAAGTATACCAAAGATTACCAACAAACCACCACAAGCTAGGAGAGAGGCATCTAATCGATTATCTTTCTCACAGCCATTGGAAGGAATTACCTTGACAACACCTTGATCTTGGACTTCTAGCCTCAAGAACCAGGCAACAATAAATTTCTGTTGCTTAAGCTATCCCTTTTGTGGTACAATGCTACACAGCCCAAGCAAAATAATATACCTAATAAGTGAAACTGATTTGTCCCCCTGGAAGTCACTAAAGACAAAAACATTCTGAAGATTGCAAATCAGTAATAATAAATTTTCTTGATATTCATTTTTCAACCTCTAGCAAAGGTGGTATTTAATAGCTAAGTCAACCTAGTACCAAATGACTCTAAGGAAAGAGTTTCATCTATAAAGTACCATTTATAAAGCACATAATCAAACAGAGAGAATATTATCCTATAGCTATTGGGACATAAAAATAACATGAAATTATATAGATTTTCCTTTGTTTTATAAAAGAGTTCCTCTATGCACTTTTATGTGCCTGTGAGAATACAATTTGACCTATAATCCAAAGATAATACAATGAGTTACTTGATGAGAAGCAGGGAAATCAGCATAGATCAGGAATGGGCTCTAGAGGGACACATACTTCAAATCCTTGCAATGTTACTCATCAGCTATGTGACTTGAGCAAATTACTTAACCACGGTTGAGCCTCAAATTCTTCACCAGTAAAATGGGAATTTTACAGTTTATATAAACAGATTAAACAATATATGAAATATGCTTAGCATATAATGATAAGAAGGTTTTACAATGTATATAAAAAGGAAAATTCATAATTAAGGATTTTTTTATACTTCTCTTGGGTAGGACAACTATTAAGCAAGTTTACATAAGAACAAAACTCTTCATCATACACACTGTATATAAAAATATAGTCTTTGGCTAGTTCCCTACTATAAAATGCATAAGTTTCAAACCTATTTTAAACCTATTGGTCAAAACTCAAAACACATTTAAACTGATTAATATTGGAACTGAAATACAAACAGGATCTTGGTGACTTTTGGCTCTGTCACAGACATCAGTTGGTATGCTGCTTTCGAAGCTCTGTAATACCACTCCTTTATTCCTTCAGATCACTAAGCTCTAGCCAGTCCAAACAACAACCCATAAGTTGTCAAACTAGACTGACATGAGCCTGAGCCTAATAGTATAGTACAATCCACTGGAACCTTCTACCAAATATTACTGGTTTTTTTGCCTTTTTAAAAATATCTTATAAAATACACATCTCAAAACTGTAGCTAAATGAAAAGGGACTTATTTTGGAATGTGTATATCTGTTGTAGGGGTTTTTTTTAATGTTTATTTATTTCTGAATGAGAGAGAGACAAAGCACAGGTGAGGGAGGGGCAGAGAGGGGGAGATGCAGAATCCAAAGCAGGCTCCAGGCACCAAACTGTCAGCATAGAGCGACACAGAGCTAGAACCCACAAAGTGCAAGATCATGACCTGAGCTGAAGTCTGACAAAACCGACTGAGCCACGCAGGTGCCCCAGGAATGTGTATATTTGTTTTGAGAAATGTATAAATAAGGCAAAACCTTATCAATCACTAAAATTCAAAAGGACCGTATTTTCTCACTCTACACAAAATATAAATTATACTTTGAGTGTTTATTGTAATACTTGTAAATTGAAACTTACACCTACATCCACATATAAACAGATAGAAAAACTACAAGATTAAATCCAAAAAGACTTTATTATAGGGGTAGGGGTATTTTTGTTAAACTTTTTTATCAAAAACAGCTATCTACCTAGGTCAGATCTATTGGCAAATATATCAACAACTCATTTTTTGTGTGACAGCCAAATAGTAACTGTTCTTAGCATCCTTTAATAAACTTTGATGAACTATAAAAACATGTTCATTTGTAATGCTATAAAAACATGTGCAGGGGCACCTAGGTGGCTCAGTAGTTTGAGCGTCTGACTCTTGATTTCGGCTCAGGTCATGGACTGAGACGCACATAGGGCTCCACACTAAGAATGGAGCCTGCTTGGGATTCTCTCCCTCTCCCTCTGCCCCTCTGCCCTGCTCACAGTCCCTTGCTCTCTCTCGCTCTCTCTCTCTCTCTCTCTCTCTCTCTCTAAAAAAGAAAACAGAAACATGTTCAATGCGAAAATTCAATATTTCCATCGAAGCTAATGGGAAGTCAAAACCAAACACAGGTATTTTTCTAAATATCTATGAAAATATGTTTTGCCTTCATACTTAGTGTAGCACTTTAATTTAAATATACTGTTAGTTGAGGTTTTTTTTTAATTTACATTGAAGTTAGTTAGCATATAGTAACAACGATTTCAGAATAAGATTCCTTAATGCCCCTTACCCATTTAGCCCATCCCTCCTCCTACAACCCCTCCAGTAACCCTCTGTTCTCCATATTTAAGAATCTCTTATGTTTTGTCCCCCTCCCTGTTTTTATATTATTTTTGCTTCCCTTCCCTTGCGTTCATCTGTTCTGTGTCTTAAAGTCCTCATATGAGTGAAGTCACATGATATTTGTCTTTCTCTGACTAATTTCGCTTAGCATAATATCCTCTACTTCCATCCACGTAGTTACAAATGGCAAGATTTTCCTTTTTTTTTTGAGCTTTGAAAAAAATGAACCTGCTTCTTGCTAAAGCAGCAGCACAAAGGGTGCTTTTCAGAAACATTGTTAGGCAATTGTTTTTTATTTACAGAGAGATATTGTTAGGCAATTATTTTTTATTTACAGAGAGATAATTAGACTGGTAGACTTAATTTAAACAAAATAGGGTATCAGGAAAAATTCTTAGATCTTATATTCTTTAAAAAAACTGATTTAAAGTTAGCAAATGCCACATCCTATTTGTTCAAGATACTATATTAATATCATTTTGGCTGATCCCAAATTATAACTCTAACAATTTTTCAAAAGGCAAAGAACAGCAATGGAAACCTAAATGTATTTTCTTTTTCTCTTAAAGTCTTCATGTAGTAATATTAATAAAATCACAAATACATTATATTAAGAAAATATAATCTGTTAAATTACTGGCAAAAGACCATATCAATAATTATCCCCTGAAGAGCAATGACTTTGCTTTTATCTATCTCACATGCAGTAAGCATGACAAGAATTCAATAAATAGGTGTTAACTGTCTATATCTCAAGAACAATAAGCACAACAGCAGCATAATTCTCCTAAGAATCAAATAGTGAGAAAATCCTAAAGATCTGGGATTTCGAAACAGGCCATGAACAAAATTTTACAACAGGCAAATCTAACGTTAGTAGAAGAAAACTCTACCCTTTACCCACGAAAAATTCTGAGATCACATCTGAAAATTGTGTGTTGGCTGTGTCAATAGAAAATACACAGCCAATGCTAGTTTTGAAATAATCTCAACTTGGTCTAAAGTACAGTCATTAAGAACTGAGTACAGGGGCGCCTGGGTGGCGCAGTCGGTTAAGCGTCCGACTTCAGCCAGGTCACGATCTCGCGGTCCGTGAGTTCGAGCCCCGCGTCAGGCTCTGGGCTGATGGCTCGGAGCCTGGAGCCTGTTTCCGATTCTGTGTCTCCCTCTCTCTCTGACCCTCCCCCGTTCATGCTCTGTCTCTCTCTGTCCCAAAAATAAATAAAAAACGTTGAAAAAAAAAAATTAAAAAAAAAAAAAAAAAGAACTGAGTACAAAAAGCACAGATATTTAAGCACCTATAATCCTGATAGTATATATGGCAAAAAATATACATAATATATAATCATATAAATATATACATACATACATAAAAATACATACATTTTTTTCCAAATTCAGAGGTTTCTGTAAACAATGCATCACCTTTCTTCAAAGAGCTATATAACTAAAATAATAAAATAATATAAATGACTATACATTGTTGTGTCTCACCGTGGTTTCTCTAGTGTTAGCACTGCTGGCTTGGTGATTAAGATTCCATATTCTCACCACTACTGTCCAGATTCATATTATGGTCAAGGAGAAACAAGTTAGCAAGGGGCTAGTTTCCTCTACTCACATTTTTTCTGCTGAGTTTCACCTACCTGATAGAGCAACAATGGAGAAATTTAATGAGTGTAGAAAAGTCTTTATATTACCCATTACAGACGTTCACCAGAACTTTCAACTAGACAAATGCCTTGCAAATATTTATAGACAGACATACACACACAGACACACACAGACACACACACACACACACACACACAGCGTTCTCTCCAGACAGAAATGTTACAGATATGAAAGAAATAATATTTAGTATGAGCAAATAAAGCAATATGCGTCATAAAAAGCAATATGCATTTATAAATGCTAAATAAAAGGAGTACTGAATGTTGATATCTGATTACATTGGATCTCTCCTCCCCAAACTAATATGCTAGGGAAAATTTCCTACTAGCAGCTGCTGAACACATAAGATAATTGATCTAAAATAGAGAAAAATGTGTTACCTGCCTTGCTTGTTAAAACACAACTACCTTGAGAATATTTATAGCACTGACAAAGCTACGATTAGTAGCTTCATCTTCCCTAAAAAGAATGATTGCTACGATTACAAGTTTCCTAGTATGTATTTATAGAACCAAATAATTTATTAAACCAAGTTTTTGGTCTTAAAGCAACAGATTTGGGAACAGATAGTCTTATAATAGGATACATTAACTCCATCTCTAGTTATATTGAATTTTTTTCATAGGAAAGGCACGGCACTGTGAATATTATGACTCAAGCTTACTCATCTCAACTAAGAATGAATTAAATTCGATAGAGTAAAAACCTGAAAGAACGTACATGCATGGAATTCTAGGTTGCCATTTTTAGAATAGGGTTTTTCTCCAAAGAGATTTTAAAAATGTGTTTCAAAATTATTCTATTTGTGCTACTCTCACTTTAGTGCTCTGATAAGTTGGTTGCTAAATAGAAACAAGAAACAAACTCATTTTCAAATAGAAAGTCATTTGTGATTTGACCACAACATAAGCTACCAAAAAAAAAAAAGAAAGAAAGAAGCAATTTGTCAGTCCTGACTGCCAAAATATATTGAAAAATAGATATATGTACACGTAAAGAGACACTTATATTTGTGCCCATTCCTATTTTCCTGGTCCAGTTACCATGAAGAGATCAGAAAACAGACCACACAGTAAGACAACTATCGAAAGCTTCATTGTACCCAAACTACCATTTTTTCCAGGAAAGTCCAGAAAATAAAGAAGAAAACCGCAGCCTCTACAGGAGGCTACAGATTCAGTCTTCTCCTTCTATAGGTAGCTTACAGGCTGATAATGGCTTCAATGTTTTCCCCTACAGGAAAAATACTCTTAGAGAAAAACCTTTTCTGCATACACAATCACAAAATTATAAAAGCCTACAGACAGTCTTTAACCACAGGATACCACAGTGGTCAGATAGCCAGTACCCAAAGCAGACAATGTGAACTGAAGAGAAGAGTGCTTTGAATGGAAGTCAGGAGAACTAAGTTTCATTCCTGGCTCTGGATTTACTATATGGTCTTCAGTAAGTTACTTAAATTTCTCTGAGCCTTTTCCTTTTGTTTTATTTTATTTCATATGGAAAATAAGAGGTAATCAAAAAACTTTAATTATGCCTAGGAGGACATCAAAGAACATGTGGATCTGTCCACAACTTCACAGATGAAACATGATCACTCACAGATGATTAGACAAAAAAGGTTCCAACAGCTTTCACAGCTTCAACATCTTAAAATTAATTCATTTAAAAGGACAAGTCACTTACAACAAATCTTTAGACATGTCAAGAAAAATACTTAAGAGGCAAAAAAGATAATGATAAAATTTAGGATGATGATTATCTCTTCAAGAAGCCATCAGGGAGTAAGATCAGGAAGAGCTTCAATTGTACAGGTAACACTTTACTTCTCAAACAGTTTGGAGCACATGTCTGTTTTTCTTGATATGCCACATTTTGTCTGAAATACTTTCTAACCATTTTTTTTAAATTTTTTAATGTTTTATTTATTTTTGAGACAGAGAGAGACAGAGCATGAACGGGGGAGGGTCAGAGAGAGAGGGAGACACAGAATCTGAAGCAGGCTCCAGGCTGAGCTGTCAGCACAGAGCCCGACGCGGGGCTCGAACCCACGGACCGTGAGATCACGACCTGAGCCGAAGTCGGATGCTTAACCGACTGAGCCACCCAGGCGCCCCACTAACCATTTTTTTTAAGTAACCACCAAAACATCTTTAACCAAAAGCTGAATGAAATAAATGAAAACACTTCCCTGGAATATTAAAGGTCAATGGAAATAGCGTGTCAGTTTCAAACATTCTCCTCATGAGCTTAAAAGGCAAGTATCACTATGATCCCCTAATATGTGGGGGAAAAGAGTGCTGGGCTGAAAAAAAAAAAAAAAAAAGGAGGGGGCGTTGCCTGGGTGTCTCAGATGATTAAGGGACCACGTGACTCTTGATTTTAGCTCAGGTCATGATCTCATAATTCGCTGTACCAAGCGCCACTTCAGGCTCTGGGCAGATAGCTAGGACGCTGCTACGGATTCTCTCTCCTCTCTTCTGCCCTCCCCCACTCACATGTGTGTGCACTGTGTGCAGCGTGCACACACTCTCTCTCTAAATAAACATTTTAAAATATATTTCAAAAATATGTACATAAAACTATTTCCAATTTCCAGCTTAGTAAAATATTAAAAGAACACACACAGCGCAAAACACAAAACGAACTGTATTATTAGCACCATGATTGAATCACTTAAGAATACTCAGATAGCTAATAACTTTTACTCTAAACATCTGCCTAAGAAAAATACATTCAAGAGTCACATCCGATAGCCTCGTGTTTAATCTTCAGGGTTGTTTTTACCAAGATTGCAATGATTCACCTAAACTAATCAAAGGCCTGTCTAAACCTCTACATGGAACCTACCTGTAAAAACTAAATGCCTCTGCAATTTCCGAAATTTTCCAACAAGAAAGTACAGGTCATTCAGCAAAATATATTTACTGTATACTACCATAATAGCTATTTAATTGTTATCATTATGATGCAGATATATAATGGAAACAGATGTTCCTTTTTCCTTTCAGCAAAGCACAGGAAAAGCATAAACTTGCTGATATTGCACGGACTACTATCATAGCACAATAGAGGGGGAAAAAACATTAGCACATGACAATATTAGTTTTTACTACACAACTAATTGCATAAAAAGTATAACTTGAGATCATTAAATCAATGATCTACAGAAGGGAAACAAATAGATTTGTATAACCAGCCTATTTCACATCTGCAGTTGAGAAAATACTTCTGAGAGACTAAGTGTATGCAAAATGCTACCAGTGCTTTCAGAAGACAAGGAAAGAATGTTGTTCTATTTTCTTTGCTCATGTAACATAGATTACAATGCTGCCTCTACAGAGAAATTTTTTTCAATAGTACCAGTATAAACTGGAAGAACTTTTCTGGAAAACAATTTGGCCATCAATATCAAGAACCTTAAAAAAAGTCTATACCCTCATCCAAGTAAATTCTTTTGTAATAATATATTGTAAGGAAATAGCCAGAGGGATGAATAAGATTTATTTAAAAAGCCATTTATCATAACTTTATTTATAATTATGGAAAATTAAAAATCTAACTCTCCAATAGAACAATGAATAATTATACATGCTAAAACATTAAACAGTCAACATAAATGACTTTAATAATTTTAATTACACAGGAAATTTTCTACTATTTAATGCCAACTGAAAAAAGCAAGATACAAAGTGGTGTCTATCTATATATAAATAAAACATATAAATGCTTGGAGAAAGGCTTAGAGAAATATACAAAATGTCATTTTTAACTTTTGCAAATTATTATGAGCAAATACTAGCTTTTTAATCACAAAAAGTTATATTTTCTTTAAATAATTAATTCTATATCTATGCTCTAATACTGTGTCCTTGTCCAAAGTTTCTAAAAATTCTTTGCACCAAATAGCCCTATAAGTATTTATAAGTAAATTTACCTAAATTTATGTTGACAAGTTATTTGATCCTAAAATTTGACATATAAAGAAAAGTGTTTGTCAATCACATAGACAACACATTTTTTTCCTGAGTTAAATAGGATGCTTACAAATTAGAGAAAAATTTTATGAGACAAATATTATAAATGCTTACTTACAAACTACCAATATGATGTGTTTTAAGTCACCAAGTCAAAGACATTTTTCAAATAAAACTATTTCTAAGCCAGATAAAGTAGCCTATTAATTGTTCTCTCCAATATGCCAATAAAAAGTTTGCCATAGCTTTCATTAGGATTCCTGGTTTCATGATTCTATTTTTACAAAAAGGAGCTGATTTGTCTTAGGCTATTACTGTCTATTACTTCTAGAAGTCTTGAGGAAAGGTGGGAAGCAGCAAATTCTGGCAATCTGCCTAAAGAGAAATCAATGAAACAAATTAATCCTTCGCAGGCTGCAATGACACAGTAATCCATCATTCAGAGCTGCTTTTATATACCAAATCAGAGAGCAGAGGAAAGAGCCCTGGGGGACATCACAGACAACAACTTACACCAACACTGGGAAAATACTGAGGAATCAGTTTATTTAAAGAGGATAGATTTCAGTTGATTGCCTATTTCGTCAAATAAAGATTTTTTCTTTCACAGTGTAGTGAACCCAAGGCCCAATGACTTTATCTTCAGAATTCACTACCAAATACGCTGGCTGACATCAATAGGGGATGAATGTTTTTAAATAATTAGCATCATTAATCAGTATAAACAAATATCTGGCTAAAGTAATATTACTTTTTCCATTAAAATTCCAGGTGTTAAACACATTCCTTGTTTTCAGTACAGACTAATTCTAAATTCACCTACTAATCTCCAACTTAACTGACCAATTTCTGGTAAACCACATTGAAGTATTTTTTTCACACATAAAATGTAGCCATTTACAATATGGGTAATTTTCTAAGTACTGTGTCCAGTTTAAAGACTTGAAAATTTTAATTTCATCTCTTGCCATTTAAGATTCAACAGCAAATCAGATTATAAATAACTTCTTTCACAATAATAAATAGTTCTTTAGCTTTTAATGTCATTGGCAATGCTGAAAGATAAAATTAAACATGGTTTCTTTTTTAAAAATAAACATATCAATGTATGGCAGTACATTCATATTGAGTATATTTATTTACACATATACAAGAACATATGCATCTAAATTTATTCATGCTTATGTAGAAACTTATGCACCTGAGTACATCTTACTCTAGTAAGATGTACTAAGTGGGATTATATTTCCTAGATGAAAACTAATGACAAGAACAATGCAGTCACAGGAATATTACTATTCCTAAATACAAATGCATCATTTTTGTGGCTGAACGTGAGAAGTGAAAGAAAAGAATTTCCAAGAAATAAACAAAAACAACAAAAACCTGTCACGATGGTCTCTGAAATGTTAAAACCCAGAGCATCTAATCATAGATGCAAAATAGAAAAAGGTTAAATAAATGCTAACTAGTCAATTTTTGAGTGGCATCTTCGATTCTGTGGTCCATGGCCATATGATTGCAATTCCTGGCCATGCTGATACATTTTTAATTCAATACATGGATCTAGTATTTATTGATTTAATAAGGTTAGGGTATTACATTGTGGCTGCTACTGATGAACTGTCAGCAGTTCTATCTAGTAAAATCTTACAGAGGAGTATCTATTTTAGGGGAGAGAGAGAGAACAGCTATGTAAATGTAACCCCTTCACTACCTGACAGTGGCAAGAGTAAGGTCCCTTCTTTCCTAGACTGCTTAGAGCTCCACACATCTTCTACGACTGAAGATGTTGGCTGCCAACTGACCGAGGTGACCGTGTAGAGACTGCAGCAAAGCCTTCCAGGTACACCTTCAAAATGAGGGAAAGCAGTGATTTACATCCCCATCTCCACCCTCTGGCCTCTCCTCATAGGTCGTGAAGCACATACACACGCAAGGACATTACACATGCGCGGACACACCCAAAGACCTGAGCCCTTACCTTGTCACCTAACAGAGTTTAAAGGAGCCTTCAGTGACTTCTCTCTCTGGACCCTAACATCGTCCACTGCTTCGTTAGCATGTAGGCAGACATAAAAGAAGGGAGAAAATTCACTTTCTCGAAAACAGTTCTGCCAAAATGCAACCCAAGGAGAGAGGCTTTAAAGGCTCTGTGAAATAAGGAGGTACCACAGGATCCAGCATCAGAAAAGGGGAGAGAAATCCACCAAAGTTGCTGAAACACTTGGGGACTATTAAGAAAGCTTTTTGCACTGCTGTGCTACCCTGCTTGTGGGCTTATTTTCCCAACCTAGACACCTGGGAAGCATGTTGTGCTCCAGCTTTTCTCTGACTTTGAAGAAATGGATAATCTAAGGAGTGGTGCTGCTGCTGGGGTCAGTAAAACTATGCTAATTGGTGAACCTAATTGCTTCAAGCAGTCCTGCCTCTAAACAGGGAGAGCACAGTTGATGGAGTCAGTCTGTTCCTAATAAAATGAAGAAGCACTGAATTAAATTCCCAAGGAAGGCACTATAAAAGTTTCCACAGTGTAACCAAATGACTTCACCTATGCTATTACCCCTAAGATGACATCTTTGAAAGAAAGCAGAGCCCAGTCAGGCTCCATATTCATAAATTGGCTGAGCTTAGGCCAGTGAATCTGGATTGATTTAAAAAGGCTTTTTCATCCTTCCAATCAAATGAAGTCACTGTTAATTAGATACTTTCTGTTAACAATGTCACTCTTCTCCACGTTACCTGCTCACACTTGCAGCGCCTCTAGTGCAACATCTGGAGCACCAGTTTCCCTGCAATCAGTCCTCACAAGTTTGGCTGGAGGGTGGTGGTATTTCCGTTTCTCAATCCCTGTCTGGAGGAAGATACTATTCAGTGCACCGGTGGCGAGATACATACCAGCTCGCTAATTTGCAAGATTATACAACACTCTCAGAAAACTCTCCAGATACGGTCCCCCAAAACATTTTTTGATGAACTGCACGGCGGTTTCTCTGTGCTGTTCCCGCCTTGCAGAGGTTTTCAAAAACGCCAAAGGCCACAAAGTTAACTCCCACTGACTTTGCGGCTTCTTCAGGCCAAAACTAGAAAATCGGGTTTGAGGTTTCCTGGCCGCGCCCCAGGCCTTGCTGCCTACCCCTCTCAGCCCAAAACCTGAAGGGGACTAGGTGCTCAAGGCAGGGCCCAGCGTAAGGCAGGGCCCAGCGTTAGTCAGCCCCGGAGCACCGCAAAGGCTCAGAGCGCTCTCGCCAGGGAGGGGAAGACTGCAAAGGCGGTCTCTTTCGACGGTGAGTCTCTGAACTTGACCAAGTTGCGGAGAAGTCGGCTCTCACCCGCTTCGGGCCCATTCCCAGGAAGCTTGCTGAGCCGACCCCGGGACACAAACCGCCAGCGCTGACCGACAGCGTGGGCCTGGGGTTCTCGCAGCGTGCGCCACTCGCCGGTCGAGCCCGTCTTCCTTAAACCTTAAGCCCGCACAGGCCCAGCTCGCGGGCTGGGGACCCTCAGCGCCCGCGGGAGCGCGACCCTTGCCCTCCGACGAGGCCCCGGCGCGCGGATCCCTCGGCCAGGGCCCCTCACCGCGCGCAGCGACACACTTGCGTCGAGCGCCCGGAAGCCAACTCCGCGAGCGAGGCTTCGTGCCCGGATGTGGGCCTAGCTTCCGGGAACTGCTCCCGCCCTGGCGGTGCCCAGGACTGAGTTCCCGGGCTTCGAGGGAAGGTGTGGGGGCCGGCCTGGAGCCCCGACACCGGAGCCTGGTTCGCAGAGTGCAGAATCGTTCGCAAGGGAGCGCCCTTGTGGGGTGAGAAATGTGAGGAGACACACGGGAGTAAAGGCCCTCGACTGAGCCGGGGATGACGAGGAATCGCGCCAGGTGCCTCCCGGCCGTCCTCAGGGCCCACACCGCTCAGCCCAACGCTGATCCGAGGACTTAGGCGGACAAGAGGCCGCCACAGGCAGCTTAGGACCTTGGCAGCCCAAAGGCGGCTCGTCGTTAGGAAAGACTCAGGGACCTGCCGCCAGGTCACGGACCTCATCTGGGCAGGGAGCTCCTGAGCGAGAGTCGCTGACCAGGGCGTGCACCTGCACCTGGGACCCTGCCCCTGACTGCGGCGCCCAAGAACCTTGAAGACCGCGGCCATGGAGTTCTCCCCTGCCAGGGAAGGCGGAGGGGCGACGGGGTGGGGGTGGGGGGGCGGTGGACGGCAAGGCAACAGTGAGACTTGAATTCCTAGACATCAGTGAGGGCAGAAACAGACTAGATGAGGTTAGACAGTGACGGTGGAAGGACAGAACCATACCGAGACAGGCACACTCTGGGAGTTGGAACTCTTAATTACATTTCTTCAAATCTTTGACCCCAAAGCTTCGCCCGTGACAATGTATGCCTTCTCCGCAAGAGGGTTTGGGGAAATTAAGTTTCCTGGGACTCTTTGATCCCTGGTATGTGGGCTCACAGAGGAAGGCAGACAATAGCAGCCGCCGAAGCACCTGCGATCTCTCAATATAATAAAATCTGGACAGTAATTGGAGTTGTTTCTCCTTACGCTTCCAGAGGGAGCTCAAACCTGAAGCATCAAGGTTATCCCTCTCCAAAGAGTAAAACAGGATACTCGCAAAATCTGCTAGAGACACAACCGCTCGCACCTAAAGGGGGTTCCCCCTTGCAAACGGGAAAGACGATCTGGATTTTTTGTTTTGGTTTTTTCATTTCAGCACTTGAGTGGCCCTACGTTGGGGGCTTGCTCAGTGCGGTACACTCCTTTGACACTGACGACTACACTAGAACTGCGCAAAGAGAAATCAGGCGAGGGATAGGGAAGGTGCTGAGGAGAGAATGTTGGGCAGAAGTCTGGGGAGATGGTGGGCCGGAGACACTCTGAGCCGGCGACGGGACCTAGCGCCGGTAAACCTCAGGACTCCCGGCCCTGGGGCTCTGGGCAAACCTGGCAAAAATACGGCCACGTGCTTTGGTTTTGCGTTTCAGGGCCACACACACACACACACACACACACACTGCGGCACGTGTCTTTCTCTCCTGGTGCTGAGGGTGTTGAGACAGCGTAACCCCGCGAGTTCCCGCCGAGCTCGGCCACTTGACCACTTCGCTCATGCTGGATGAAGAGTAGCTCTAGCGAGGGCAGAGAGAAACGCTAGCTGTGTGGGGATCCAGCCCCGTGCAGGGGAAGGGCTAATGCAGAGGCAGAGTCCGGGATGGGGCGGCATCCACCCTGGCTCGGGGCTCCTCCCCGCCGCCATTCAGTGCGGTCACTTGTCATCCTGAGCTCTCCCGGGTCCTCGTCAGGCCCCCGCTCTCCGCGACCACGCGACAACCCCCGACAGCCCGAGTTGCGCGCCCTGGTGGCCCCCAGGTGCCCCAGCCCTGACAGCCAGGGCTCACCCCTTACTGAAGCCTCTAGATACAAACGGCACAAGCGCTGCTTTTCCTGCCTCCAGATCCGCGTCGTATCCTCCCACCTATCAATGACTCGCCGAGGTTTGGGGTGGTGGTTGTTCTTTTAAAAGTATATTAAAGGATCATTGGCGTCTCCCCGTCAAGTCATTACGCCTTTATCCCCATCAATTAACCACACCTCAGAGGGCTGCTATTAAGAGCTAAATTGAGCTGCAAAAGTAGGTATCCCGTTTCAGGCAGATGTTGTCATCTCCCGCAGAGCTAAGCAGCCGGCGGGGCCAGACCCGCAGCTTCAGCAGCTGCCCGGGCAGCGCTGGACCAGGTTAAGGACTAGGAAGTGCGGGACCAGAAAGGCGGTCCCCGTCCTCCGTTGTGCTGGTGTGCCAGGAGCCTGGTAGAGCGGGGAGGGCCCTAGCTCCCGGACTTCAAGCGTCGTGCATGTCAGAGGCAAGAGTCTCCAGAGTTGTGCCAGGGAAAACGCCAAAAACGAGCCGTGCGTTTTTGCGCAGAGAAGTAGAGTGGAGAATGTTCGCAAAGCCGGAGCTCCCCTCCAGAAGAGGGGCGTGGAAGAGAAGAGGGCAAAGTAATGAGTTTGGTTGGCAGCCTTACCCCAGCAAACCTCACCTCCTCTTCCCGCCACCTTTAGCCTCCTTTTTCCCTGGTAGCAGGCCCCCAGAACCTCAGACCCCCTGGTGGAAGAAGGCGCAGTGTTGTACAGGGATGCTAGCTATACATGGAACTAGGGAATCTGGGACAGAAAGGTGGCATTTAGGACAAAGGGGTTCCCTAGGAACCGCCGCGGACTTCTATACGGGTGTGTCTTTTTACTCTTCCTCACCCCCAATCACTCCCTAGGTCTTGGGGCAAGGCTGTCCCACGAAACTGGGAGGCCCCAGAGGCTAAGGTAAAGAGGGAATAGGGGACGTGGCCCTCGCTGCAGTTACAGGGCTTTCCTCCCGACAGTGACCACAATAAATTTAGCCAAGACTAAAGGAGATTAATTTCTTAGCATAATCCAATTAAAAGATTTCTAAAGTAATCTTTTGCGAAAATGAAAAAAAAAAAAGTGCGCAGCGAAAGAGGGGACTGGTTTTGATGACAGTGATTTATAACCTCCGCACAGCTGCGCTGGTCCCTCGCTCTCATGCACGCGATTTGACCAAAGCATCCCGTCGGTGCCTCCAGTCGAAACCCTCGCCTTTCTGAAAGACAGCCATCCATCACGCCAACCTGGGCTAGGGTTGCTTACAAGCACCATAGACTTTTTTAAGTGCTATTAGATTTATGGTCTCTTTTTCGACGCCCATCCAGAGTAATTAGCACATATGTTCTAAATAGATGATAGTTTTGTGAGCAATAAAGCAATTACCCATCGTTGGAGCTGACAGTTCCTCCAACTAAACTCCAACCAGCAGCTAATTGGAAAAGTCATTTCAGCTCCATTGTCTGCAATTAGTCCTGCTAAACTACTACACCCCAACTAGCTGGTTTGAGGTTAATTTATTCAGTGTTGTATTTGCAGGAACGAGACACCGGCACGAAGGGACTTGCCTTTTGCCCCTCCAGACTGCGCCCTGCAACTAGAGGAGCAGGTGGGTGTGAGAGGCCAATATTTTGGGGGTTGGTATGATTCTCAGGGGAGGTAGTGCCTGGCCTCCTCAGCTTCAAGGTCAGTGTCCAACTCGCTGAACACAGCAAACAGAAAAAGCTATTGTTTCTCCTACTGGGCAGTAACTGAAGGAAACTGCTCAGTTTGTGCTACAAAACCTTGGTTAAAAATAAGCATAAAAGAGGGGGGAACGTAAGCATAGTAGAGGTGACAGGGTTCTGAGTTCACCTTTCCTCTCTCATACCCAGTCCTGACCCTGCCACCAAACTGCCCCCTAAAGAATAATCGTGGACTCAGACCCACACAAAACAGCAAAACTCTGTGCCCTCATTGGGGAAAGACAGCGTTCAATTCTTGGAGTAGTTCAGGGGAAGAAAAGACTAGAAAAGTCAGGAAGCCCTGCTTCTGCCTTCAGCCTTTCTGAACTCAAAGTCACTTTATCCTTGAAACTGGGGGTTCTCCTTGACTTTTTTTCCTTTTTTTTCTTCCTATTTTCCTTCCTTCTTATCTTTTTTCCTCTTTCCTTTCTAAAGTTAAGCCCAATGAATCCAATATTTGTGCACAGTGAGTGGAAAAAAAGTGTTAAACGTCAGTTTGACACCCCACCGGAGCTTCCAAATATCCAGCGTCTGGGATTCTTCTACTTAATTTAATCTTTATTAGAAAGGGCGGCTCCTACCCTCCTATTCACCAGGAAACCCCGGGAAACAGATCTGTTGGGGTTCAGAATTGAGGACAGCAAGGAGAGGAGTTAAAGAAGGATTAATCCTCTCCCATCCAACCTCGAACTTTGGAACTTCGATCTCCAGTAGGCTGGGGGACGGGGGAGGGGTTCAAGGTCCCAGCCCTGACAGCCAAGGGTCTCTGCAATCTGGAGCAGGGGGGCAGGGAGGCTGGCAGGTTGAGATGGGAACTTGTAGCCCTGGTAACCAAGTATTCTTCTAAAGGAATTTACAGCAAAGTGTCCCAGGCTTTGGGAGCAATGCGAATCTTATTTAAAAGAACATTGCGGGGGAGGGGAAGCATTTCTTAGGAGGTAAAGCCCAGTGCTTTTCAGTCCTAGAAATCAAATGTCCTTTTCTGGATAGTCATTTATACTTCACCTGAGGGCTGTTTCTCCTTTTTAAAGTAAATGTGATGCTTAAGGAAGACCACTTAGGTGGTATTTTAGTTAGCATATGAGACTTACTAGAATAATTCTAATTTCAAGTTTCAAAACAAATTGTAATCAATTTCTCACCTTCAAAGGTTTGGAGTTATGTATCTATAGCAAGAAAAACTTTTTAATTGCCTAATGTCAGGCTCTTGTTTTCCACTTATTTATTGTGTTTTAACCAATTTAATTCCAAGAAAGACCGAAAAGAAAAAATATTGGGGAGAAATTGAAAGCAATGGTCTCGTGTTACCCTATCACCTCTCTCTCACCTGTCACACAATCTCCACCCTCTGAAAAGAAATCCTCCTGTCAGTGTGACTTCCAGTTGAAAATGGAAAAGAAATGAGATGTTTTCACTAAAAGGCTGTCCATCGTGCTCTCAATTATTTGTTGTTGTTTTTTTTAACTAATATGACATCCCGCAGAGTGAGGACAAGAAAGAACTCAAGGAAGAGTCGGCTCCAAGTATCACCTAGACTTGGTAGAGAATCTTCATGTGGGTGTGTGCATATTCATGTGTAAAGGCAAAATAAGCAACCCAATCCGACCCTGCCCCCAGAGTGTATAGGAAACATTTACATACATATCCATCTACTCCGAAAAATCTCTAAGCACATGTGTGCAGAAATGTAGTCCTACGCAAGCTCAGCTTGCACACACAAGCTCCACACACATGTATTCACTTCTGGACTAAAGGCATTTCATTGCTCCCATAGTTTCTTTCCATTAAGAGCGATTAGATAATGTCCATTCAAAGTTGCTGATCCAGAGAGAAAATAAGAGTAGATAAAAGGAGATTTCAAGTGACCTCCTCGTCCCTTTCACACCAACCTGAGCCCTAGAATAGCCAAGGATCAACTAACACAAAAGCCCTTTCCTTTTGCTTTTCAGCTTCAGAAGATTTCATGCAAAGGGTTAAACAATAAAACAGAACTATCCTCAAGTTTTGTTAGATCATGCTTTTGGAATACTTTATTAACTCCTCCCATAGTTGAGCTAGGTTTATTATTCACCTCTGAAACGAGTAAATAAAATATACATAGCATAACAGAAGGCATAATTATTTATTGCTCCATGTGGTTTATATCAGTGGTATAGCATGCTCATTCTTTTTCATTTAAACTTTACCTAATCCCCCTCTCTCCTTGGTGATGGAGGACACTGTGATAAACATATCTTTCCACTGACAGTTTAGAAGGAAATGTCAGCTTTATTATTTAGATCAACCTTCTGATAGGTAAATACTATTGTAATATGACCATAGTTACCAATAGATCTGCTGGCTTTGTGAGTCAATACTTTTTCACCAGTTTCTTTTATAGGCAGTTAAGAAAGTGACATTAAAGAATTAAACATATTTGAGCAGAATTTAATCAGTGAATGTCCAACTCAGATCTACTCTGATGGGCTAATCCTGCAGTAAAAAAAAAAAAAAAAAAAAAAAAAAAAATAGGTGTTCTGACAGGTAACTATTAAAATAAATTATTATATGGTGCAGTTGATTTATTATCAGGGTACTTTAACAAGCTTCAAACTCATTTCAAAATTCCAACTTTTCATCCAGACCCAAATCATTTACCTCAGGAAAAAGAACCACGCGGTTATTCTTCACTCTAGTCTCCATTTAAAATTTAAAAATACATTCTGTAACATAGAAGTCTCTAGTTCTTTCTTTCTTTTTGCATAAATGCATTTAGATAGCGAAGGCTTGATTTCTACAAAAAGTAAATATTTGTCCCTGGCTTCTCTAGTGTACTAGGAATGATTGTCACTTTTCCTCCGATAAAAGGCTTGATTTGCATCCAAAGGTCAGCACTTGCTCTCCTGCCACCCTCCCATGGCTACTCCTGGCCCTCTAACGGGAGGCCCAAGCAGAAAGCGGAAGTGCTTCCTTTATCTCTCTTTCCAAAACACATGCTTTAAATGGCTGGTTTGTGATAGAAAACTAAACCGTTTTCTAAGGTAAAGCACTTATCTCTGGACATTCTGACCCAAAGGTGACAAAGAAGAAATGCTCAGACTACCAGAGTGATAGTGAATATGCAAGCCTGCTCATCCGTGGTTCAACCACAAGGGCAGGCTAAGAGCAGCCAGTCCAACAGAAGTTCAGCTCCCAGTTTGGCCTTCCCATCTTTGTTTTCACTTTGACAAAGGCAGAAGTTTTTACAACTGGGCAGCCACAATACAGACTGAGTTCAGTCTTGTGAGGGGGTTTTCCTGACTTAGGCAGCAGCTTTTGCTTATTTGTTTGGGTTTTGGTTTTGGCTTTTTAATAATCACAAAACATTAGGCAGGCATTCCTGTGCCTCTCTCTATCCTTCAAAGTATCATTCTGAAGACAATTTTAAATATATCTTCTTCAACTGTGTTCCTCCCAACCTTAATCTCATGCCAAGGGAGACTAATTGATTTGCCCCTTTAAAACAAGCTCTTTGGGAAAGGTCTGCAGTAAGAACAGTAGAACTGACCTTTCTCCCAACAATTGCAGGCATACTCATTTCTCCAGATGGGCTTGATAAAACAGGGTTATTTCTGTTCTGTGGTCTCTCTAAACTGAAAAGTGCCATTTTAACAATTTAGGAGGTAGGAAAAACGTATGAGAGAAAATTTCCTACACATATCTGGTCATTTGCAGGGTCTCAACCACTTTTGAATTAGATGTAGAAAATTTTTTGCAAGGCCACCTTGTTCAGTGTGATTTACCAAAAAGCCAAAATGAATGATCTAGTGAGTTTGGGGAGAGCAAAATGCCAATATCAAAGAGGTCATGGGATTGATGAAGAATAATTCAGCCTTCAAGGAAAGAAAGATTTGGGATAGCAGGGTGTTAATCAACTAGAAAGTCTGCTTAGATCCAGACTCTGGGGCCTGGAATGCAAGTCAGCACAGTGTATGCCACCACCAATCTCTGCTTCTCTCCTTCTCCCCAGCAGGTCATAACTGTTTACCAGCGATCTGGCTGGGAGAGATCAAGTGTTGGGTGGAAGATATTTTAAAAAGTGATTCAGGCTGAGCCATAATGCTAGCAACCCACAAGGGAAATTGCAAGCTTACAACCTGATTCCTCTTTCCCAAGCAGAGGGGTAACTTCTCATCATCTCTTGGGGGAACCACACTGGAGACTTTATGCGCATTGAATGGGCCTGTGGGAACCACATGGCCAGAGAAAGACTTGAAAAGGGAGACTGGGGATCCCAGACCCTGGTGAGCTTTTCCCCATCCCTAGACCAGCCTCATCAGGTGAGAGAGACCTTGGAAAGGACCGAGTATATATGGTCGCTGGGCTGGCAGTCTCAAGTAGGGTACTTTGGCAAGGGCCACAGTGGGTCTAGGTCCAAGAGCTACCTCTATATGCTTAGACTTAAAGGCAACCAAGGTGGAGGACTTAGTTGAAAAAGGAGAGAGAGAGATCTGGAGAAGAGGCCTAAAATAAAGGTGGAAATTGCAATTGTGTTTTCTTATCCTGCAGTTGAGTAGGCCTGGACACTTGCGGGGAATTTCAGTTTGTGGACCTACCTACTCCCACAAAATATGATTATTTTTATGTCCTCATGGGGCGCATAAGGCCCCAGGACCAGTGTGCCAAGTTGAACCAAGAACAAAGGAGAGCTTCGCAGAGAGAAAGCAGAGCTGCCGAGGACCTGAGCTGACCCCTCAGTCCCTCCATGGAAGCCATTTTGCTGGGGCTGAGGCTGTGAGCACAAGAGGAGGCACACCCACACAGTGTGCAAACGCGATACGGAACACAAGGTCCGTAAGAAGAATTGAGCCCTGAGTGTCGCTCGGGCTGTACAAGTCCCAGAGGGGGACAGCACCTTTCTTCCAAAAAGCTCAGGTTTCTTCCTGCCCCCTGGCAAGACAGAAATTTGGCACATAGGGCCGGCAGAAGAGCGATCTCTCCACTGCTCTGAAAAGCCGAGATTTTCCACAGCTACGGTCACCACCGCCAACAGCCCCCATCTTTTGGATTATGGCCGGTTACTACATCCCTTTTCCCCTTCCTTCTGGAGGAGGGGGTGGCTTCGCCTGAAGCTTCGAGGGCCCCAATTCTCCCCATTCCCAGGGTCATGCCGGATCCCAGGGGCCTCTTTCATGTTTGGAAGCTCAGGGTGGGGGCTAGCGGAAAGAGCCCACAGTGAGGGTGAACGGGCGCCACCGCTCTCAGGAAGTCTCAGCTCGTCTTAGCGCCACTCCTTGTCCCTAGCCTGCGTGGCGGGACCGAGGCCAACCCAGTCCGGCTGGCTGAACCTCTAGCCCATGCAGCCCCGGGGCGCGGCCCGCGGCGTCGACTCCCCCCGCCCCCTGCGCCCGCCCTGCGCGCCCTCTGACGCAAACGCGCGCCCCTGCCCAGCGCAGAGGAAAGCGCTCTTGTAGGTTTTAATTGAGGCTCTTCCTTTCACGCACACCCCCTCAGTCCCCACCCCTGGGAGGTGACCCCTCCCCGCCCCCAGCCCTCGTGCTGCCGCGCGAGGAGCCAGGCTGGGCTGCGGGGCTAGGGATCTGATGCTCGGTCGCCGCCGCCGCCGCGGGTTCTCCACTCGGGAGAGCGGCTTGGTGTCCCTTTTAATCCGCTGACACTATCGCCCACATCAAAGAGGCAGCCATCGATCGCGTTACGTTAGGGGATCCCATTACAAACGGCGCCCGCAGGTGGGCGGCGGGAGCAGAGCTTGTCAGGCTCTAGCCATAGCCAGGCAAGGCGCGGGCAACCGGGCCAGCCCAGCCGGACCCCGCAGCCGGTTCCACCGCAGCTCCGGCTCTGCACTGGCGGCACGGATGCTAAACGCCATCCCCCTCCTCAGCCACCGCGCTGGAGGCCCGGCAGCAGTTGCCCACTGGTGGGGGGGGGGGGGGGAGCGGGGGTGGGGGGCAGGATGATGGGGGTGGGGAGACCTGTTTTGAATTTGGACTGACGCTCGGCTGGCAGGATCCTCAGCTGCAGGAGGGCGCGACAGCCGCGGTCCCTGTCCTCGCGCTTTGGCGGGACAGAGGCCGGGTGAGGGTGGCTCCTGAGCAGGCCCCGCGGAAAGTTCTCCTCATCCCGCCCTGGCTGCCTGGACTCCGGCCCCGGCCTGCGGAGGCCAAGAGAGTCAACGCCTCCTCCCGGCCTGTCCGCGTTGCCAGCCCCGAGTTCAAAAGAAACAATTATCATTGCGTTACTTGCCTGGTGGAGAAGGACTTGGCGAAGTCTCGCTTCTGGTGCCCACGACTCACGGTCCAGGGTCCGAGGGTGGCTGGGCCCGCAGACCCGGCGTCCAGCGGGCCTCCGGTTCCCTGGAGCTCGCTTTCGCCGCCTCTTCCACTCGCTCTCTCTCCACATTCTCTTTCCTTCTCCTTGTCTCCCTCTCTCTGCCTGCTTCCTCTACTCTCGACTGCCTTTCTCTGTACTAGATGGGGAGTAAAATTTAGAATTTGGATATAAAAAGCTTGTCCTTTCTTTTTTTCTCTTTTTAATCTTCTCGTCTTTTCTTTCTTCCTTTTCCTTTTTTTTTCTTTCTTTCCTTTTTTCTTTTTTTGTCTTTTAATCGTGTTCGTTTCACCTTTTAATTGACCAGGAGACGTGAGAGCGTTTATTTGGGGGAGAAGGCCGAGAACAAGGAGCTCCTGCCTGCCCCATTCGCCTCCTCTCCGTCAGCTGCGTACAATGGGCCGCCGCTTGCAGAGTGCATTGACTGTCTCTCCATTATTCGAGCTGGAGGGGCTGTGGGGCAGGCACGGAAAAGGCTTTATTCTGCTCTTTAAAATCATCGCTAGTCACTAAGCGGTCGCTGACTCCCGACTTGGAGGCTGGAGTGACCGGGAAGCGCAAAACGCACCGCGAACACGCAGCGTTTCCCAAACCCCTCCCTGGTGAAATTTAAAGTGAGAACGAGTATTAAAAAACAAACCCTACCTCTGTCAATACAGCGTGGCCATTTGCTCCCACCTTTACCTGAGGGCGTGTTGAGGATCGGGATGCTGGAGCTGAGACAAACTTTTACGCTCTCCCGAGTCGAAGGGCGGGCAGGCGAGCGCGGCTCCCACCCCCAGCGGCTGCCGCGGCGGCTTTGTCACTCCGCACAGCTCCGCACCCGCCTGAGCCTGCCTAGGGAGCGATCTCAAAACGAGGGGGGTGCGAGTGTGCTATTGGAGAATATGTAACTAATAGAAGTATCATTTTCCCCAGTACGATCTTTCAAGGAAAAAAATCCATTGAAAGAATTTTCAAAGTGCTGTCTCCGTTTGGAGAAAAGGCGCAGGCTGCCTGCGGGGAGGGGAGGAGAGAGCCGGCTGTGCGCCTCCCGGGCGCGGCTCCCGTCCGCTAGGTGGCAGCCAGAGCCAGCGATTCCTGCAGGCCCCGCGGCGGGACCCGCTCCTCCCTCCCGCCCCTCCTCCCACGACCAATCGCCTTCGGGAATCGGGGTCTCTCTCTCTCTCTCTCTCTCTCTCTCTCTCTCTCTCTCTCTCTCTCTCTCTCTCTCTCTCTCTCTCTCCCCCTCTCTCTCCCTCTCTCTCCCTCTCTCTCCCTCTCTCTCCCTCTCCCTCTCCCTCTCCTCGCTCTCTAGCTCTCTCTCTTCTCTCTCCCCATCCCTCCCTCCTCGGTCTCTCTCTTTCTCTCTCACTCTCTCCCCCTCCTTCCCCCTCTCCCCTCTGTCCTCTCGCGCGCTCTGTCTCTCTCTGTCTCTCTTTCCCTCGCCTTCCCTCCCTCTCGCTCTCCCTCCCGCTCTCCCGCTCTCCTCCCTCTACCCTGCAGCTCCCCCCTCGTCCAGTCCCCACTCCCCTCTCCCCCACCTCTCCCCATCTCCCATTTTCCCTTGTCGGTCGTTCTCCCCTTTCCTCTTTTCCTAGGACTCTGACTTAACCGCACTAACCGCCCCCCCCCCCATGAGGACTTACTACTGTTTTATTAATAATTATTTAAGCGTTGTTTGAAGTTTGGAACTGCCTGAGAATACCAAAGAGGAGAAAAGAAAGGAAAAACCAGACTGATTGTAAAGTTTATTTTTAAAATCATCATGGGATGAATAGGAACCGTTGATTCAGATTGATTTTGTGGCAATAGCTGCATATTCCAGGAGTGTGTTTTGTCATAATTAAACCTTTAGAACCATTATATACTTTGGGCCAAAAAATAGGAAGTCCTTACTTTGTTTCTTAAAACGATATAAAATGAGCAGAATCCACACTTGGATTATGCTTATATATGCGAACGAAGAAAACAATTCAAACCCAGTATATTTCATGAATCATTAAAATGGTGAGAGTTTAATTCCCATTAAAAATTTCCCTAACATATTCAACGACACTGTCTTCACGCTCATAAAACCTAATTTTAAAAACTTTTCAGAAGAAATCAAAATAATTTCCTTCTAATTCTCTTTTACCCATTACAAGGCATTCTCCCCCTCGCCATCCCTTCCCCCTCTAGTGTTCGTGTGCGTGTGTGTGTGTGTGTGTGTGTGTGTGTGTGTGTGTGTGACCATAGACGACCCATACTAATCAGGTCTCAGAGTAAATAGCAGCGCAGGGCGATCTCAATGTAAATTGCGCTTGTCAGAAGCACCCCCCCCCCCACTTTCCCTCCTCCTCCCCTCACCGTCCCCGTCAGTAGGTAGCTAAGAGGGAGGGGGGGGAAAAAAAAAGAAAGAAAGAAAAAGAGGAGGGGGGGAGGGGCTCTCCAACCAATGGCGTGCGGGAGGCTTGGCTAACCTTAGACTCCCATTTTCTCTCCCCCCCGATTCAGGGCTCTGACCAGTCAGTCGCCTTTGATTATCAGTTGCCAGCAGCCCTTCTCTTGGCTCCTTGACACGAGCTCCATATAAGGCAGCGATCTCCATAGAAACGTGTCAGTTTCAATAGTAGTGTCAAAGTTCACTATATACAGACATTCGCGCAGATCCCCCTTTCGGAAACATTGCTCTGCGAGTCCTCCCGTTTAAACGCATTCAATTTTGGGGTCTCTCTCTCTCTCTCTCTCTCCTCTCTCTCTCTCTCTCCTCTCTCTCTTCTCTCTCTCTTCTCCTCCTCCTCCGCCTCTCTCTCAATCTCTCTCAATCTCTTTCTCTCTTTTCTTCCCTCTCCTCTCTCCCTTTTCTTTTCTTACATATTCTATTAGTTGTTTCCCTTGTATTCTTCTTCTTTCTCTTTTTCTCCCTCCTCCTTGTCTTTTACTCCATTCCTGCAGAAGAGAGAGGGCTAAACTTTAAAAAAAAAAAAAAAAAAGGAGGAGGAGGCACCCCCTTCGTATTCTTCTTATCGTTATTTTATACATATATGATTTTTTTTTGGAGGGAGGGTGTTGGTTCCCGGCTGAAGAGCACTTATTTAAAATACTAAAAAAAGAACATTTTTGGGCGATCTCCAGGGTTTTTTTAACTAGCTCTGTGTGTTATAGCAGAAGAAGCAGAAGAAGGAGCAAGAAAGAGGAAAAGAAGAGGATTATTTATTCGACCTACTTTGGATGTCTCTCGCTTTTTTTTTAATTGAAATTCTTTTTCTTCTGATTTTTATTTTTTCGATTTTGCTGTGAATTCGTCGCCGGCGTGAATTATCTCGTATTTTTCTCCCTCTCCGTCACCTCCCGAAAGAAGAAGGCAGCGAGAACCCGGCGCCACCGGCACAACAAAAAGAGCAAAGTGTGTGATCCTCCTCGCCGGCTGCCTCCCTCTCTCCAGCGCTGCCTTCCTGAATGGCTGGCTGCGTCCAGCCCTGGACCTGGCCCCCCGACACCAACGCGCCCTGATCGCCGCCTGCAGCCTCGCCCCGCGCCCTGCTCGGCTCACCGCGCTCCCCTCAATCCTGAGCCCAGCGAGGGCTCCCGCCGGGACAGCCGCGGCGGCGCGGGCGGCCCCGACCCGGGCTCGCGCTCCGGCTGCGGCCCCGACTCCAGCTCGGACTCCGGCCCGGGCCCCGGCTCCTCCAGCGGCGCTCGCCGCTGCAGCTGAGGCGGCGACTCCAGCGGCGCCTGCAGCCGCGACCTCCTCCTCCTCCTCCTCCTCCGCCTCCTCCTCCTCCTCCGCCGCCGCCGCCGCCGCCCTCGCCGGCTTCCTCTATGTCGCCTCAGCCGGCGCGCAGCGTGTAGCCCGAGCGGCCGGCGGGCGGGCGGGCGCCCGGCGCGGGTGAGCGAGTGTGTGTGAGAGTGTGTGTGTGCGCGGGGGTGCGGGCGAGGCGGAGGGCGAGTGTGTGCGCGCGCCGTGGCCCATGCCCGCCGCCCCCGGCGCTGCGCCCCGCGCCGCTCCCGGCTGCCGCCTGTGCCATTTCTGATTTTGCAACTTGGGGAAGAAGAAAAAAGCGAGAGAAGGGAGCTTGCTCCGTGGGGGGGGGTGGGGAGGGGGGGGAAAGGAGAGCGTGGCCCCCCCAGGATCGGAGCGCGGGGGGAGCGGGCGAGGGGAGCAGGGGTGTTGGGGGGGGGAGCCTGAGAGCCTGGGGGGGCTGCAAAAAGAGAGAAAGAAAACAGCAGGAACCACAACAAAACGCCAGCAGGGCGGGCGGGCGCGCAGCAGCAGCGGGGCGGCCGAGGCAGTAGCGGCGGCAGCGGCGGCGGCGGCGGAGGCAGCGGCCGGTGCCCGGCTCGGGCTCGGCTCCCGCGACCCCGGGGCGCCCGGCGGGCCCCCCGCCCCCTCCCCCTCCCCCCTTCCCCTTCCCCTTCCCCTCCCAGCGCGCCCGCGCGCCCCGCGGCCCTCGGCGAGCAGCTCGGCTCCCCCCAGCGCTCCCCGGGCCCAAAGATATGGCAATGGTAGTTAGCAGCTGGCGAGATCCGCAGGACGACGTGGCCGGGGGCAACCCCGGCGGCCCCAACCCCGCAGCGCAAGCGGCCCGCGGCGGCGGCGGCGGCGGTGGCGAGCAGCAGCAGCAGGCGGGCTCGGGCGCGCCGCACACGCCGCAGACCCCGGGCCAGCCCGGAGCGCCCGCCACCCCCGGCACGGCAGGGGACAAGGGCCAGGGCCCGCCCGGCTCGGGCCAGAGCCAGCAGCACATCGAGTGCGTGGTGTGCGGGGACAAGTCGAGCGGCAAGCACTACGGCCAATTCACCTGCGAGGGCTGCAAAAGTTTCTTCAAGAGGAGCGTCCGCAGGAACTTAACTTACACATGCCGTGCCAACAGGAACTGTCCCATCGACCAGCACCACCGCAACCAGTGCCAATACTGCCGCCTCAAGAAGTGCCTCAAAGTGGGCATGAGGCGGGAAGGTGAATATTTCTTCTCTGCTTCTTTCCCTGAGCTTCGCCCGCCTCCCCGGCCCTCTTTCTTTCTCTCGCGGGGGTGGCTGCTGTATGGGACTGGAGCTCCTGCGGTCCCTGCCCCGTCCCAGCTTCCCCTGTCCCCGCTGCCTTCCACCCCCGGCGTCACCCCCCCCCCCCAACCAAGCTCGCTGCCGCTGCCTCCCCCTCCCGGCCTGCGCTCCTCTCCCCGGCTCCTCCACCCCTCCCGCTGCCTGCTCAGGATTGTGTCCCTGGGATCGTGAGCTGTGGCTGAAAATCCCCTTCCTTCCTCTGTCTTGGATGTGCTCGGTGTGTGTCCCTTTCCCGCGTGTGCGTGAGGGTGCTTGGGGGCTGTGCTGGCATGAACTTGGGGAGGGGGTGCTTATTTCCCCCAGAAAACTCTTTTCTGTGTTTTTCATTCCACTTTCCCCTCCACCTCTTCTTACCCTTTATTTAAAATTGGGGAGGGCTGAGGACTGGAGTACCCACAACCATAGATTCACTGCTGCATCATCCTTTTGGAAGCTTAGCTTGGAAAAAGAGGAGTGAGATTTATTGCACTTGTAGGTCTAATTAGGGGGGAAGGGGGGCTTCTGGCCTGTTCACTGGTTCCCTCTCCTCTTCACCGAGCTGGGGCCGCCTCCTCCAGAGCTGTGGCCTTGTTTTCACCCCTCTACTTTGAAAGGAAAGTTTGTGACTGAACCGTCCTTTCATAGTTGTGTCATTTTTTTTAAAGCATGATACTCGTTTTATTTCTTCATCAAACTCCACCCTCTGCTTAAATACTGCATACAAATTACAATTTACAACGGCATTTACCGATCCTTCTGATTTGGCTATAATGCATAGACTGCAGCTGGCATGAGCTTCCCCTTCATTTAATCCCTGTGTTGTATGGGTTTGGTTTCTTTTAACACAACTTTTGATGTTGTATTTAGATATGCTTCATGTTCATGTGGCAGGAGATGCAGCACTTTTCTTATAAATATACTTAGCCGTTTACAGTTAAAGTTTATCTCCTGACAATCATTAAAGATGTCTTATAGTCAAATTAGCGAACCAGTCAATTTTGCAGAATGCAGATTACTCCTTCTTGTAATTGACTTTAAAATTATATTTTATATGCCACAAGAAAAGAAATTGAATTCCTTCAGATCTCAAGGAGCAGGCAAATATGACGACTTCATTTCCAGCTCCAGGGAGATTTTGTAGGCATCTGAAAAAAAAAAAACTGAATTGTGCTCTCATTTAATTGAAAAATAACTGCCAAGTTCAAAACTATAATTAGAAAAAAGTATTCTAGCTGTTATGTTTCAAGAGCTTAAATTGCATTGGGGCTTGCATTAAAATTAGAATCAAAGCAAACTTAAGAAAATAGTGCACAACTTGAAATAAGACAGCTATGTGTACATGGACATATCTATATTAATTTGTTGGGGGGAGAGTTCAGTAGCCCTAACTTTTCCTAAAGTTGTCTTTGTTTACATGGCAATTTAAAGCGCTGGCACTGTTGAAGTAAAACATACACATTAAAAAAAAAAAAAAAAAAAAAAAAACTTTGGTCAGCTTTAAGAACTCAAAGCATGCTTACGTTTTGCATTCAGATGGTTAATGAATCCAGTGTTTTTGCAGTTGCAAGCTCGTGCATTCACTGGGCAAAAGCTGGCTGCAGGTTGCAGTGGCACCTCACAGGACAGACATTAATTCTATTTCCCACTTTTTTCAATAATGTTTGGCTACTGTAAGTTCAACTTTTTTCTTGAAATTTTTCAATTTTCTGTTGCTTTTAAGAGTGAACTTTGTGTGGGGCGAAGGGGAGGAGGGGACAGGGAAGGGGTGCAGGATACTTGTTTTCTATTCAAAAGTTGTAAGTGGTTATGTAACTTGTATCTATTTTAAGGATAATTCTATAGCATTTTGGGAGAATATGGAAACATTTTGAGCAAAACACTGCTTGCTTGCAAATGAAGAGGCGGCTAGGCGTTTGCCTAGAACCACAACCTTTCTCTGGTGTTCGCCTGTTCTTTTTTGTTTGTTTTTGCTTTACTTTGATTTGTTTCATTCTGGAGGGGTGAGTGGTATTTCATTAACCTGAGTGTTACACCTTGGTGGTGAAGGGGTTGGGTGCGCTTTCTTGACCATGCCGGGCTGGGGGCCCTGAGGTCAGGCCTAGTTCTGGCAGGGTTGGGGTGGCCAGGGGCGCAGGCGATGGCTGGGCAAATTGAGCCGCGGAGCTGGAGGCCCTCACCCCAGATTTCCTCCGGGTGTGGGCTGTGAGTGAGAGCGAGCGCGAGAGAAGATGCACCGGGCGCCTGTGGCTGCAGAAAGAGCCTCCGCATTGTGTCGGGTGCGCTGCGGCACGCCGATGTTCGCAAGCCCCCTGGATGCACATTGCCTCTTTTCTCTCTTTCTTTTTGTCAGCGGTTCAGCGAGGAAGAATGCCTCCAACCCAACCCAATCCAGGCCAGTACGCACTCACCAACGGGGACCCCCTCAACGGCCACTGCTACCTGTCCGGCTACATCTCGCTGCTGCTGCGCGCGGAACCCTACCCCACGTCGCGCTACGGCAGCCAATGCATGCAGCCCAACAACATCATGGGCATCGAGAACATCTGCGAGCTGGCCGCGCGCCTGCTCTTCAGCGCCGTCGAGTGGGCCCGAAACATCCCCTTCTTCCCGGATCTGCAGATCACCGACCAAGTGTCCCTGCTGCGCCTCACCTGGAGCGAGCTGTTCGTGCTCAACGCGGCCCAGTGCTCCATGCCGCTGCACGTGGCGCCGCTGCTGGCCGCCGCCGGCCTGCACGCCTCGCCCATGTCCGCCGACCGCGTCGTGGCCTTCATGGACCACATCCGCATCTTCCAGGAGCAGGTGGAGAAGCTCAAGGCGCTGCACGTCGACTCAGCCGAGTACAGCTGCCTCAAAGCCATCGTGCTGTTCACGTCAGGTGAGGCTGTGGCCGCTGGGAGGGCAGGTCGCGCCGGGAGCGACAGTAGGCCGCGCTCCGCGGGGCCCGGCCTCCTACGCCGCGTCGCCGCGCGGGCCTGGCCGGCCCTCGCCCGACCTTGGGCCTGGCCGGGACTTGCGGCCCCCGCGCCCGGACGCGGCCCGCGGCGCCGCTGCCATCTTGGGAACGCGGCGGTGCGGGAGCCGAGGCGGCTGGGATGCGGGCGGCGGGCGGCCTGGCCTGGGGGCCTGGACCCCCACGCGGGGCTGCGGCGGCGGCGGCGGCGGCGGGTGCGCGTCTCGTGTGTGCGTGGGGGGTGTTGGATCTGTCTGGCTGCGCGAGTGTGCGGTGTGTATGTGTGTGCGATGAGCGTGTGCGTGTGTGTGCGCCAGCGCTTAGTGTTTCTGGGGGAGGAGAGGGAAGGAAGAGAACGTGGGAATGTGGCTTTCTCCTCTGTGTGGCAAGCTCCCTGGATGAGTTTCCCGACACAGAGAGACACACACAGAGGTGGAAAGAGAAGAATACGCGCAAATAAATCATAAATAATCCCGCTTTATTGCTGCCTGATTTTCCCTTATCGGAAACCATTCATGTTTGCAGTTGCTGAGGTTATTGAGGGTCGTAAAAAACGGTTTCAATCTAAACAAGAAAGATAAAAAACAAAAGGAACACTGTAGATCCCGCAAGTATGGGAGGATTCCCGCCCCAGAGATAAATCTCATAGCCATGCAAAACACATGAACATTGGAAATTTAACAGAGTGCCTTAAAAATATCAAATTAAATGTAGGTGGTGGTAACATGCATGTTAACAATTTCTCTTATGATAGATGGTTCAAATTAACTTCCAGGAAAGTGCATTAACGTTGCCTTTGAAGGCTCTAGTCTGAGCCTCTGAGAACACTGCCCGCTTTTTATTATTGTAACCTGCAAGAGGGAAACATATAAACACCCGGGACAGCAGGTAATGGGGGGAAATATAAACAAAGCCAGAAAGGAGGCTGGTGGGGAACAGAGCTGCTCAGATTGGGTCTCCGGCCTTGCCCACTGCGAGTAGGGTTAGCTGCAGCTTTACCCCCATTATTGGCACTATTGTTTTTAATTTCTCCATTCAGAGAACAAATAAACCATCCTAATAAATCTATCCTAGAGCCAGGACCTCCAAAGGCCAAATTAAAACCATTCCTGAGCAGAGATGGCGAAACCCCTTTCCCAAGGCCTTGTTGAACAGTAAGCAATGGTATAATCTATCAATATTTCCTGGCTTTCATGCGTGAAGAATCGTATTTACATTGTATTAAAATGACTCTTAAATTTGCACAATATTGTAATGTAGCAAATGTAGTATTAATATCGATCTGAACAGCAGATAATTTATTTAGACAAGAGCATCTCATTTGTATGCAGGGTGGCCAGAGCCATGGACTTGGACTGCCCCCCTTTTACTTTCAGTGCAAATGCAGGTCTGCTAGTGGGAGAGGGAGTTGTTCTTTGCAAGAGGATAAAGTGCAAACCTTAAAACAAATGGAAGATTTATTGAATAGCCTCCTCAGTGTTTGAATGCATTTTATCTTAATAAGTCTTCTTGATGGAAACGTGTTTTTCAAAAGTGACAAAGAGCCTGGGAAGCAGCAACCGGGCTGCTTGAGCTCTGGCAGGCCTGGGGCCTGGCTGGCTCTCTACTACCCAGCTCTTTAGCCAAATTAATCAGGAAGCAAGCCAGTGTCGGGGAAGCTGGGGTTTTAAAAATCTCATCCAGTGAGGTGTCTTGAAGCAGAAATGTGACTTGGAGCTGGACAGAGGTCTTCTCAGGAAAGATCTTTCCTCCCTTTCCCTTGTCCCCTACTAAGGTTCTTTGAACTCCCTTGACTTTTCTGATCTCCTGCCCTTTCCCAGAGAGAGGCAAGGACCGTGCTGGCTGCAGGGAGGATTGTGGAATTATTCATGCTTTTCTTTCAACTTGCCATCCTACAACATCCCCGTGAAAAGTGTTCCTTTTTAAAAAGTTTTCCCGAGGAAGTTACTTGGACAAAGTCTTCAAGGTGCAAAGGAGGCTGAGAAGCGAACAATAACATTATTTTGTTGGAAATTGCAAGCAGAATATCTGAAAATGGAAATGGAGCTGTCAGTAGTAATTCACCCCCCTCCTCCATACAACACATTTCCACTTTTGACTAAACTTGTTTTGATTGCTAGCCAGAAGGGAATTCATGGGAAGCCTTCTCAAAGTCATCCAACTTTTAAGCAAACTTTGAATGATGGAAAAGACAGTTTTAGACATATTGTCCAACGAGGTTTGCTCCGGCTAAGTATTTGAAGCTGGCACGGGGGTTCCCTGTGGTGGTTTTCACATTTGGCCTCCGGATGGTATGCTTAATCCTTAATATTCTGGACAGCATCCAAGGACTAGGTCATGACCTGAACTTACTTTTTTAAAAAATTCATTAATTCATACACCTAAATGTTCCTTCAAATAAATGGGACCTCCTCTGAAAGGAGCCATCTAGTTAACATAAATACAATAAATCCATTTTCACCACAATAATAACTTTGATTTCTAGTTATGGCAGCTGATTACATCTATATTTCCTGAACACTAAACTCTTCTGAATGCACAACATGAAATACATTCTCTGCACTACAAAGGCTAAGCCGGGAGGGCCTGAGCAGTAATGGTTATTTATTTACATAATTTCTTTCCCATATACTTTAGGAGAAATATTGACACTACCATATAAAAAGTGAGACATTGATTTTGTACGTTTCTACCCCCTTTTCTTATCTTGGGTATTTCTCCTGGGGTCTAAGTATGTACTGCGTTACACCCCCTGCTCACCTAGCTTTGCTACCACAACCACCCAATCGATCTGAGAGCTCACACTATCTATCCATAGTTGGGGGGGGGGGGGAGATCCTGTTGCAGGAATATCCAGAGAGGGAATGAATATCTAGAGTGGGAATCCAGGCCTGAAGTAGGACTCCTGCTGGAGAGAGGCCACAGAGCTGGCCGGCTGGCACCTGGCAGCTAGGCCCAGCTACAGGCATTCTGCCTTCAGAGGAGGAAAGAAATCCAAGCAGCCAGCACAGGGCCCAAGTAAGCCTTTCCTGGGCTTCTCTCTTTTGGAGTGGCATAGCTGGGAGAAGAGTAGTGTCCTTGCACTCTGGGGGCTCTAATTGTAAATATCAGATAAATATTTTACAGACCTGAGGGAATGCCATATGGGTGATTAAAAGAAAAAAAATCTGCTGGGGTATCAGTGGGCCTTTTTCATCCTGCATTGTCTAAGGCTGAAAGGGATCCTGTGGCATAATGGGCAGATAATGCATGTAAAGCAAGATATATGTAAATATGAGTCTGCATAGTGGCCATTCAGCAGGGCCAGGTTAGCAATCAGGACCAAGGGCAGACGTCAGGGTCCCCTCTCTAAGCAGTGAAGCCCCAAAGTGCTTCTGCCCTCGCCCTTCTAGCCATAAAAATCTCACTGGCTTCCCCAGTCAGGCCAGTGTGGATGCACCCAAGTGGCTGGCTGGAGTAATTAGACATCTGAGAGGAACCCATTCTGGATCTGGGGTCAGAGGGGACCTGCCTTAGAAGTTCTTGAATTAGCACTGGTTTTATTTGTATTTTTGCTCAAGGCCATTGCCTTGTAGATGAAGGTGTTAGAATGCTTTGTACATCCCAATTCTTGAAATATAAAGACATAAAGCTGAGGAACTCAGCAGACACGGGTTTCACTTTGAATCATTTGGTGTGACTTCTTAGGGTCACACTTACCCATTCACAATTATATAACGTCCTTTTGGGGGCATTGCCATGCATGAGTTTCTTCCCAGATCTATATATTAGCAAACTCTGCCTTTGATCTCTAGTCAACCTCCTGACTGGCTAAGGGCTCCTCTGTGATCTTCCTGTTTTTAAAATATTTATTATTAATACAAGAAATAACATGGGTGTTTGAACTCAGAGAGGAAGCTTTCACTTCATTCCTCTAATTCCCCCTTCTCTTCCGTTTCTTCGCCTTTAGTTAGTTAGTTGATATAAACTGCTGTCTTGAAATATTTTTAGGAGACCGTGAGGAGCCTTGGTTGATATGAGATAAACACACAGGTTTTAAGATGCTGTCATTGTGTGCAAGTGCCTTTTTCCCCTTGGTCCTGCAACAGGAAGCCTATCTCCCCAAATCCCCCCTAAACTCCCAAGCTCCCAGTTTGGAAACAGCAACAGCAGCTGCCTCTAGCCCAGCTTTGTGTCTGATCGCTGAAGATGTCTCCTTCCTGCAGCCTGGAGTAACTGAGCCATATTCCTCCTGATTATTACACAGCTTACAGAGATGTGACCAATTTTCAATTACTTGATCTAAAGCACAGATAGAAGTATACACCCTCACCAAGGATTTGCTGCAGAGTTCTTGCTTGCATAGATAGTGGATCTCAAATCCAATAGTGCTAAAGCATGGGCTTGATCTGATTCCATGCAATGCCAGCCTATGACTCCTTCCCCCCCCCATGCATTTGTTCACTATACAATCTAGGTTCTCCTTGAAGATTTTGGTTGGGGTCATTTGGGTTTGAGAGGGAGGACTCCAAGAAGCCTGTAAGAACTACCTCCAGGCTACATATTTCTTCAGGGCTTCTGAACACCCTGAAATCAGGGGCAAAAGGGGCAAAAGTCCTCACTTTAATGAGCACAGCGGAAAGATGCACCCCTGCAGGCGGAGGACAGGTTGCTACGCACAGCAAACATGGCTCCAGCATCGTACATTATTTAATCCAAAGGTGAAAGAGGAAAAACAAAGAGACTAGAGAGGTTGCTGCCTCTGCATGTGTGTGCTTCTGTCTCCAGCTCCCCTAGGCTTGGTGGGGGTTTGATTTATTTTTATTTGTACTGGGGTCTGAGTGGGGGGAATGGTGAGGAAGGATTGGGGAGGTATGGAGAGGAAGATTTTTTTTTTCTTTTCCCTTCTCTTTCTTTTTCCCTCTTTTACCAACTTAAAAAAAATTTAATGGCTTGTTTGTACCTTTGCTGTTCACTAACCTGTGTATCCTCTCCCCTTGTGTCTCCTTCTTGTGGCTGCTCGGGCAGATGCCTGTGGCCTGTCGGATGCCGCCCATATCGAGAGCCTGCAAGAGAAGTCGCAGTGTGCACTGGAGGAGTATGTGAGGAGCCAGTACCCTAACCAGCCCAGCCGCTTCGGCAAACTCCTACTGCGACTGCCCTCCCTGCGTACCGTGTCCTCCTCGGTCATCGAGCAGCTCTTCTTCGTCCGTTTGGTAGGTAAAACCCCCATCGAAACTCTCATCCGGGATATGTTACTGTCTGGGAGCAGCTTCAACTGGCCTTACATGTCCATCCAGTGCTCCTAGACCTTGGGCGCTTCCCACCTGCCCCCACCCCCCTAGAGACTCAGAGGACCGGCGGGGGCCATGGACTCCAAAGCGTCGGGGACATCAGGTGGCTGTTGCAGGGTGCAGCCAGGCAGGGGGGAGGTGGGCTGGGCCAACAGGAGCAGCCCACCCTGCAGGAATGCAACCCGAGCTGCAAACCAGGAGAAAAAGAGACTCTCTTTAGGATCAGATCTGTGAACAAGTTGGAAAGGAAAGAAAAAGGACCTTGTGTCTGGTGAGAAAAGGAAAAAAAAATTTGAAGAGAGGACCATGAGAATTTTAATAAAACAGAAGGAGACTAATGGACCTTCCAGGATTTATTGTGGACGGATGTGGATATATTCTGTACAGAAAAACAACACACATGGAAGTGGACTGAATTCTATGTAGAAACACACACACACACACACGCACACACAAACACACATACACACCCCAAACATTGTTATTCATTTTGTAAAATACTAGTCTTTATTTTCATTTTTTTGTAAAATTTAAACATCGTATGCACATAAAAAAAGGAAACAAGAATTAGGGGAAAATAACATTTTCCAAATAATTATAAAAAATTGTCCTGTGTCTATGTATCTATATCTGTTTTGTATTTTTTTCTGGTTCCAAACCAGATTTCCTGTGATTCTATACTAATAATTTTTGATATAACCCTTTGCTTCTTATAATGAGTGCGATATATGTTGTCGAGGCTGTTCTTCAAGAATTAAAATTGAAGTGAAAATTTAAACAAAAATAAAAGAATTTAGCAAAACCCATGTGTCTGGTTACTTGACAGATGTCATAAGTGCAAGAGAACCCTCCAATTAATTTTCACTGCAATTATTATTAGAATGGGGAGGTGAGGTGGAAACTTTTAAGGTCCATTACAAAGTTGTCTAGATTTATTTCCTAAACCCAAGACGCTGCCTTGGTTTTGTAAATGCAGGGGATCAGGCTCTGCATGGGCTGGGGTGGGCAGGGAGAGGGCAGGGCACCTTGGTTGCCCCCAGCAGCTCATGTCACCTCTCGGGTGGCTGGTGCTCTGCATGGAGCTAAGCAGGCAGCTGGGGTAGGCTCGGCTCAGCCCCAAGTGGAGGCCTAGTCTCTGTAGTCACCAGCTTCAGTGACTGCAGGTGGGAACGTGCCTGGCTGGAGAGGCTGTGAAGAGAGGCATGGAGAGCTGACTGGGGGGGTCTAGGGAGGAGAGGGCCGCTCAGAAGCCACTTAGAAGACCATTGGCCTCTCCTCAGCTCTGGGAGACAGAGTTAGGGCCTCAGCGCTGCCAAACCTAGCTTTGCTCCCCCTTTGGTCCGGAGCACAGCAGGCTAGGGTTTACCCTTCACTCCAGACCCTGTGACAGGGGTTCCCTGGAGGGCTCTCAAGCTCAGTTGAGCGAACGGAAAGGCCCTCCTGTGGCACTTAGGGACATGGACCTGGAACCTGGGAGTTGGTGAGCTAGGTAGGCTAGACTACACTATTTACAGAAGCAGCGTTTGGGCCCTAGTGGAGCATTCAGGGCAGAAACCTAACGCTGAGGCCTCACTTTGGGTGTGCAGGGGGCGAAGGTGGGGGGTGGGGAGTGCTGCTCTCTGTTACAGCTTTTGGAGCATGAATGTTTTATAGGATTCTAGTCGGTGTTGTGAGAACACATACTACCAAGGGAGCTTTTTCCTAACGCATTAATAAAGCCCGATCTTTTGAAATAACACCTCTCACCTCCTCTCCCGCCCCTCACCCCAAACAGGCCTTGGATGAGGCAAGTGCTTCACTTTCAGAAGTCATTGACAAAAGTTTTGCTTTCCTTTGCTGCCTGGGAATCTCCAGGTTCCCCCACTCTTTAAAAAATGTATTAATCTCTAAGCCGCCCGAAGTCTTCCCTGTTCTAGGTGCAGTGCAGCCTGGGCAATGCCGGGCTCTGTGTGGAGAAACCCCCGCAGGTCGCCCGCCTCCCGGCCTGAGACTTTGGGAGACTGGGCGGGTACCGCGTGTGGTGTGTGGGGCCGCCAGAGGCCGTCCCACCGTCCCATGGGTCCCCACCTGCCTTGGGCCTCAGCCTTTGCACTACACCCAGGGTTAGTGTCTTTGGGCCTAGGCTGACTTCCCTGCACAGTGAGCACCCAAGGCAGGAGGGGCGAGGGAAGAGCTCCTATTTAACCCCTGACCGCCTCCCAGAAAGTCTCCGAGAGCCCTCCCGGGCTGCGGGATCAGGGAATGTGGGAATTGGGGTGGGGTAGGCAGCAGCAGGGCGCGGAGGGGGAGGGGAATCGAGCTGCCTCCAAACGCTCACGGATCTTTGCTGCCTTTCTTGAAATGAGATGTAAATATATTCATTACAGTGTGATCCCTCTGATGAAAACAGATAAACATTTTTGTAGGTCGGAAACGTATTTTTCAATTAATTTCAATATGGAGGCCCAAGCACAAAGTGCCCAGTGTGGGGACTGGCCCGCAAGCCGAGGCCCGGGGTTTACGAGGCACTTGCTGTGGGGTCCAGAGGTGACAGCGGTAACCTGCCTCTTGCCTGACGCGGCTGGAAGCACTGCCCATGGCCTGAGGGATCCGGCGACCCTCCTCAGCCTGGGTCCAAGACCCGGGCTGGCCAAGCACGGTGTAGGAAGCAGAGCAGGCCTTCCTACGTATGGCTTCACAGACCCCTTCGCAGACTCGGTCCAGGAACCAGGAGACTTGGGGCCGAGCGGAAGAGAGAGGGAAAAGGTGGTCGGCTCCCATTCTTGGCGGGGCCGGTCTGGGGACCCGCAGGCAGAGGGTTTCTCCTGTGCTGTCTCCCTGGTACATACGGAAAGGCAGTTGTCTTCAGAGGTCTCTGTGTGTCCCAGCCAGAGAGACAGAGATTCCCCAGAGATTCAGTGGCCCTGTGGGCGAACCCGCGCTACAAGACCGGCTGCCTGCGTTCCCTGATTTTTCACTCTCAGAGCGCGCAGTCGGGACCCACAAATCTGATCCTGCTAAGGCACGTTTTGGAGCCGAGACTGCAGCATTTAAGCCATGGGTTAAACCTTCCGACCACGAGAAAGCGTCCTCTCTGCTCCCAGGGCGTTTTAAAAGCTCCTTGGCGGGGCTGACCAGTGTCCGTGGCCCAAGAGCTGGGGGGCTCTAGTGGCCCCGGGGCCTCCTTGCTGTGCGAAGGGCAGCCCCAGTAGGGGTCGGGCCGCTTCCGTTCAGTGTCCTGTGCCCCCTCAGATCCTGGAAGCCAGTGGGCAAAAGGAGACATGGAGCAGGTGGGAGTCTCCTCTGCCTGGGTGGCCGCCGGGAGGCCCCTGAGCGATGAGCCCGCTTTCGAAACGAGCGCCAGGGGGAGCAGTGGAACTTGGGTGTGAGGCCACAGGCAGGTGTAGGTCCGACGGTCACCTTGGGGCTCGCAGTCATGCCTCGGCCTACGGAGGCTTAGCAGCCCTAAGGAGTTGGGAGAATAGGATTGGGCTAACCGGGCGGGATACGACTGACTGGGTCCCCAGGACCAGAGGAAATACAGCTTAACAGTTGGAGAGCGGCCCACACAAGGTGACTTCCCTCTCAAAATTACCTGTGACACATGAAAGTCAAACACTCCCTCTTCTAACCCAAACACTTGCTGGGCGACTGAGAAATTTAGGGGCTTTGAAGTCGGTTTAAACTACTTTAGCCACAAGCTTTTCTGAAAGCATCAAAAAAAAAAAAAAAAGCCATCTTAGGACGCGCTATCCTCTAGGACTCTCTAGGGTACCAGGCTGCGGCTCATCCCCCGCCTGGGGACAAAGAATGGCGCAAGGGAGTTAAGATGCGACCTCTGCCCCCACAGGCACATCCCACCCTGCGACCAGGCCTGGGGGAAGTCCAGGGGTGGGAATGGGCCTCCCTTCTGGCCACCGGAGCAACCTTGGGCTTCCGGGACTCGGCCCCTTACGTTGGTTCAGGCCCTCGGTCTCTGGCTGTCGGAAAGGGTCTCACAGGGCTCCCGGAGGCCCACCGACCAGCTTTGAGCTCAGGGGCACTAGGGATATGGAGCTCTCTCGATCCAAACCCACCTGAGCTCGGCTGCTTGGTGAGTGCAAAAAGTTTTCTTGAAAAAAAAAAAAAATCCTCCTCTTCAGCGTATAGGCAGTCCTTGTATCTCCTACAGTGCCAGAATCACCTCCTGTAAGCTACTCGATTCTTCAGAACAAATCACCTGAATGTCTCTACAAATGGAAAACCATGGAGAGCAGGGAGGGTAGGCTGGGAGACACAAGTGGAAACTAATAAAACTCTTGTTAGAGGGCCTGCTCAGGATTCGTGGCGTCACTGGGCCTTTTACTTGGAAAGCCAAAGAGTTGTATTCCTAAATGAGTTAAAGACCCATTTACCTCTGTCGTGTTCTATTCATCAAGCCACAAGTTGAGAGTTCCTAACATGAAACTATTTGTTTGCTTACACAACCAGCTGGGCGCAATTTCACGTCTGAGATATCTATCTGAAAGCGCCTCTCATTTATTATCTCTCCTTGTCAGCGAATCCATTTTCCAGCTCCCCCTCCCCCCTTTGGAGTTTATTTATTTATTTATTTTTGGTGGGACTTCTTTGCCTGGGAGGGCCTGGTTCTGGAATGCTCCCCAGGGAGCAGCCGCTCCCTGCGGGGTTCCTGCCGCGCCCAGGGCGCGTGGACCAGGGCGCAGCCGAGGCGAGCTCGCCGCCACCGCTGACCCCCCGCGGGCTGGCAGAAGGGCCTGGGTGAGGGGCCGGCAGCGGGTAGGCCGGGCGGGACACTGCGAAGCTGCCTTTCTCCCAGGATGTCCTTCCTGCTAGCTCTCCCAGAGTGAGCCGCAACCACCTGTGCGAGGAGGGGGTGGGAGGAGGCCCCGGAGGGGAGTCCAGGAGCCTCTCCCCCAGATGGAGGCCCGAGATACGGATTTGAGAGATGCTTTTACAAAGCCTCACCTAATCCCATGGGGCCAATTTCTTCTCCCGGGCTGGGCCGAAGCGCAGAGTGAGTAACCAAGATGTAAATAGTTGTGTGATGGGTTGGGGGAGGGGGCAGAGCATTTATTGTGTGTGCGGAGGGAAGAAGGCTGCACGTGGTTTCAATTTTGAAGCACAAAGAAATAACATGCAATGCAGAAAATAGGTTTATGAATGTAATTGAGAGGAAAGAAAACAATTAACACGGTGCAAGGTTGCACACTCGATTCTCCACCCCTCGCCTTCTCTTCTACCCCAATTTTGAGAAATCCGGGTCTTGTGAATAGAGTGGGTCTAGGCACTTGGATCCGGCTCACAAGGGAACCCCTGATGGAGATCACAGTGATGGGTGGATAATGGTGTCTATCCATCTCTTAGTCTGCTGAGGCCTCCTCCAACCAAGCTGAAAGGGAGGGATCAAATCCCCAAGTCCAGAGTATAAAATATCCCTAGTTGTAAAGGTAGAAAGGAGAAGGGGTGTCTGTAAGGGAGGGGAGAGGGAGAACGAGAAAGAAAGATAGCGAGGGATTTCTTTAAGACAGACCAGGCTGGTCTCTGCAAGCTATCCTATTGTGTTGATTTAGGAGGACATTTGCTGTATATAACGTTTAAGGCTGATAATATCATTGTGCAGCCAGATAAATAAAGCATTGGCCCAACAGTGGGGTCAGCGATCGATCTCTGGGCTCAGAGGAAAAAGGAGAGAGACAGGATCGAGCACGAGGCTCTGTCTGTGTGCTTGTCAGTCGGCATGCAGGAGCCCGAGTGTGTGTGTGAGCGTCAGGGTGTGCGAGAGAGAACCTAGTCTTCAGCTGGCCAAGAGGCTCATTAGCATTCCTAACCCATGGACCTGCGCTGACAACTAACAGAGATATCCCGCTCACCACCAGGCCTCCTCTCCTTTTGTCTTCAGATCTGGAGGAGAAAAAGATTTCTCGGTGGAAGCTGGAGCCTGAACTTCCATGTGGTTGATGGAGATTCAGGGTATAAAGAGACGTTTCGGGATCTTGCCTGATCGTTCACTCTGCTTTTTAAAACTTCCCTCCTAAAGAAGGAACTTTTTTTTGCTTTTCTCTCTTAAAGTGTAATATGTTTGTTGAAACTCCAGGCTTAAACGAGAGAGAAAATTCTCTGAAAATATTTTGCCATTTCTCCTTGTTGACATGCAGAGAGGTGGATGTTTATATGTTTGGCTCACATGCACATATAAAGCTGGTAAAGATTTCTAGAACATAGCAACCAGGGGTTGTTTGAGATTTTTGTTTCTCTTCTTTCTTCTGCTTGGCTTTGTTTTTGTTATGATAAAATTCTTCTGATTTTCTATAATAAATGTTCTGCTTATTACTTTATCAGTCCGTTGTTTGAATAAAGCACATCTTTCAAAATTAAATAGGGTCTGATTTTGTATTAACTATCAGAAATGTGCAATTTTAGAGGCCTCCACTATTCTAAGAAGCATTTTAAAACTATACTGATTCATACAGTTTTAATCACCTTACACCTATTTTGGGAAAAGTGTCTTAGTTAACTACATGTCACAGGGATAAATACATATGTACTGCTCTCCTAGATCCTGTGCCTTGAACTCCATCAAATGAGGCAGATAGTTTTACATCGGAGTGTACAAATTATCCCATGTTGACAGATGTTTGTCACTTAGTAACTTCTTTCCAAGTTTTCCCCCCTCCCCTAAGCCTTCTTTCTTGCTTGCTTTGTTGTTTTAAAATATGCATGTCTCTCACTGGAATGCCAGTCACGAGTGCAAACTTTGTGTCCAACCTCCCACATGAAATGATCCTTTTAGAGGGAACTCGATATGTCTCAATCTGCACTTCACTCAAAGCCTGTGGGTACGGACCACTCACTCACTGGTCCTGGCTCCAAAATAACTCAGCAGAAACGAGTTTCCAACTAAAAATCCCCTCGAATGTCTCCCAGGGAAGAAATATAGCTCCTATAATTAAAGGAGGCAACGGCCAGAGGGGGAATGCAGCCGGCAGCCAAAAAAAAAAAGTAAGAGTTTTATTTATTTGCTGATTGAACTTGGGTTGTCACGACCAGCAGGTTTATCCACACTGGAAGTGCCGGAGGTTTGTCCTGTGTGCGCACAAGAGGGAGAGGTGGGCAGAGAAGAAGGGGAAGGGGACGGAAGGGGAGGATGACATGGAATAGGGAGAATGAATGAGGCGAGGACAACTTTGGGAGACAGAAAATGATCTCTGTGGGACAATGTGAGGAAATTTCCTAGCACTGGGTTTGTGTAAAAACCTGTAGCTGAGGGATATGGGAGGGGGGGACCTCAGAGGAGATGAGGGGGTAATTAGAGTAAACTCTTAAATGTGGGGTATCGGCAGGAAAAGGAGGACTCTGATTTCCCTAGAAAAGTAATGTGACAGCAGGAAAATTATTAGCTGTGCTGTGTGTGGCGGTTTCGGTATGTGGGGGGTGGAATTATGAAGACAGGAACGGGAGAGTAGAGAAGAAGTTCCAGGACTCACAGCAGAAGTACCAAGGAGCCAGAAGCCCTCCACCCTCCTTGGCAAAAGTTGCCTAGTAGGTGTGGATGTGAAGTCTCTAGAAGACATCATCTTTACTTTAATTAGTTTCATCCATTTGAACTGATTCTGGCATTAGAACCACTTATAGGATGATTCAGCTCCAGGGATGAAGAACACCTCCCAATCTCTTTGACCACCTCTCCAACTGCCCCCCCTCCCCCCCCAAAAAAGCTTCAGAACAGAAGGAGTACTCAGGCTGGGCAGCTCATTTCTATTAAAAAGGCAAAACTTTAGCACTGATGAAAAACAGATGAATTTTTTCTCCCTCTCTCTGAAACAGTTACTCTTTTACTGATGTGAAGTGACGTCAGCAATGCCTGTCCTATCCCCTTGGAGAGAAGGGAGGGAGGAGGAGGGGATGGAAGGAGGGAGCTGGGAGAAAGAGCTAGAGAAAAAGAGAAAGAGCGAGCTGAGAGAAGAGGGGAAAGGGAGGGGGTGGGAGGGAAAAATTGAGAATGAATATTCTACACTTTTTGACCAAAATTCCACAAAGAGTGGGCAAAACAATGCTTCAGAAGCCCGCAATTGATGGGACACCTTTCTCTGCTCTCCCCCGATCTACATATTCTAACATATGGAAAGCTTACAGGCCCTGTGCACTTATAGAAGCCGATAATGCATTAGCTCTCAGCAATATTTACAGCACCACTTTTAATACACACCAGATGGTTCGCGACTGTGCCGCCTCAGCCAGCTCACTCCTCGATTTTACTCGGCGGCACTTTGTTGCAATTACGCTCCATGCTGAGACCAATTTTATTGGTGACCTATTTTTCATATTTGCAGCATTTTATGTTAAAAACCTCCTCCCTGGCCTTTTTGTAAAGGGCAGCGCTCGGGAAGGGAGAGCTTAGGAGGACGGTGGAGCTGTCTAGGTGGATATTAATATTTATCATGATGTTACATACCTCAGGTTTAAGCGAGTAAACCGGATAGACATAAATACTCTGGTCATTACGTTTGTTCACTCACCTCCTGTTTGTCAGACCCCCACGGACTGTCTACACGGCGCGCTTGCCTCAGAGTCAATACATCGGACCATAAATATTGTATTCCATTAATTATCACGCCACTGGCTTATCCTGGGCGCCGGCGTCCTCGAGCGACGCAGGGCAAATGAGGACGCTTCCTGAGCATATTTCTAGGCTGGGAACCCCGCTGAAATTTCCGCCGTGCCTGGGAATTCCTAGAGCCTGAGCGCCTGGCTCAACTCGGGCTGGGCCTGGGGCTGGCTCGCGGGGGAGGGGGGTGCGGCGGGCAAAGGCCCGACGCCGCCAGGAGCGCTCAGTACCTGTTATCTAGCGACGCAGAAGGCCACAGGGAGAATCCCATTTGGCACGCCAGGAAAGGCTTTCAACTTTATCTCCCGCCATGTAAATATCCCCGAGTGCCCGACTGAGGGACTTTGTTTTGCACCGAACAATATAAATACCCTGTTTGCTACAACGCAGGTGTGCCCTTCCTACCCAAACTCTTTTTCCCCCTCATTTATAGTAACTCTTTATACCCCCTTCCCTGGTTTAAAAAAAAAAAAAACAAAACCCACAGATGTTTACTTTATTGATATAACCTATACCATGGTTAGGCTGAGAATAATATGCTTCAACTAACAGTCATTTAGCAAATAATAGAGGCGTTCTGGATGCTTTCCAACGTTACACATGTACTTGGTCATAAAATGATACGTGAAAAAATTAACATCTGCTTTCCTAAAATAAAGTGTGCCAAGTAGCTTTTTATGAATGCTTCCCTCATTTTAAAAAGAAATATGGAGAGATAAACTGGCACGCAGATGTATAGCATATTTATAATGGTTTTAGGATTTAAAGGTAGCTATTCATTGCACAAACCATTTAAAAACTGACGGTTTAAAAGCTACTTAACCCCAGACATCTTCGAATCCTGAAGAGTCTTCTCAATTTTATTATTTAGAGAGGAATTTACTGTAATTTAATTGTGTACCAAAGCAGAACTATGTGCAAGTCGGGGCACTGCAGCCTGAGCGAGCTCAACAGAAATTCCAGCCCGCCTTTTATTTACCTAATTTCTCAGCAAGGTTCCCAGGCCCTTAAGAAAGCAGAGCTGGAAAGTTTAGTTGGGCTCTTTTTTGTTGTTGTTTAATTCCACTATTAGGAAATGAGGCCTACCTTTGAATTATTTCATTAGGATTTGGCCTTTTGGGGGAAGGGGTGGGAACCATAATCATTAGTGGCTTTTTATTATTTCTACAATAAATGGCTAGATTCTTTGTTGAATAAGCTGCTTGAATGTTTTGCAGATGTTCCACTTAGTCCAAATCTGACCCCCTATTTCCTCCCAAATAAGTCGCTTAAACTCTCCCACCAGTGCATTTACTCGAGAGCATACTCCCCCATCCTGGCAAGTTTATAAGTGGAGAGCATATTCTTATGAAATTTCCACCTAAGTGCACACACGCACACGCACACACACATTTACACACACACACACTCCCACCCACCGAGCCTCTGAGCGTGGCAGAGGATAAGAGAAGAGGGAAAAAAAAAAAAAAAAGGAGAAACTGGTGAGGCGGAATGGAAAGGAGGAGGGAAGTCAGCCCAGTGGTTACTCCCCTGTGCGGAGGCGCGCCCTCCTCGGGCCTCTCACCCCCCTTTGTGCCTTTGGTTTGAAACATAGGGGGTGGCCCGGATCCGTTTCCCCCAAAGTGCGGGGGATCTTGTTGCGCCAAGTGCTGGCGGGGGCGGGGGCGGGGGGCGGGCGTCCGCCCTAGGTGTTTCAGTGCTGTCCGAAAGGGCGGCGGCGGAGCCGGGCCGTTGCCCCGCGGTCATCCCGGAGCATCCGTGCGGCGGCACCGCCCAGCCGCTGCGGCCGCGCGTGGGGACCGAGGGGCTAACAAAGGGCTCTGTGGGGCGCGGGGCGCGGGCACGTGACGGCTCGAGCGCCGCGACGCGGGGCCGCCGCGGGGAGGGGCGGTCAGCCCAGGGTGCCTGGTGGCTTCTTGACATAAAAAGCGGTGCCCGCCTCGGGCCGGCCGCGCCGGGCCGCGCTCTGCCGGGGACAGAAGTACTTGTCTGGCTCTGCGTTGGAGAAGCCGCACCTCTCCTCTCCAGCTCTCACTTGAAAAGCACTTGGAAGAAACTGTGTGTGCGGGGAGGGCCGCGGGGTGGGCCGGGGCCAGGCTGTGAGGCTGAGGGGGGCCGACTTGTGGGTGGATGGGGAGGAGGTGGAAGAAACAGCTCCTTTCTGAGTGACAGGACTCCTTTTCAAAGGGCAAACAGGGAAAGGGGGAAAAAAAAAAAACCTCCTAATATGAATAGGAGAATTTTCAAGGTTTCGCAGTTACTCTCACTCCTCCCCTTTTTAAACCGGAGATCTTTCTATTTTTCTTTTTCTTCCCTTTCCCATTCCTTTCTTTCTCTTCTTAGGTGGCAAGTGAGTGTGCAAACGTGTGTGGGTGTGTTTCAGGAGGAAGAATGCTCTCTGAACTTTTAGACATCTTTTCGGACTGGTAAAAATTACTGAAACATTTCCCCATGTTTTTGTGGACTCACTGACCAGGCTGGATAAGGCGGTCGATGAGGCACGCTCTCAGACGAGGTCTTCAGTTACAGATGGTGTATTTGTGAGGCAGAGAAAGGGAGTATCTTACAAAGTTCTCCCTCACCCTAGTAGCAAAACCTGCCACATCTTTACTTTCTACTAGAAAAGAGATAGTTTCCTTATTTGAACACTTCTGAGTTGATTATTAGATGCCTCTGTGAAAAATCAGGTTGGGAGAGGACAGCTCATCACACACACACACACACACACACGCACGCACGGATTTTAAAGCCTGCCTGTATTTATAATTTAATCTTAGAAACACTTTTATTATCTCCATTGTCAACCCTAGCTTTTTTTTTTTTTTTTAATTGTTGAAGGACCATGGCTTATAGAGGAGAAAACTTTCTTTTCAAAAAAGACTTCAACCCACAGGACCAGGTGTTTGTTGTTGTTATCATGATTATGATGGTTATTATGTCATCCCTCCTTTTTGCACTTGATCTGATGAGAGAACTTTTTAAAAGAGTGTGAAATGAAGGACACAAAGACAGTATATCAATGAAAAGAAGAAAGTGGCCCTTTTAATGAGAACTAAAGAAAACCCAAATGTAGATGAAGTGTACCGTAAAAGCTGCTTCAAAGTCCATCTTAATTCCCTTGGGCTCAGCCATCACGAACTTGTGGTAATTGGGAGTTCTTCACGGAGGTAAGGCGGCCATGGGTGGGAAGTCATGCGGATGTACCCCCCTGCCCGATAATTCCTAATACATTTTAACCAAGAACTTGGAGATTTTACAGAACTCAGATTTGACTACTTCACTTTCAAATGCTACCTGCCCATTAAAGTAATTTGTTTTCTTCCTGAGTAACTGTACTCACTAAGGGAGCTTCAACCTTCTGCACCCCCCAACCCCCAGCAGGTTGGTATATGCTGGGCCATATTCTAGGTTTTGACTATTATTTTGTGATCAACTCTGTTTAATTTTCTATTTATTTTTGGACCTCAGCCTTTCTGGATCACAAAAGTCCCCACAAGCAACACAGCAATAAATCCAAGCAAAAATAAGACAGATTTCCTCATCGATGTGTAATAAAGTTAAAGGACATTGTTTTGTCAGACAAGCGCTAAGTAGAAAATAAATCTCAGAGTCTGGGGAAACAAAACGGAGCGCTGCTGGCATGTGTGTAAATTTACTTTTAAAAGCAATAAATCAATGTTAAATTAAACAGCTGGGTACCCTGTCTAAGAGAAGGTTCAGTGTGTAAGAAGACCTTGATGGAGAAATGTGCTATTTAACAAGACACCAAAAAAAAAAGTTAAATTTTTATTGTGATCTGAGGCAAGACTGGCCTGGGAACTTCTCTGAACTTCATAGAGGAAGAAAAGGCAGTGTGAATTGTATCTATTTGCCATCCTGAGATCTTTACATATGTTTTCAGGCATCAGGAAGCAATGAGGGTTCGTGGAAATGCTTTAGATGTTTTGGAAATTGTCGATTAAGCTCTGAGATCCTGTCTTTATTGGCTTAGGTTTGTTGGAGGAGGGGTTATGGTTTTTGTGTGATTTTTTTTCTGTGAATACTATAACCTGTGGAGATATTTTAATGAGCACATTGAACATATTCTTATCAAATGGTTCTTTTATTCTCACTGTGGCTATTTTGCACAGTAAATAGCATAGTAGAAAATAAAGAGATCTGTTATTTCATATCTATTATGCCTGTTTTGATTGAGAAGCAAAACCTGGGAGTGGAGTAGTATTTAAAACTCAACTGGAATATTGTAATAGTAATTTTCTAAGGGTGTGTGTGTGTGTGTGTGTGTGTGTGCACGTGCTTGGTTGGTTGTTGTTATGGTTGTTGTTTTTTACAAAATACTTCACAGGAAAAACTGTATGTGTGGGGTTGGGCAGGGGCCAGAACAATAGAAATACAAAGCTCTGGCTTTGTATTCTAAGAACAATGTGAATCAATGAGTTATTACAAAGGCAATCATCAATAGCAAGAAATTAGGATAGTTTAAGGCTGGTATATATGTACATTGGGTTTCTGCCCCCACCCCTCCCAACCTTAAAGTGAAATTCTGGAAAGGCTGAACAGATAAGTACTTTAGAAAGCAGACATATTGAGATGAGCCCTCTTGGTTTTTTAAATTCAGATCGACTGGTTTAAAAGAAAACTATGGGGTTGTTGCCTATACAGAAACTAGTAGATTATTCTTTACTTTTCTTCATATCACAATCTCAGAAGCTTTCTTTTGTTAGCCCAGTTGCACAGAATATTCATATAATTAGGTAACATCATTTAAACCTAAAAAATGGGATAGGTGCTGTGTTTCCCCTCAAGCTACAAACTAACAGGCATTGTTTGGCAGCGTCCTAGCTACCTTTGACTTTTCTCCAGCCAAAGGAGCTATCAAAGACCCGGTTGCCTGGAGAAGACTGAAGTTATACTATTTATATTTCGAAGGCAGCATTCAGTTTCCCTGACCATCCGTGGCATGTTAAGTAAATCTGTGTCTTATGCCACTCAGAGATAGCTCGGATTGCCTGACAGGAGACGTCTGGGCAGCCCTGTAAACTCAGAATGACTTCTCAAATCCTGCTAGGTTTTCCCAGCGATGTGCTTTCCTCTGCGCTGAAGCCCTGGGAGTCAAGTCAGCCCAAGGTGAGCCTTTCAGGAGCTGCTCTTTGTCCCCATCTGGATAGGAAGGTGCAGAATTAGCTAGACGCTGGGCTGGTTTTGGCGGGGGGGAGGTGGGAATGGAAAGGCCGCTTGTTCTAATTAAAGACAATAAGCAACCCTGTGAGGAGCTGTCCTTTAGCCTTAGCTTGAGGCGGAAAGGGTCTGTCTCACCTCAGTGGTCAAGTTTGTTTGAACTGGCTGGTGGGGTGAAGAGTAGAAAACTGCAGGTAGAGCCGGGCTCAGGTGACACAGGGCTGGTGGTTAAGTCACAGCAAGTACGTCTTGAAGTCCCTCTCTGCCTCCCAGTCCTCTGGTATCTGTGCTCTGTGCTGGACTCAGGAGCACTTTGATTCTAACTTTGCTTGCTAGATGGCGCTCGGTGTCTCAGGACCTTCCATTTCAGAATTAAAGCGGCTTTTTAGCACCGTTGTTCTCAACTAGTTGTGGATATTTGATTAGCACAGTGCTAGCAATGTTATTATTGCCCTTGCTTTTGTCACCCTTGTTCACTTTTTGATTAAAGTAGCGCTCAGGTGGGAGTTACTCATCTTAATCTGGGTAATAATAAAATTCAGTGAAACTCTGCACCTGAATTTAGGGCACATTTACGGCTCAATTACTCTTTGTGATGCATTTCAAAAAGCACTTTAGTAACTTTTCCTCCAGTAATCGGATTGAGGTTTTCAGGAAGAAGATAAATCAGCAGGTCCGGATGGATATTTACAATCCTTGAGGTTTACCACCAGAGTGCACCTCCCACTTTACCATTGCTAACCCATTCCCATTTTAAGGTGAATTAAACTGATCTTAGGGAACTTATTACTTTCATTTATCATTTGTGGTATGCCATTAATTGATTTTACAGGTATCATAATTTGTTTACAACCCAAATACTGAAATTCATACCCACAGAAGATGTGTTTTAATATTGGTGGTAAAAGCCTACACAAAGCTTGTTTCAGGGGAAGGGTGGTTTGTGGATTCTAATGTATATTTATTTCAAACACTCATGATTCTTCTCAGATATTCAAAACACTTCTTAAAACTCCTTTGTGTTGAAGCACAAAGAGACAGAAAATCAATAGTTCTAAGTTTCTGATGGAAAAAAAAAATTAAGATGAGCCAGAAAGAATTGTATATTGTTTTCTCGAATGAAGATGTCACTTTCACAGCAACCACCGCTCTCCTACAATTGTGTGTCCCTTTTAGACAAGGATGCAGGTGAGGAAGGGTAATGGGGAAAAAAAAGCCCACACCTCTATATAGACATTTTGCAAACACTTTGACAAAAGAGAGTTAAACTTGTTACTTGCTTTTAGGATTTAGAGAACTAACTTATATGGAAATGTTCCACCTTTGGGAAAATCAATAACACTCAGAGCTGTGTGGTTTGGAAACCTTTTATCAACCCTTGGCTGCTTTGGTGAAGAACCCCGCAAAGTCTCTCTCTAGGTGTTAGGCTGAAACTAGCAGGCGCTGAAAACCTAAAGCGGAAAATTTACAACTTGATCAGCCCCAGCCACACACCAAAAACCTGCTACTGCTGCAAACATATGTTCCAGATTAAGTTAAGCAAATGGCTCTTGTTTCTCAGGGTTGAAAGTTGATCATGAAAATTCAAATTTGAGTGAGTTGTGCTTCCAGTGGATCACCGGATCTTCAGATGCTTATAAATCCCTCCCAACTGTTTACTCAAGAGATTTCATATACTCTCTTATCTTCTTGAGAGCTTAATTTAGAATCTCCTGCAAATTTAATCCAATCAGGTATTACTTTCCTGGAACACTTATAGTTTTAAAAGTTGGCTGAGTTGAAAACTAGGTGTATTCTTCCTTCTAATGTTAAACTGCCAGATAGCAAATGTGTAACTCAGTTGTTTTTAATGCTCGATTTCCTTGCATACATACTAACTTTAATAAGCAGAAATTAAACGGTCAGTTTATTTTAAAGTTCCTTGAAAGTTTCATTCGCCAGAGGAGTAGGTGATTTTTTTTTTTTTTTAACAGCATGGGACAAAATGAAGGAGTGTTATCAAAGCCTTTAATTATGTCAGGAAAGACTGAAATAATGGTGTTTCTTTTAATGGGGGGTAACTGTATTTTGGAACCTCCCTGTGGTCATCCAGTCATCTCCTAGCTAAATTATTTGAAGACCGGTCTGGCTACTAAGGTGTCTTGTAAGGAAATTTAGAATTAACTCCCGACTCTTCAAGGGGTCTAGTTCCTTGGGTGAGTTGGACAGGATGAAGACAGGCATCAGATGCCTCGGGCACCTTCCTAAATAATCCCGGGGGCCCAAAATCGTTCCCTACTACCTCCCCGCATTCAAATGATTGTCCTGCAGATTTTAACCGATATTGTCATGTTGAAGTTTGGTACTTACTGTTTACATTTCTCCCTTCCCCACGGGGTCTTGGCAAGTGTTTAAGAGATTATTGATTTCCAAGAAACCAAATAAAGAAGGCTGTTCTTTTATAACATATGAAATACACACTTTTCTTTAACTAAATAGGCAGTGTATATTTGACATTGACAAATGGACAAGAAACAAGAAAACTTATTTTGAAATATTTTGAAAGGGATAAAATGGACAGGACAGCAGCAGTCCTACAGAAAAGGAGGATTGGAATTAAGGGGAAAGCTTGGATAAAAGTGGGGGGATGGCTGTCTGTGCTGTAAAATAGTTTCAAGTTTCCCCGAACACACACAGGTGGTAAGCAAACATCGTTGGGGAAGCTCCTTTTAGGGGGACCTAATCAGTAGCAGTTTTTATTTATTTATTTTTAAAATGGACTTCCTGCACTTCTTTCCTCCACATTTTTCTCTGGAAATGTGGTACTGAAACAATTACCCAGGTTTGGGAGTTTCTGATTAACCTAGAATAACCCTGAAAAGCCATTCTGAAGCTGTGTCAAGAATACATTTTTTTTTTAAAGTGGTAAATACCTGATAAACAGAGATCTTAGTTTCCCATCCCCCAAGTCATAAGGGAAATACCCAGTGAAGGAAGGAGATTCCCAAAAAGCCAGATTGAGGGAACAAATGTAGGCACCCAGGAGTTCAGTATTATATATTCCACCCCAAATCTCCACAAGTCCCTTGTACTAACAAAGGAAAGCCCCATGTCCTTCCCTGCATCTTGTTCTCCGTTCTTGCTCCTGAAACTTAGGAAGCTGAGAATGAAATATTTCATGTATTCAAAGATGGAAGCTCAGTTTATGGGATGAGCTCCCCAAAAGCATACAGGCAAAGGCATGCAAATATTATGGAGATATTTCATTTGCAGGTTCAGATCTAGAATTTGCGAGTCTCAGGGTCACTGTTATTCAACAGGTCCCCTTTGCTACCCTGCACACTTCAGCTGACAAACTTCACCAACCAAAATTCTCCCCAGTTTTCGTAGGAGGGTCATTTAAATAGCTCTCGGCATGGCCGAGTTTCTCTGAGACAAGTAGCGCAGACTTGTCTTAGCATTTAGGCAAAACGACTCTTGAGATTGCAAGAATAACCAAACTTTGAGGGGAAATTATCTTGGAGGAGAACTCAGCAGTGATTTTGCACACTAAAAAGTGGGGGGGAAAAGCAGCGCCCTTTGAGAAAACAGTCTGAATTGTTAACCTGTGAAGAATTTAATAAAATATTTATATGTTTTAAGGGATATAAAAATAGAGTGTTTTGAAGCTAAATTGCTACTAAACTGAGGAGTTCAAGGAAGTTTTTCAATGTAATAGCATGCCAAAAGAGAATAATTGTCTCCTGAAATGTATTGTAATCGTGCTACTCTACAAAAGCAATTATGAAAGCGGTTTATTGAGGCTAGTTTTATAGGGGGGGGGAAACCCACTTAAAATATAAGGGTCCTCTCCTTTTTTCTTTGTTGGCCCTTTCTGGTAAAGTATGGATTAACTTGGTTTGAAACCAACTTGGTTTGTACAATCAATATTTAATAGAAGTTTGCTTTTGGTTGTCTCACCTGCTCCAAATGTATTATTTTCATCCTCAAAGTCGGTTCAATAGAGTAGATGACTAAAATGGGGTTCCAGGGGAAGGGAAGAGATTTTACTCAAAGCCCAACAAGTGAGGCGAGTTTCAGTAAAACAAGGTGCAATTTGAAATCTTCAAAAACTAGTTTTTTCTTAGGAGTGGTGACTTAAGTGTTGCTAGGGAGACCATGAAATGAAAAGACACCACACGGAAGTGCTCTTCAGTTCTTGTACTTTGCTTAACGCGACAGGAAAAAAAAGCCAGACAAGAAGACATGCAGAAATTTGGAACTTGGAGTTGAGGTCTGCAAGTTGGAGAAGAGGTAGTGATGGGTACTGAGGCAGGCGCGCCCCCTTTTTAGTGCTGTCAAGTAAGTTGCTGTCAGGCTCTTTAGCGCGCCGCGGGCCGGGCGCCCCGCGGCACAGCCACCTCCCCCGGGGCGGTAATTAACCAGTACCTGGGCGCACGCGACGATCCGACAGCATCAGCCACAGGCAGAGCCGTGCGGACAACGGCCGGTGGGTCTGGATGCACATTTTCCCGATCTCTCGTGTCTGAGATCACCAGCCTAGGGAGAATGTGCTCATACTACAGAGCTCTTGAACTGGAGCCGCTTTGGATCTGGCCCGCTTAGGGGTGGTGGTGAAAAGTTAGGCAGAGAATAGTTGTGGGGGTAAGGCTTCTACCACCAAAATGACTGAGAGTGGCGCTGCTTTCATCGTAAAGTAGATGCAAATTCGGGGAGCAGGCAAAATGGTGTATCAACTCTGGGGCACTCTAACTGATTAACACCGGGCATGGAGCAAGCAAGATTCTCCACCCACAAACTGTATACTTTTCAAACTCATTGTCGCTTTGGGCTCAGATCCTAAGATTTCAAGAGCCAGTTTCCTATGGTGAGGGAGTGGTCGGAGAGAAGCATCAGGCGAGGGCCGGAACTTCGGGGTTCTGGCGGAGGGGAAAGGGAAGGGGGCGCGCTGGGCGCTGTCCATGGTGCTGGGAAGAAAGCGGCTTCACTTCGCTGTACCCAAACCAAGATCAGGTGTAAAAGGGGGACGATAAACCAACTCTTGCGGCAGGGGATTTTTTAATTCCGGCGAATGTGAAAAATACGCATGGGGCTGCAGTTTAAACAGTACTCTAGGAGTGCTCTGCTCTATCTCCCAGTCTTTGGTGTTTAGTCAGACAACAGCGTTAACTGGTCATTATAGGAAGGTTTTCTCCTTAAAATGTTCCATATTTCAAAGTAATGTAATCATCAATTTTTGATGTACAATGTAAAGAGGAAGGCGGAAAGACAAAGGGTGATTTGAAACTTTAAACGTATCCAAAGGCACCTAGCTATTTCCAGATTTGGTAGTATATAAAAGCAGAGCATGACTTAGCCTGTTAGATAACATGGATTTATTGAGAAAGTATTAAAGCTGTATTGATCTAATTTCATTTAAATATCCTCTGAACTCTACGCTGGCCCAACGCTGCAGTTATATTTTTGCCAACAAGAATAACAAGAGCGATTTACCTATTGTAGTGTGTATGTGTGTACATTTGAAATGGCTAAGATTTCATTCTGAGTTCTAAAATGGCACTCTAACAACCGCATGCTCTTAAAACAAATTTGATTTCTTAAAAGACAGGTGGCCAGAAAGAAAATAGGACGCAGATAGAAATTATTTCAAAATGGGGATGAAGAACTAAACGGAAACATGACTACCTAGTAGGTGACTCACACTTTTGTAAATACACAGTCACACACATTCACATGTACACCTTTAAATATATATACTGTTACACACGTGTATAAAATACATGTCTTCAAACACAGAAGTGTGTATATCTATCTATCTATAAATATTTGAAATTGGGTAACAAAATTTCAGGTAAACTATTAACCACGTTTGGTCAAACCAGAAATGTGAAACACAGGAAAATAATTTATCTTAATTGTGTTAACCATGAAAATCTTACTTTGCCTCAACTACTTGAATCCATGTGATAATGAAGGAAAAGGACAAAAATTCAAACAGCTGACACAATGATCAGCAGCAACTGACAGCATCTCATTTGATATTTGATATCAAGCACTAGATCAATATTTGTGAGATCAATGCAATTTTAATGGTTTTCTTTCGAAACTGTATGAAAGCCAAATTGTGACTCTGTGCTAGCGTTATTTTTAGAGCTGGTTATTCCAGGGGATGATATTAAGTAATTTACTGACGGAAAGGAACAGGGGGAAAAAAAAGCAACTAACCCCCCCCCCCAAAAAAAAAAAAAACCCAAAAAGAAAAAAACAAAAACAAAACCACCACAACAAACCATCAATATTTCTTCAGTTGGTAAATCCTGATTATCTAAGTACCTAGAGAAGGTGTGAACATTTATTGGAAAAAAGCCATTTATTTAATTATGGTTTAAAAAAAAACAAAGAAGAAAGTAAGCCAGATGAACTAGATCAGAAATACTTTTTTCAAACACAATAAGATTAGGTGGTAGTTGAGCAAAAAGAAATGAAAATGATAAAAAGAAAACACCTAGGATTTTCACCTAAAGAGTTCATCCCTTCATCTGTGGAATTCAGTGTGAAATTAGAGGTTTTTCTGTGTCCCAGGCAGAGTAGAAAACTGACAGCCCTATCTGAAACTCATACACAGCAAGGTTCCTACAAAAGTCAAATAGAGGGGAAAAAAAGGTAATTAGGTATATAGTATAGTCTTTTATTTTCCTTTGAAGAGTTTATACCTTAAAAAATGAAATGCAAATTAATCTAACTCAGAGGCATGTAGGTCCTCAACCTATCTTTAAACAGTAATCTAGGAGGGTTCTATGCTTTATTTTTCAGACTTTCCTGCTTAGCAGTAACTCATTTGCCTACCAGCTCCTTTTGTTTGGTAAAAATGCTAAACTTTCTGTATTTGTTTTTACAGATTCAATTTTGAGGAATGTTCACCTAGAGGACTCCAAGATCTTCAGCCCCAACAGCAGTTTCTGGGGAGGTAGATGATGGGGGTGGTGCAGAGGGAGCAGAAGTAGGTGAACATTTCAGTAAGGCAGGGAGAAGGTGAGATGTGGTGATTGTGGATAGTGTTCCTGATAAGATGTTTACGTTTTCAGGCTAAAGGAGAAACAAAATGTCTTTCATTTGTAACTCAACTCTGATTAAAAACTTGGAAGAAGTTAGTTTTTCAGTTGAAATGATAGGAACATTTTAGGAAATTTCTGATGCCTGACCTAAAGATCTCATCCTTGTTCAAGATAAATAATAAAATACTTCAAAACGATGCAATTCTGAATTTTTCCCCTCTTTTTTCCTTAATGTTTTTGATGGCAGTGAATTGCCTAATAATAAAACTGTTAATATATTATTACAAACAGATCACTTCCTATAAAAGGCAATGCCTTATATGCTTTTAAGTGAAATTCATACCTAAGTCCTTTTGCAGTAGAATTAGAGTACCTAGTATATTTCTAAAGTGCCTAGGTAAAGACATATTTTCCAGGATTTTAATAACTCCATAACAAAGTCATTCTCTCCATGTGTCTCTATGCTCTATTGTATTTCATGTCTGGCAGATTGCCTATAAAATAGACACCAACAGTTTAAATCAATTTTTCTTTAATGGAATAAAGCCAACCTTACACACAAATACACATTACATACAGACAGAATTTACAGATGCAAATGAAGTTGGGGCATTTAAAAATATTTATTACAATGCCTTAAAGCATTTGAACATGAAAATTTATTTAGAAGAAAATATGTTTACAAACAATCCCAACATATACTGAGTACCTACTATGTAACAGGCACTGCAAAGACAAACACATACTGTATGTATTGTTTGTTTCTGGTGGGAAGGGTATATATACCCCATGGATGGGTATGGATGTCCACATGTGTGTATGTGCACACACACACATATATGCATACATACATATTTTTCTATTAGGTCTTTTATTAAAAAAAAAAAACAACCCTGAGTTACCTCAAAGAAGGAAATCCACTTTACAGTCAATTGTAGTTAATTCAGACTTCATTTTGACCAATCATAATTTGACCAATAATTTTTTTCCTCATAGCATGGACAGTACTTAGAATTTAAAAGTTTAGTGTTCCAAAAATGCTGCTCTTCTTAAGCCACTTTGAAGTAATGCTAGTGAGTCTAAGATCCAGATCTACATGTTAATCTCTAGTTTTGCCTTCAAACAGAATTCAGTTACAAAGAACTTGGAAAGATTTTGAATCTATTCAGAAGAGGAAAACTCTTTAATTTTCTGAGGAGTAAAAACTCCCCAAGAAACTTCATATAGCTTCTTAGATTTTGCTTAGCATACGTGATAAAACATTGATTGTTGCAGTTTGGTGACCCATGAAATTTGGGGGTTAGTTTTCTCTTCAGACCAGAGCATATAATTATGCAAATAAAGAGCTGTCACTGATCTAGTGAAATACTCACAAACACATGCACTCTGAAATTGGACAGAAAAGTGAAAATGGTTGGTGATGTGATGGTGCCATGGTTTGTTTTCCTGCCAAGTTTCTATCCAAGTTCATTATTCAAATTGTAAACTTTAAAAAGAGACATATCATTCTTGGGGTGTTGGTTGTCTTTTCATTTCAGATTCTTTGTATTGGTACTGCAAGCTGGTTACAAAGTACAGTTCAACATTATTTTACCTATGACAGTCTCCCATATTACCCTATGTAATAGCCAAGGAAGAAAAGCTGAATGCTCTAGAAAGAAAGATGAAGGGCCTCTCTAGATTTTTCTAGAAACATGTTTCATGTATGTTTCAAACAGAACTCAACCCAACAATACAAAGAATATAGTGAAACGTTTTCCACAAATCTCAAGGCAAAGGGCTGGGAAAAGTTGCCTGGAAGGCCTCATGGGTTAAGTCAAATTTCCATTTTCCAGTTTTTCCATTAAAGGGGAAAATACTGGGCACTGCACGATATCCACTTAATGGTCAAACTTTCAGGATGATTTTCTCCTATCTAGCAATTCAAGCCCACTATATAATATTTGGTCACTTTAACCTTTATGGTTCATTTACAATTACCACTCCCTAAAACCTTTGTGCTAAGCATTAACAAGAGTTCTTAAATATGACCATGCTCTCTGGCATCGAGGTCTCCCAATTCCAAAGTTATCACTGCACAGGCTGTTGCATAATTTTAGATGTCATGGAGAGTCCCACTGATGAAATCTGAGAAGGCTCATGTCAGACCACTGACTGCTAAAGACATCACTACATGAAAGATCAGTGGTGTGAAACTTTAAAAACATTGATCCAAATGAATCAATTAAATCAACATTCATCCCTCCTAAGTGTGAGGTTTAAAACTATCATTGTTGCTTTTTTTTTTTTTAACTCTACATAGATTTCAAGATAAACGTTGGAATGCTTTGATGGCTACTTCTATTCTCGAATCTCCGTTAATCGACTTTGTGCTATTTCCCTCTTTTCAACATCTTCCACTTGGTGTACATTCTTTACTTTTAGTACAGTGCATGACAGTTGCAATGCTTTAAATCTAAAACCGCCTAACAAAGCTGACGCTTTAGGTAGGGTAGCTTTAAACTCTGTGAAGTGTTGATTAAAAACCCTTTCCCAGACTCAAACTGATCTTTTTGGAGATTAATAGAATATTAGATAAAAGGAAGACGAACAATTCAAGAGACTCCCACTCAGTCACTCTATACAAGGAAGGAAGGAAGGAAAGTATTCAATTTTTGAAAGGGAGTACCTCCTGGAGTCTTTTATTTTATATTATTACAGCCCCTAATAAGTAATCATAAAATAACCACCATTATTATCGGTTTTTTTGCCACCCATATTTCAAAGATGAGAATGTCTCACATTTATTTAAAGACATTTTTTCCCTATAATGGCATGGGGAAAGTTTTTGAGAAATTTTTAGACTTTCTGTAATAGTAATCTTTCTTAAGTGAACCAGGATTATAGAAACCTGTCAGTTTACAGTTATAAAACTATGATTGTAACCGGAGACACATGTGTTTGGATTGGGACTCCAGGTAACCCAGAGAAATGTGTAAAATTTTTTTAAATTAGCCCTGATAATACAGTTAACATATTTTGTCACTCACACTTTCTCAAAGGAGTTACAGGTTTTAAAGAAGGGAAGGCTGTAAAATATGTGTAAACAGGATATTTTCAGATTAGACATAATACATCAAGGACCTATATAGGGACTTGGGAGCAATTTAATGTCACTAGACTGTTTTTGGAAAACATTTGTTTACAGTATATTAAAGTATATTTTATAAAATGATAGCTTAACAATGGCTTCAGATTTCCTTGTAGCTCAGGAGATATTTTAGATATTAAAAACAAACATCTTAAAAACTGTTAGCTTTGTGAAAGGTCCAAGCCAAATAGTGAGTGATCAAGTTAAGTTAGGATATTACCTTACAGCAACAGTAATAGTAATAAAAGCAGCGATGCAGTTTAAAATATTGATGAATGCTGTCCCACCATTCTTTTTATGTTTCTGCTTTTATTAACCTCTATACATGAATAGATGAACTTCTGAGCAAGAATACGCTGAGGCTTGTTGGGAAAATTGTTTTTATTTTAAAATGGTAAACAGAAATATATAATATATATGAAACTCCTGTGCTTTCCTTTTTTTTTTTTTTTTTTTGTATAAACAATAATGCAATCCAGGTCGAAGCACAAGGCAGAAACTTGAGAAAAGAACAATTATTATTACAAATAGATTCCCCCACCCCCTTCAAATATCCATGAAAACTTTTACCGGCTACGTGGTCAGATACCTTTATAAAGTTCTAAAGCCAGTATCTGGCTTCGAAGTTTTAATAGGACTATTTTGAATCTCAGATTTATCAACAACTCCTTGCTTCCCATTCCATTTGCTCTAAGAACCGAGTATATAATTTTTAAAAAAGCCTACATCCTAACTTTCAACCTCTACTCTGCTAAAAACCTGTCTAAAGAAACCAAAATGGGAAGCTCAGAGCAGAAATACTGTTAACACTTGTCGCCTCCAAGCAGGCGTGTTACTACCAACTGACTGTTGTTACTCCAGGAAAATTGAGGTGGATTATATTACTACATTTATACCAACAGACACATAATCAACAGGTTAAAAAAATCTTCCATTACAAGGAATCTTATCACTCATCAGTCGGAGGTCTCGGCTGGTGTGCCTAGCTCTCTCCGGGTTGCTACAGCACAGATCCAAAAGGAGAAATTACATTTGCACAACTTAAGTTTGCAAATAGATCTGCATAGACAGTTAAACAAGGCTAACAACCCAGTAGTTTTAAAGTATTAAAGGCAATTAAACAGTGATTCACTCTAGTTGCAAGTAAAAGTTTTCAGAAAGAGAAGTGAGAAAACTGAAGAGAAGGAACAGGAGTGATTTAGTTTATAAGCTGAGCATATTTACTTTGCTCTAATTCAGGTGCATAAGCTTCATAAATTTAGCAATGTACAAGTGTTGATTTTTAAAAAAGCAATAAGACTAGCTCTCCTGTGAATACTTTCATACAGTGAAAACACCACACAGTTTATAACACTTTGAATAATTATTCAATCCACGTCACTTCTCATATCCTCTCAAAGGAAGGTACCATTATTGTACACAGTTCACCATTACTTTTAAAACAGAAAAGACTGCAGACCAACACGGTGGATGGACACTGTTGAGGTGATACATTTTAAGTTATCCAGGAGTTGGATAAAATGACGTTTTGATGTTTTCTCCTACAATGTTTCTGCTAAAATAATATCAAAAGATATGCATATATGACCACTGAAAGAAGATCATTTTGATTTGCCATCATTAAAAGTATAAGAACGAATTAATGCATACCAAACACAGATATTTTCAGTTTTAAAACTTGCTGAAATCGGTTCATAATATAAAAACATTTTATCCATGAGGTGGTTATTTTAAGTTCTTTTTTCTGAGAAGTCAGACAGTTCTAAGTCGTTTTGGGTACATTTTGTCATGTCCTTAAATAGGCAGGCATATTGTTGCATACGCTTTAAAAAAGGATGAAAGATATTAAATTCAGACCCTCATCTGCTAGAAACAGAATCTTCACTAGGTAATTAAATTCAAGTAATTAAAAATTGATGTTAAGATTTAATATTTGAATGTAAAAGTCAGCAAAATCTTAACTCATTTTACCTCCTATATTTCACAGTGTTGGCCAGATATTAGCTGGATTACAGTAATTGTTGAAACTGTAGGGCAAAACCCTGCAGAGGAAGTGGACTACTAAAAATTATGTCGTTGGATTGAGAGGAAAAAATCTTTCACACTAGGTCTTTCCCCTTCTGTTGGAGCAGAAAACTAAAAAAAAATAATCTTAGCCCCACTCAGCCTCTCTGAAGGAAAAGGCGAAAGAGGACAAGATTCATTCACCTGATGACCATAAAATACTAAACCTAAAAGGATCGAACTCCATGAATCAGAATAGATCATTCTAGTTAGGATTATCCACAACAGCAAACTTTGTCCACATTAAGATTTAAAAAGCAAAACAAGTGTGCGATCTAAATTACAATGCCACTCAATACACATTACACATTTAAAAAGTAAAGTCAATTCTAATGATAAAGTTAGGGATTCCACTGAAAATGGGACCTTTCACACTTAAAAGATTTGCTCATCATTTATGTTTCGGTTTAAACAACGTCTTCTGAAATTAGAGACTGGTGTAAAAATCTCCTATTCAACTGGCAAGGATCTTTCAGCGGTAACGTGTAATCGGTACTTCATAGATTCTTATGCAAAGTTTTTCTTCTGGTCTCGAAATGAAAATAGATTGTTAGAGAACAATTTGCACTCCCAAGACTACACAGCACATCACTGCATTCACGTTTTGAATTTAAATTTGGCTTTTCTGAGGGGATGAGGTGGGGGAAACTTGCTTTAAAAAAAAAAAAAAAAAAAGAGGCTCAAGAGGCCCTTAGGAGAGACCTACTTAAAATGGAAGTTTGAAATCTAGAATAAAAGTTTGCTTCTGCTCGGCGGAAAAAAAAAAAAAAAAAAAAAAAAAAAAAAAAAAAAAAAGGACATGATTGAGGGGGGCCGGGGGCCAGGGCAAGCAGCGGCTGCGCTGCAGCGGGCGGTAGGACCGCGCAGACGCCGCTCGCCCCGCAGTGCCGGGCGGGCTCCGTCAGGGCAATTAGAAGCGCGCCGGCCGCGCCGGGCAGGGCGCTGTCAGCCTTAATCTGCGCGCTGACGGGCAGCGCGTAGCCCGAGCTCAGCCCGCAGGAAGCGCGACCAGTGAACCCATATTGCTTTGACAGTTGCACTCATCTAGAAATAATGCAAAACGCTATTTAGATGTATATATCACGACCCTGTGCTCTAGGAAGAAAACAATCTAATGAGGGGCTGGGAGTCTGCTCGCCGACAACAAGCAGTTAGGAGACGTGTGGATGCATGCTCGAGTGTGGTGCCTTTGCTTCCCCTCCCCCGTCTCGCTCGTTCTCCTCTTACAGCTCTTCGTGCTTTATTCTGTGGGAGCGCCGCGTCAGAGCCGGCTTGAGGGAACTGGTCTTTGCCTCAGAGGCTTCGGTAAAGAATTTGAAAATAGACGGGAAGCTCTTCCAGGAAGTTAGCTCGTGACGGTCGGTGCCTGCAAAAAACACAGATTCGGTTACGAGGCGGCCTCGCTCGGTAACAAGGCACAGGCCGCCCGGCTGCCGTTCCCGGAGCCCGAGCCCCGCCCTCGGAGCCCGCGTCCCCCGCGTCTGGCCCGAGCTCCAGCGCCCGCTCCCCAGCCGGAGCGCGTCTCCAGGCCCGGACGCGGCCTCTCCAGGCCACACCTGTACGCGAGAGTTCTCTTTGCCCCCAGGGCTCGGGACTGTCCACGTCTGCTTCCTCCGCTGCTCTGCAGCTGGCGCCCGGGGCGGCCCTCGGAGACCTCCGCAGCCTCCGGCCCGAGGCCCCGTCCCGCCCCCGACGCGAGGACGCGGCTGGGCCACCCCCCGCGGGTTGCCCGAGGCGCGGCCGGGCGGCCCCGGGGCCTCAGCCCCTCCGGGCCAATCGAGGCGCTCGGAGGGAAGGGCCACTCCCTCTCCCGCCTCGAAACCACCCACTTCCCCAGGCTGCGCGCGCGCGCGGGCGCGCGCGGGGATTGGTTTCTCCTGCGCGCGGGACCCGGCTTCTTCGCCCACCCCGGAGCACCCACGTTTCTCTGCTACCCAAGAGAATAAAATAAATCGGAATTTTCTTGCCTCTCTTGGAAGCTGTGCCGTTAGACATAATTTGTCTCAGGGAGGTCACTGCGACCAAATTACATGGGATGCTTCATGAAGGTTCAGATTAAAAGGAGACTATCCCTAGAAGTGCCCTGGGAGGCTACATTTTTACAGACTTTAGGGGACAGTTTTAGAAAAGCTAAAAAAAAGTGTTTCAAAAGCAGTGACTACAAAAAGAGCATCTAGGCCTTCTATTTTGTCGGGAGGAATTCGACTTAGAAAATACAAGTTTGTCACTTTACTGGGTTATTTTACTACAGCTTTTTTTGTGGCTTCAATTTGATACTAATGTGTTTTTCAAATCAAACCTACCTTCAGTTTAACACAGGCAAAAACTAACATGATGTAGACATAAGAACAAATGAGGATATAAATCTGTTTCGACTCCTTGTGATAACGTTTCATTTCACCAGCCTCTTCATAACAACCATTTGTTTAATTACAAAAATAAAAATAATAACAGCAAAGACTCCTAGCATAGAAATGAGTGAACAGCTTTGAAACAGTTGAAATCTCTTCCTAGATCACTCAATTATGCAGAGAGACACTGCCTGGAACTCTTGGGATTCAGGGCCTCTGTCTGATACTTTAACATTGTTAATGATAATTCTTTAGTCTGTAATAGTAGGTCATTGCTATGGTTACTCTACAATGGTGCAACACTTTGCTTTCCCCTTCAGCTATTCGCTGAGACCTGGTAACCACATTTGTTGCCTAGCAACAGTTTTGTGACAGTATCACAATCTGGGAGTTACAACAATAAGGATGCTATGGCTGCAGTCGACCAGAGAGCAGAAAGCTACAGTCTGTGCATGGGACTTAGATACGGGAACTGGCCCTACTAGAGAACCCCTGTCTTTAGAGGTGCCCTCACAAGGATGGTCTCTATCCTCTTATCCTCTGCAATTTGGCTTTATGAACTGGCACTGGGAACTTAGATCCACTATTTAAGTCATATCCTTGAAAAATATCCTCCAACACTACTGTATTCAGATAAAAAAAATGAGGTCATTTCTTGTTTGCTTACGCATTTTTGGCAAAATTCAGTGTTATTCAATGGGAGAGAGAAATGAGTATAGGTTATTTTGGCATAACCTAAAGTGCCTGACTTGAATTTGACAAGTCTTAATAGAATTCTTGGGGGGAAAATGTATGTGTATATATATGTATGTATGTGTGTATATGTATGTAAATATGCCTGCCTGCATCAAAGATATATAAACTTTCAAGTTCCTTAAAACATACATAACATCCAGATATTTATCATTGTAATTCTGATTTATTCTTATGACAATCTTAAAGAATTCTTTTGAATTTGGAAGGCATTTATATTCTCTAAACCCAAGTAGTAAGTCATTCTAGATATGCTCAGACATACCTACTTGAAGTAATATTTTGTGGGTCTATCGAGAGAGGGCCTAGTTTCTGGATAGGTTCATGCAATACCTGTTCCTATTTCTACAGTGCTTGCGGATCTAGTTTCACTTCAATAATAACTCATTGCACTTACAATGATAAAATACTTTAAAATCAATTGTATTCCTGTCTTTTGAAGATGCACACTACATGGCAACACCCATTTCCAAACACAATAAGAAAGAAAGAAAGAAAAAAAAAAAAAGAGGTGTTAATTGTCTTCTTTTCCTTCTCATTTCCCATGCTTCCAGCCTCATTTGGCATTTCCTCCATAGTGATCACACTTACACTTAGTAGTGTTACCAAGGCTATGATCAATTTGTGAGCTTTCTCAGGGAATTCTTCTCATAATTCTTCCCACCCCATGAAAACCAATTCAATCTATGAATCTAGAGGGACCTAAGGAGTCAATGGTCTGAAGCAATTTAACTCCTTTATTTTTTCTTTCCTGGTGACAATCTTTCTGAAGGATGAACAAATTTCCCTGGTGATAAAATGACTACAAAGGCTTTTTAGTTTTAGCTTATGATGACTATCTGCTTGACTAGTCCTGGGCTGAAAAGACCAAAAATCCCTGAGTTAACTGAGTACCTGCACTGGCTCTCAACATTCACCCTTGCAATTTAAGAGTATAAATTATGAGAGTATGTGCTCTGTCAGTGGAAGGGAAATTGCTAGGAGTGAAGGTAATAAGAGAAGTGGGGTAGAAACTGAATTACAGACAATGGAGTGGGGGAGGGAGAATTCTCCCTAAAATAAGGAGTAGTAACATGAATATTTTATATAAAAATGGCTTTCTTTTCAAAAATTATCAAAGGAGGTTTTTAATAATTTTTTTAAAATAACATTTGCAAGTTAGTAATTGCATATCCATCTGGGGCTGCATATACACATTTCACGAACATGTTTGGAGACCATTTTCGAAAGGTCGGAGCCAAAGTTCAATGAAAATATTTATAAATTAATATGAATATCTACCCATAGAATGCTTAGAAAACGGAAACTTTTGAGAGCAGCTTTCTAGTAGCTAAAAAATACACTACTTTAGGCAAACTACATGAGGACAGAAACACTGGGCCATTACATTATCTATTCATAAAAGGATATAAAAGTGGAAATTTTAGGCCAATCAAAAAAGGAGCCACTTATTGATAAGCTGCAGTGATGTGTGGGTAATATGGAAAATTATTCCATTTTGCAGTGACAACATTATGTATAACCATGGTCTCTTCTCTATCACAACTTTACCCTAATCAAAACCTCATCTTTTTAGGGACTATGTATGAACTACTTTCCATTTTTCAGACCCCCTTTACATAATCTAGAGGGGTTCCCACAATGTAGAGAATAAAGGGTTTCCATGTTAAATGCCTGCCACGTTCTCAGGGAGTGATTTTTGTATGTTTTTGGATTGGCAGGCTTGTTCTTTCTGGATAATTCACCTTTGGGGAAAATTCAGTTTTCTAATCCATAGAATCAATTCAGTATCAAAATAAAACGTACTGGTTCCCAGTGCTTCATGACAAAAATGGGCCTTTGTTCAGTCTCAATAAGTGATTCTTAGTGGCCATGGCAATGGTCTCTGGGGCATTTTGGAAATGTGTAGGGGTATTTTGGTGGTCAAGATGATTGGAAAGAACTATTGGCATTTAGCAGAAGAAGGCCAGAGATGGTGGAAATCCTACAATTTGCAGGGCAGTAGAGCACGATGAAGGATTGTTTTGTATCCCACATGGTTTTCGAATGTTCCGCCAGCTATTCATGTAGTTAAAAACCCTGTTTATAATTATATGGGCTCAGAATTTAGATGTGTTTAACAAATAATCTCAAAGTACTTTTGGCATCATTTTAACATATACAGAATTTTCCAGGAATCCAACTACCATGTAAATTGAAGGGATTTTATACTTTATGTTGTTCAGAATATTAATAACCAAGAGTGGTTTATACAATTACCAAGAGTGGTTTACCATATGAGAAAAATCTCATCCCTGATGGCATCACTGCCCATGAAAGTTGAGCTGTCAATAAACACACCTGCATCAGCCTGCGTTTGTAGCTGTTGAATCCATGGTGATTTTATGTACAGGACTAAGTATCTGACTACTATATTATGCCTTCTTATGTATATTTTCTAGGGCACTTTAAATATTGATGTGGATATTATTTTTATTATGAGTTACTTTTCTTTTATTCCTTCTATATGTTAACTAAAGCATTATAATAATTTAGCAATCTTAGAAGTAGGTGGATCGTGTTATCTTTAGAATTCATATCAAGACAGTAAAAGCACTGCATAAGATTTGTTTTAATAGGAGGTATTTAAATGATCAAGTGTCAGCTTAAATAAAAATGAACAGTTAATTCTTTTTTTTATTATATTAGAGAATAATTTTCCCTATAATCTGAGCCCTACTCTAGCTATCTCTTTTATCCTATACAGAGTAGAAAATGCCTGTTATTTCTCTTAATGTGTCTTCCATAAATACTGTTTGTCAATGATCTTATTCACTGGTAAAGAACCAAAAGGCAGGGGGCAGGGGATCACCCATAAAATACTAGACTGATTATTTATCCTTTACTTATCACTTGTTTTAAAAAATAAACTGTAGCAAATTTCAAAGTGGTAATGATAGCACAAATGGTCAAAAGGATTAGAAACTTTAAGTATGAAGTACGAGACTGTAAATCATATGAGAAAGATCAAATTGCTAAAATGTGTCATTTGTTTTCCCCAAAGACTATGTATTTTAAAAAGGTATCTTGTAATGGAACTGAGAAAGAGGAAGGCTACATTTATATAATAGCATTTAGAAATTAAACAAAAAAAAAATGGTTGGAAATAGCACTGAGAGTGGAATGCTCAAAGAATAGGGTAAGAGAGAAGAAAACATTGCTGTTTCTTCTGTCTTGTCTATTCCCTTTACTTCTTCCTGTGATGACTTCAATCCAAGTGTTTCTTACAAGTCTGCCTTGTCCACACTCCTCTTCACTTGATCTTGGTGCTTATATTTTTTGGGCAAAAACCATGCCAAAATATGCTAGTGAGTTAGCAGCCAAAATCCTGATGTTTACTTTGGCAGATGTAGACTAGTCTGAAGCTGTACCTCATTTCATGCAGTAGATGTCTTAAAAACTTATATGTAAATATAATTTCTGTAAATAGAATTTCTTTAAAGGAAGAAGTGGGTTATTTACCTCCTCAACAAATCTTTTAATAAAGTGAAGAAATGTCTGGGAAAGCAAATAATCACTCTTCAAGTGATATTACACACACACACACACACACACAGAGATGCATGCGTGTGCAGACACACATAACACACACATCAAATTTGTGAGCCAGAGATGAGGTTTACTAGTATAATGATGGACAGTCTAAGTTCTCACCAAAGAGATAATTTAGAAGAATTTCTTGGTCAGCTACTCGCTATTCTAATTATTGCTAGTCACCTTATTTTACATGGCCCTAGACCAAAAGGTCATGGAATAACTTCAACAATCTATGCATTATTTACATTTTCTGGTCTGGTTTAGAATAGGGAATATAACTGTTGACAGAGTGACTTCTGAATACAAAATATAATTTTTATGTCTTTGTTTTAGGGTGAGGGAAACTAGCACGTGCCCCTACCTACCCTCCTACCTTCTCACTGATATTCTCCAATCACCCTTCCCACGACAAAAATATACTTTATTTTTAAAGCAAAAGGTAATGAATAAATTTTGTTTCCTATAATAAAGGGGGAAAAACCTAGAAAGATATGAAACATTAATATTAACAGGATAACGTGTCTATGATACTTTCAAAATGACAAGGTTTGATTTTAAAAATTGATCTTTAACAAGAAAAAAGAAATATGGGCAATTAGGAAGTAATGAGGACCCTGTCAATATAGCTATGTTGATAATAACAGGTAAGGGAATTCTTGAGCAAATCTAATTTATAAAAATCAAGAGGTCTGTAATATGCATTATTGAGTCCCACTGGGATTAACTAATGAACTTATGAGCTTACCAGCAGTTATTTTTAGACAGTTATAAAGAATTAGAGAAATACTAGAGCACTGAAAAATAATGTGCCTTCTAAAAAGAAATAAAATATAACTACTAAAATTCATTTTAAAATGAATTCTAGAGCTTCTAAGGAGAACATCATTAAAAAAAAAAAAAAAAAGTACAACTTACCAATATTTGAACAGAGAAGGGCTCCTAACAGAGACTCTCCAAGTTAGAAGGCACAAGTGTGAGACTCAGTCACTGTGGGGGGTGGTAAGTGGAGTGGGGTGGGCTATTCACTGGGACTGTGTACCAGAAATGCCAAGAGCAGCTTAGTAGACATGCTGCATTGCCTTGTTAAATTACTTGTGTAAGAAATAGGCAAATCTCTTTCCATTGCATGAAAAATGCAATGCTGGTTAAGGCTGAAATTGTTGAGACCCGAAGGCCGGTTGTCAAGCTTGACCAGAAATAAGAGACAGGCAGAAACAAAGATGTAAACTCAGGGGTAGAAATCTTTGGGCCATTTGAATCTTTTGGCATCCTGTCCTTTCCTCCAGCTTCTTTTCTACATCTCTCATCTACAGAAGGGGGATTGGGGGTGGGTATGCAGGGCATAAGGCATCTTAAGACCCAGGGAGACAACTCTGGGAAGTAAACTTATTCTTAGGCAGAGTAGACAGCCTATAGTAGGTGTGGGTCTCTGACATTGAACCTGGAAGACCTCTCTAATCGACCTCCTAATCAATGAAAAATGGATGCATTTTTATTGCTTCCATTGCCTATCAAATTCCAACAACTGGTTTAGAAGTGCTTTCTTCGGTTTTAATTCTTGTGTCACATACTACTCCTAATGTTGCCACAAAGCCTGGCCTCCAGGGATACTGTTTCCCTTTAAAATTTGAGCCAAGATGGGCAAATGCTCCCTTTTTCCAGTTTCCCTTTGTCATTTTCCGCAGTAACTTTACCAAAGGATAGCGAGAGGACAGAGCCCTGAATAAGGGAATTTAAAGAACTAAAAAATAGTTATTTCCGTAAATCTAGGTTCCTAATCCTATTCCCAACACAATCATCAGGAAGAGCTTTACTAGGCTCCATTCTAAAATAGTGTTGCCTGAGAAGACTGGTACAACGTGACAGGTATCTATCTTGTCAGGCTTCTCTTTCTCCTGGCTTCTCTGTTACTAGAGATAGGTGTCCATAACTTAGGGATGCTAGTTTGACTCTGTGTATTAAGAGAAGGAGAGGAGCTGGGGAGAGAGGAGGAAGGGAGGGAGAGAGAGATGAACTGCAACATACTATCCTTATTTCAAAACCAAATCAAACGCAAACATTTACTAGTTCAAATATCCAGATCTTTTGTGATCTTCCTTTCTCCATTGTAGACTCTACTCTAAATGGTATGTTTTGTGGGCAGATAGTTTTTCCAGAGGTTCTATGATTAATTTATACATTCATACATGTATTTATTGTATGCCAGGCACTATTGCTTGGGGCTGAGGGTGCATTGGTGAGCAAGATATATACAGGCTCCACTCTTGTTGCATACATGCTAGAGTGGATGACACGCAATAAACAAGGAAACCAGCGAACATGCTAATTTTGAACATGTTAACTTCAGACAGTTAGAAAACTTCAGACTGTGAAGAAAACAGCACCGGGATGTGAAGACAATGAGGGAGGAAGATGTGGCAGGACAAAGAGAGATGGTCATCAATTTAGACTCGGTGAAGACTTCTGACCTGAGACCTGAATGGCAAGAAGGAGCCAGATGAATGTCTGGGGGCAGAATGCAGCAGGCAGAGTTGTGGAGGAACTCAAGGGCTCTCTGAGGAGAAAAGAACTTGTCACAATTGAGGAATGGAAACGCTGGAGCACTGTGGGTGAGGAGGAAGCAGCAGAAGATGACTTGGAGGTGGGCAGCCTCCAAGCTATATGAGGTATGGAAGGCCGTAATGAAAGGTTTGGATTTTATACCAAGTGCAGTGAAAGAGCTGTTGGCAGAGTTGTGAGCAGAGGAGAAATAAAATCTGACTTGTATTTAAAAAACAATACAGGATGGTATCTGGTGAATGGTGAGTGGATTATGGGAAGTTAGAATGAAGGATTTAACCCTTCCTGATTATATTTATGGACTCCACCCATGTCTAGAGCATTCTCTGGGGCTCACTATTCTATACACTTCAGAGTATAAAATCTGTTTACTGCTAGTTCACATAAATACATTAATGATACAGTAAAAGTAATATGCAGTAAGAGTTGAGAGACTAATAAAATAATATTTCCAAGTAGTGAATAAAAAATGGAGTTGAACTAGGCAAAGCATTTTCCTAACAATTTACTTTTGTGAGTTACGCTGATACTTCTGATTTCTCAGTCCTGGAAGCACTGCAGTGTGTGATGGCAAGGTACTGGGATGGGGAATATGCTGTCACAGCATTCCATTTCTGCAAGCAGTCCAGAGGAAACTGTTGGGCTTACTCTCCAGGCGGGTTTTTCCACTGAGTTCTTCATTTCTATGAATGGACACAACATTCTCTTAACTACTCCAACTGAATGCCTCTCAGCCATCTTTGATTTTTCTCCTCCCTTGTTTGTGGCCTCCTGAACCAATCAGTTACCAAATCTTGAAAATTACACCTAGGCAAAAAGTTTTTGCAATCTCTTTCTCCCTTTCTAATCCCTCTGTTATCATTCTAGATTTAATAACCTATCATTTAGAATCCAGCAACTTCCTCCTAACTCATTTCATTGCTTGCAGCCTCTCCTCCTTTACCTTGTACCCCTCTTACTACCAGATGAAAAATTCTAAAGTATCATTTGCGTCATATGCTTCTTTCTCTGTTCAAAAATACCTGTGAGAAATAAGTCCACCTACCCAGAGGCTTTAATCAATGTTCTTGCAAGAGCAGGTGTCTGATGGTAGTTACAGCAGGCAATTTATCTCCTAGTGTGCAAGTCCCTTCCCTGATTCCTTATTGGCTGAGTACGACAGAGGTTACAGCCTTAACTGGACATCACCCATGCCCATGTAAGGCAAAAAGTAGTCTGACTGGAACAAATGTACATTCTCCAAGGTGACGCAGAGACTTTCAGTTTGTCCTCCCTTTCTTTGGTGCTTGCTCATTGCAAAGCTCGCGAAAATAAGCCCGAGAAACAGAGAGAGGAAGAAGAACCGGGAAATGAAGTGTCTAAAGGTTTGGGACTCCATTGTGTGTATGTGGTGTTGTACAAATTTCCAATAGGTTGTAAACCTACTGTTAACTACACAGCACAGCTTTCATTTGGTATTTGTTTTTTCTTTTTCTTTTTTTAAAGTTTATTCATTTATTTTAAGAGAGACAGAGACAGTGCCAGTGAAGGAGGGGCAGAGAGCAAGAGACAGAATCCCAAGACTCAGGGCTTCAGCCCACAAAATCATGAGATCGTGACCTGAGCTGAAACCAAGAGTTGGACACTTAACCGACTGAGCCACCCAGGTGTCCCTGTTTGGAATTTCTGAAAATGAATCCTCTCTCCCTTACTTCTCACTTATCTGATAGCTCTCCGTAACCTAAGAAATCAAGTAGAAATTCTTTAATATGCTTTAAAGCCCTCCATTCTCTGGCTTTAGTCTTCTTTTCTGAGTTTGTTTCTCAGTTCTTCTATTAGTATCCCCTATCATGTCTGTGATTTCGAAGTCTGGCCAGAGAAGAAATTAGCATTGTAAAGTTTTTGATGAGTCAATGGTCAAACTTTACTCATTTTAAATGCAGACTGATAAATACACCTTATGTTGAAGAATATGTTAGCTTTTGGAGTTAAGAAGTAAATTCCTCTAAAATTGGAATATAATGACAGTTGGAGACTCTATAACTAAAGCTGAAGGGAGTAGAATGTTTTTCTTGCTCTCTCCAAAAAACTGGTGAGGTGATGATCCACAGTCCATTAAGCAACTAGTTGATAAGCAATGACAAATACTCAAAGTATCTTCCAAATCTCTTTAGCTAAAATGTTGTACTTATCTAGTAAATACAATTTTCTAGCATCAAAAGAGGTTTAGAAGTCAGAACTAAGAACTCTCAGAAAAACTTTAACTGTGATTGTTCAAGAGCTTCTATTCCCAAGATGCAGTTGGTTTGGTCTAAATTTAGATGCAGATAGAAACATACCAAATATAAAATAGTAAAGACATGGAAAGGACCCTAGATAAAATTTTACCCCAACAGTTTCCTTTCACAAGTAAGAAATCTATAGAGCGATGTGAGAAGCCAAAGGTACAGAGACATTTTACCATAATATAGTGAATATGTATGATTCAGTAAAACACTGGAATAGAAAAAAAATTCAGAAGATGTATGTCTGATTGCTTTAACATCCAATTCAATATTTACCTCCCTTAATAAGCTTTCTTTGGTTTGCTTACCCCATACCAACTACTCCCTTTCTTTCGTGTTTCAGCACTTTGTATGTAGTGTATATTGTATTATCATACATCCATTCTGCTTAACTAGTTATTTTATGTATGAAAAATACCTTGCTTTATCTCCAAATCTTTTGGTGGGGGTGCTAATGCTTCAAAACACTTTATTCCAGAAATCATAGTTGTTTGCTATATAAACATCATAGATGTTTGCTATATAAACAGCTGTCTGGGACAGAATTCACCAGAAAACTGATGCTTACTAAGTACTGTTAAATATAATAAAGCACAGAATCATAAACCTTTTCTGTGGGTTTTGCACTATCTTGATGATTATTCCCATTTTGAAATTAAGGAAAGGGAGGTATACAGAAGATCATGGCATAAAAACTTATGAATTTGGAAAGCAAAATGCTACTGGTATTCTGAATACATAGATAAACGTTATATGAACTTTTGTAACCACACCATTATTTTGTATTGCTTTGTCAATTTTCAAAAGCAGACATGTTTTCTTTGCAGCCGGTGAAAGGAGGAAGGAGGCAGAGAGGAAGGAGGAGACAGTAAAGTAGCTATTGACATGTAGCTCATGTCACTTAAATTATTTGGAATTGTACTACAGCTTATAGGCCAATTTAGTAAGAAGGGATATATTTACAATACTGAGTCTGCCAACCAACGAACATGATATATTTTGCCACTTATTTTTTTGAGAGAGACAAAGAGAGAAAGGGTGCAAGTGAGTGAGGGGCAGAGAGAGAGAGAGGGAGGGAGAGAGAAAGAGAAATGGGGTTCACCTGAAGTGGGGCTCATGTTCACCTGCTGTGGGACTGCAACTCACAAACTGTGAGATCATGACCTGAGCCGAAGTCAGATGCTTAACAGCTGAGCCACCCAGGTGCCCTTTGCCACTTATTTAGATCATCTTTAATGCTTCTTAGTGAAGTTTTATCATTTTTTCCATAGAGAATTTGAACTTCATTTTTAGATTAATTAAGCTATAATTATTACACTTTTTGAGATAATTTTAGACTCATGTAGTTGTAAGAAATAACAGATTCATTCTGTGTCCCTTTTATGCTTTTCCTCAATAGTAGCATCTTGTAAAACTGTATTATTATATGAAAGTACTACAGTTAAGACACAGCACATTTCCATCACCACAAATATAACTCATGTAGCCTTTTTATAGCCATGCTCACTTCTCTTCCAGCCCTTCACCCCGGCAACAACTAATCTGTTCTCCATTTCTATAGTTTTGTCATTTCAAGGATGTTATATAAATGGAATTATACAGTATGCAGCCTTTTGGAATTGTTTTTTTCATTCATTTTAGTTCTTTGGAGATTTATCCAGATTGTTGTATGTCTCAATAGCTTGTTCCTTTTTACTGCTGAGTAGTATTCCATGGTATTGATGTACTATAGTTTGTTTAACCATTCACCTGTGGAAGGACATCTGGGTTGTTTCCAGTTTTTTGGCTATTATGAATAAAGCTGCTATAAGTATTCATGTACAAAATTTTGCATGAGATAATCTTCATTTTTCTGGGATAAAATGCTCAAGAGTGCAATTGCTGAGCTATATATTAGTTACATGCTTAGTTTTTTAAGAAACTGCCACATATTTTCTATTTCATTGCACCACTAGATGGTCAACCATGTCAACGTCACAGAGTTCCAGGAAAAACTTGGACACCAAGGCTTAGGTGAGCTTCCCTGGTTTGCAATACTCCATGTATATTCTCACACTATGTTGCTGAAAGAAGAAAACACTGTCTATTACTTGACTTGAAGAAGACAGCTAGAAACTCATCTTTGGAAATTTCTGACACTGTGCCTTATATGCCTCTTCCTTGACTGATTTTACTATGTACCCTTTTGCTGTACTAAACTGTCACTGTGAATATAACAGCTTTCAGTCAGTTCTGTGAGGACTTCTGGCTAATGATCAAACCTGAAGGCAGTCTTAGGGACACCCACTTGCAATTGGTATCAGAAGTGACAGTAGTCTTAGGGATTCCAGAAGTTTATATATCCAAAAAAATCTTGCTGGGATTTTGACAGGAATTATGTTAAACCTGTATATCAATTTGGAGAGAAATAACATCTTTATTATGCTGAGTAATTGAATATTCAAACACGATATACTCCTTAGCTTTATTTTTTACTACTGCAAGTTTGTTGACACTATTATAAATGGATCTTTAACTGCTTACTGTTAGTATACAGAAATACAATTGAATTTTGTATAATGATTTTGTATCCAGCAACTTTGCTAAATTATCCCTTTCATCCAAAAGATTTAACTACGGATACTGAATTTACTACATAAACAATCATATCATATGTGAATATTTTCAGGGCTTTTTTTCCTAATTGTTATGGTTTTTATTTTCTCCAGTTATAAATTAAGGAAAACTCTTAACTATAATCAAAATAGCTTCAAATATATTTATGCTACTAATTATTGAGATGAATAAAATATCATATAAAGCAAATTATTGTAAATAACAAAACTGGCACGAAGTGACTACATTTTCAATTTTGATGGATTTCTTGACGTTATATTTAAAAAGGATCTGGCTCTGTTAGGTAATGTCATCTAGTTGCTGATGTTGGTCATGAAAGCTCCCTGTTACCTTACAACGGACACTGACGGCTTCTGGAGTGTCAGTGATGCTCCTAACACTGTAATTTCTTTTCATTCTAGTTAGTAATATAGAAATAGACTATTTTTGTTACCTTCAGCCTTTAAGTCTAGAGTCACCCTCATGCTGCCTGGTAATACACTTTAATTTCCTTACCACTTCTCTCCCCCAAAGCATTTCCTCTCTGAATATCTTAAACACACACACACACACACACACACACACACACACACACACACACACACCAAAAACCCCACAAAAACCCAGGATGCAACTGCTTTTTACATGGCAAGAATCTTTAAAGGATTCTGAACTTATTTACACAACAGCATTAATGCATAAAGAATAGCATCTTGGGTGTCTGGGTGGCTCAATTGGTTAAGCGTCCAACTCTTGATCTTGGCTCAAGTCATGAAGTCACGGTTTGTGAGTTTGAGCCCTGCATCCAGCTCTGTGCTGAGAGCACGGGCCTGCTTGGGATTCAGTCTTTTGCTCTCTCTGCCCCTTCCCCACTTGCTCTCTCTCTCTCTCTCTCTAACTAAATAAATAAACTTTGCAAAAATTAACATCTTTCATTAAGATAAAGATGCACTGATTTTTAACTAAATACATATATTCACAAATATGTCATGCAAACACAGTAAATTCCTACTATGGACTAGTTTAGAAAATGACATGAAAACATATTAGAGAGGACTGATTACTTCAAATACCACATAATATTTCAGATTATCAGGATAGGGAAAATTCATGAGCACTAAATTAAGTTCCACTAGGGACTAATTGACAATAAAGACTGAACAGAACCAGATATGGCTAAATTACTAGAAACAGTTATGAAAATTATTTACAGTTGTAATCCTTACTGCATTTATACTGAAACTTTAATTTCCTTACCAGTTCTCTCCCCCAAAGCATTTCCTATCTGAACATCTTAAACACACACACACACTCCAAAAAACCCACACAAAAATTTCAAAACTCTAACTGGGTGTTCCATATAGATTTTTCTGCAACTGTCCAGAAGACTTTTAGGCTAAAATCTTTCATTATTGGTTAAGGAATTTTTTTTTCTGGGATTACTTCTGGGTTTGTAAAAATTTTCAGTTCAGGTTTGAGATGTTGTAATGGATGGAAAAGTATATTTTATATGTATTACAAAATTTGGCAAGTACATATTATTCCCACTTCTTTGTTTTGTATACTGGCTCTAGGTAACCTTATATGTTTAATTATAAAACCATAAAGTTCCTCCCCCCTCCCAAGGATTTTAAAATCGGTGAGAATTATTACTTGGATCTTGTTAAAGTAGCAATGGATAGGAATTATTTCCCAAAGAATCTCAAATATATCCTTTGGGTATCACTGATAGATGGATAGATTCTATTATTTTATTTCTATTCCATAGACAAAATTTAAAAAGTCATACTAATGGGAAAGCTCTGAATCCACTTACAAGGTTAATTAAGGTGGAGAACCTGCACAGGAAAAAAGGAAGATGTTGATTATTGAAAATAAGATGTTTTTAGTCAATTTCAATGCTTTTGGGTCAAAAATTTATACCCATTAGTAGAAAAATTTCTTTGAAAACTTTCCTCAAAGAAATTGCAAATGAAGGAAAACCTACATTATCAAGACAAAAGTACTTTAGGAGTCCCAATAATAATAAAGAATGTTATAACCCATATACTAGAAAAAACATTATTTACACATTTACAAATTGTGAAAAGAGGGGCTCAAAGTTATACACCTTTATGGTGATTTAATAGTGAAAAAAATAATATATTAAGTAAGAAAACAGTAGTAAATTACTTTTGCTTGTTTAATAGTTATTTATTCATATCTGTTTTTGAAAAAAGCATCTGAGATGACTTGTATATATATTATAGTAGGATAAAAGAAAAAGGGGTGAAGAAAAAAAAGAGAAGAAATAGGACAATGGCAGGGATAAAGTAAGATTAATACATAAACTTGACTAATACAAGACCTGTACAATTGCCCAATTTCTGGATGATGGCCAAAATTTGAGCTTTCTATTAACAAATACAAAGATGATTATACAACTGATTATGATGTACTGTATCTGGGTGGTAAAAGAAAACTAGCCATGGAGAACAGCTGTTTTTCATACTTGTATCCTTAGTGTGGTCTTATGATACAACACCAAAGAGCAATTTGGGAGAGTTAGCTCTGAGGGCATTAAAATAATGTGTTTCAGGTGACCTGATAGTCTGTAAGTAGTGTGGCTTGTTTGAGAAAAATTAAGCACGTCTAAAGGAATGGATGGACTGTATCTCATTCACACAACTTTATTTATTTTTTTAGATAGCTGAATTATTTTTATTTTTTCCCATAACAGAAAGTCTGAGGTTACAGTCTCTGGCAAGAACATGAATGACATTATTTTTAGTATTCTCGGGCCATCAACATGCTTTAATATCTACTCCAGAGTTTATGAAGCCCAACAAGGATATGTGCATGAATAGATGATTCCTCTACCTATAAAAAGGGGGTGTTAAGGAAGCGCTGGTGGGGAGGAAGAGCCAAGATTTGCTCAAAAAAAATAGTTTTGACTTCACTTCAATAGATGAATAAATAGTTATAGAGGTCCTATATTGGACAGCATGTCTGTAAAACTTTCAGCCTAGGTATTACTCTCGCCACTAATCATTACTAATAAGTAGCCCATAGAGATGTACTCTAGCTGGCTCAGTCAGTGGAACATGTGAGTCCTGATTTCAGGGTCATGAGTTCAAGCCCCATGTTGGCCCTAGCATTTACTTAAAAAAAAAAAAATAGCCCACAGAATGTGGAGAATTTTAAAAATTCAATTTTGAGCTAGTAGATTTAAAGTTGTGATATGGTTGTAATGTGTGCTCCCGGTAATTATTATCATCATGAAGAAATAAACATTAAAATTAACTGAGTATCTCCTGTGTTCCTGGCAGGGCACGAAACACCTTATCACACTGATAATTCATGTAAACCTGAATAATTTTACAGACGAGGTAGTATTGTCCTCATTTCGCTGATGAAAAAACTGAAGTCTGGGGGCACCTGGGGGGCTCAGTCGGTTAAGCGTCCAACTTTGGCTCAGGTCATGATCTCACAGTGTGTGGGTTTCAGTCCTGTGTCTGGCTCTGTGCTGACAAGCTCAGAGCCTAGACCCTGCTTCAGATCCTGTGTCTCCCTCTCTCTTTGCCCCTCCCCTACTCATGCTCTGTCTCCCTCTCTCTCTCAAAAATAAATAAACATTAAAAAAAACCAAACTGAAGTCTGAAGAGGTTACGGAACTTTGTAAAGGTCAGAGTGCTAGGAAATACGAACATAAGCTCTGTGAAAGCAGGGACTTTGTTTTGCTCACCCTTTATTCCTGTTGCGTAGGGCAGTGCCTGACACATAAAGCCTCCTTTCTGATAAATATTTGTTGAAATAGCAGAGTCCAAATGCCAGACTATTAAACTCTACAATACAGGGCTACTAGGATATAAGCCCATATATGGTTTCAGTTTAAGGTAGTCGATTGCTTACTTCTTTCTTAAAGTAAAGAGACCTACTGTGTTGACTTCTTGTTTTGGTAAGTCAAGTTGGAAAATGATAGCTGTCTTTGGCATGCCAATGTAGACTTTTAGAAGACATTTTGGTGCATTCAAGATTCTTTTTCCCATTTTCATATTCTTTTCCAGAGCTGGTAAGCTTAACTAGATCAAAGAATGGTTTTAAACTTATAAAAAGTTTTTTTAAATGTTTATTTTTATTTTTTTATTTTTTAAAAATTTTTACATGATTTTTATTTTTTAAATTTTTAATTTTTTTTTAAATTTAATTTTTATTTTTTTAAAATATAATTTATTGTCAAATTGGTTTCCATACAACACCCAGTGCTCATCCCAACAAGTGTCCTCCTCCCTGCCCATCACCCACTTTCCCCTCTCCCCCATCCCCCATCCAGATGGCCAACAGACACATGAAAAGATGCCCAACGTCACTCATCATCAGGGAAATACAATTCAAAACTACAATGAAATGTCATCTCACGCCGGTCAGAGTGGCTAAAATGAACAAATCAGGAGACTACAGATGCTGGAGAGGATGTGGAGAAACGGGAACCCTCTGCACTGCTGGTGGGAATGCAAACTAGTGCAGCTGCTCTGGAAAACAGTGTGGAGGTTCCTCAAAAAATTAAAAATAGATCTACCCTATGACCCAGCAATAGCACTGCTAGGAATCTACCCAAAGGATACAGGAGTGCTGATGCATACGGGCACATGAACCCCAATGTTTATAGCAGCACTCTCAACAATAGCCAAATTATGGAAAGAGCCTAAATGTCCATTAATTGACGAATGGATAAAGAAGATGTGGTTTATATATACAATGGAATACTACTTGGCAATGAGAAAGCATGAAATCTGGCCATTTGCAGCAAAGTGGACGGAACTGGAGGGTATTATGCTAAGTGAAATAAATGTTTATTTATTTTTAAGAGAGAGACAGAGAGAGAGAGACAGAGTGCCAGCAGGGGAGGGGCAGAGAGAGAGAGGGAGACACAGAATCCGAAGCAGGTTGCAGGCTCTGAGCTGTCAGCACAGAGGCTCATACTCACAAACTGTGAGATCATGACCTGAGCTGACGGTGGACGCTTAACTGACTGAGCCACCCAGGTGCCCCTCAAATAATGGTTTTAAATACTAGATGATTCACTTAATTTTATAGGATAAATATTCTCTATATACTCACAATACAGACTGAATACAGGGTTCAGGAAAGTTCCCAATTAGCCTTTGTTGATCAAAGGGGAGTAAGATTGAAACATATGGATGCTCCAGCAAAATAATAGCCCACACTGGAAAGCTCTTTTCTTACTGGTAGGTAACCAGCATACCATAGTCAAAAAAGAATACAAACATTTATTGCATTCTCCTGTTTAATTTTCATCAACTTTCCTTTCCTTGTTTTATTTCCTCATTAATTTAATCTTTTAAAGTCAGATGAAAACCTGCTGTAAGACTGAGTTTTCCTGGTTAGGTTTTTAATTTTTTTTTTAATGTTTATTTATTTTTGAGAGAGATAGAGACAGAATGCGAGTGGGTTAGGGGCAGAGAGAGAGGGAGACAAAGAATCGGAAGCAGGCTCCAGGCTCTGAGCTGTCAGCACAGAGCCTGACGCGGGGCTCAAACTCAGGAGCCGTGAGATCATGACCTGAGCCGAAGTCAGACGCTCAACCGACTGAGCCACCCAGGCTCCCCACCTGGTTAGGTTTTTAAAGGTGGGCATTAAACACCAAAGTTAGCATAGTAGCCATGTCAACAAATAAAATGATGACACATGCCACAATGATAGGGTATGGAAGCAGTTAATTAAGTACAAAAAATCACTACTAATGTCATAGGTTAGCCTGATACTTTTAAGAAATCTGTGTATCCATTCTCTTTTTATATCCATGTCATTATCTTTTTTCTTTTTTTTTGTTAAAAAAGCACCTTGAACATGTCTTGACTGAGGCAAGGTGAGCATATGCTCTCAGCTACTATGGATAGCAATCTTTCAAAAACCATGAATGCAAACTTATTGGAAAAAAAGCCTCAAGGTCAATGCTTCTAACTTTAGGTAGCCAAATCAATAGGTCACTTCCCAAACATGAGGTTTCTGTATCAGTATTTTCAAAAAGAACAATTTTTCCCCAACATAACGCAAAAAACTTGTGATAGGCTTACAAATTTTTCGGAATGTTGTAAAAGAAATCTTATAATAGAAAGCAACATTTTCTCTTTTATATAATTCATGTGTCTTCCTCACATGAAAGAACAGTCAAAAGGATGAAGGGCACTATGGCTTCAGTGAAATATGCTGAACTGTAAAAATCTTGACTGTCATCTTTAAAGGGGAAATAGTGAAAATGTAAAAATCTGGGATGATACGATCTGCAAGACACTGAAATGTAGTATCTATAATAATTACTAGAGAATATTTTTTGAAAATTTCTTTAATGTTTATTTAATTTTGAGGGAGAGAGTGTGTGTGAACAGGGAGGGGCAGAGAGAGAGGGAGACAGAGCCTGACATGGGCTCGAACTTACAAACTGTGAGATCATGACCTGAGCTGAAGTCAGGCTCTTAACCAACTAAGCCACCCAGGTGCCCCAACCACCTTGTTTTATAATATATATGTGCGTGTATGTATGTATGTGTGTGTATATACATATACACACACATATATAAGACATCTGTTGTATAAAAAAAAGAGAAACCAAAAACTAAGTGATATCAGATTTAATATCCTATTAAAACTATTTTAAAATTATCTTTATGAAGAAAATAAGTGTGAAGTTTTTGGATTATCACCCAGTTGTGATATCCAAAAAATATACGTATTTTTCAGAGAGCAAAGGCAATACATTCAAAGCTAAAAGTTTAGCTAATCTTAGTCCAGAACGAATAAGGAATTTGGTACATTTTAGTGATTTGTTCCATCCATTTGCCGATTATAAATTCCAGCTAAAACCTTATGAGTCTGCGAAGAGTGTGTGAAATTTTGGGAGTGATATTTGCTTTAATTTTAAACTTGTATTTTGTAGTTGTAAGTCAACATACTGTATTTACTTTATAATTGACAATACTTCATGCTTTATTTCAGATTTACATTGGACCTATATATAAGAGTTTCAAGTTTTATGACCACAGAGAAAATATCCAACTTACTTGAAAAAGTGAATTATCTTACAAATTAAAATTATAATTAAAGAAAGCAGTTCTAGAAAAAAAAATTTCATGAAAATATGTTGGTATTCATAACTCTGGACTTAAAAAATTCTTTTCTCATAGTTCAGATAGCCTTGTGGACACTAATGTTAGTCCCTAATTACAAATTTAAAAAGAGTATTATGTACTTAAAACTTATCAAATTTTATAATAAGACAAATAAGATGTACCATTATGAAGTACTAATAACTCTTCACTTTAAAAAATTACCCCTAAAGTGACTGGAATAATCTTACAAGGCAAGTTAAAACTTTTGGATTAAAACTACTTTAGATCTTCACAAGAGGAAAAATGAGAATCTTCATACTTTTTAATCTACACAGCCATAGTTATTCTTGTATTATTCAATAACCTATCAAAAAAAAAAAAAAGAAAGAAAAGAAGAAAAAAAGAAAAAGTCTTGTTTTTTAATGAAGTCTCTGGTTAAACCATTTAAATGGTGAAGTTTTAGGCCCCAGAGCAAGACTATACAAATTTAAAACAGCTAGAAATGTTGACAGATGCTTAATTATAGTCTTACATATGGTGGAAAACATATACAATTTGAGAGGATATTTTTATGAACAATTACCATTTAAAATAACTTTGGAAATAAAAATCATTTGTAACTATGTCATTCTTAATAAAAATCGTTCTGTTCAGTCAGTATTTTTTCTATAATTTCTACTTAAGTTCATCACAATTTTTGCAAGTAAATTCAAGCATGAAGATTTTCTTTTGGTTAGCATTTCAAGTTCCAAATTTTCTTTTTATAAAAGAAAAATATCATAAAATTTAGTGATAAATTATGTATAGTGATGCGATTCTCATGTTTCAGATTGAGAAATGAAAAGCACTCAGTCGAATGTATCTTAAGAAAATAAACCCAGAAGTATTAAATTTAAAAATAAATTTTATTTTCAAAATAATTTCAAACTCACAGAAAGTTGCAAAAATAATACAGCTGACTCCTATATATCTCTAACCCAGATTCCCAGTTTTTAAAAATATTTGTCACATTTGTTTTGTTATTTACTCTTTCATTTTGTGTGCATACATATATATGCATGTATACAAATACCATTTTTTTCTTAACTTTAATTTAAGCTATTTGCAAATATCATGCCCTTTAGTATGTATTTCCTACCAACAATGAAATTCTGTTATGTAACCACACTTACCAAATTCGGATTTCACATTGACAGATACTTTTCCTCTGCCATGTGGATGCCAATTTTGCCAGGTGTCCATTAGGCATTTTTTTCTGTCAAGTACAGAGTCCAGTCCCAGATCACATAGTGAAGACTATGAAGATTCGATAAATATTTCCTTTAATTTTTATCCATTTTTATTTTTTATTATTTTTATTTCCATCCATATTTATGGATGTTTAAAAAGATAGTTTCATTTGGCTTCAACCTGAAACTTGAGAATGACAACACTAATTCTATCTCAGTTCTATGACAGTTTTAGTCAATTATCTGCATAAAAACATAAGAATATGATTAAAATATTCCTGGTTAAGTTTATATGTCTACCAGTGAATAACAAATATCCATTTGACTCTATTTGATAAAGAAGCCTGCAATTCAGAAAGAAGAAAATTCCTGACTATTTCATTGCATGCCTTCCTGGCATTTTCTTGTTAGCTCTTGGAAGGTTACTGAATTAAAATTTAAAATAAGTCAAGTATTCTATTTGATAGAAATTCTAGTAAAATATTTATTTGAATGAGAGGAGACTGAAATTAGTGACTAAGTCAAGTTTCTCAAAAATTTGAGGCTTATATTCAACTATGACAATTTCATTCCACGTGCATTAGAAAATATAGAAATAACTGCATATATTGTTGCTGATGGCCTAGAAATACTCTACACAGCTGAACTGAGGGACTTAAAATTTAAGATCTATTTCTGGTTACTCTATCAATATGCATGAAATTCTAGATAAGCCATTTAACTTTGATTTGTCCCAATTTGTCTATTTCTAAAAGCAGAAAAAGTATTATTTATCATACAGATATATTACTAGGATTTTAGATAGTTAATCTAGTGACATCATAGTATGAAATGCATCAAAGATTACAAAGAGTCATGATAAATATTATAAAGACTAATGATAAGTAAACCATTTGCCTAGAAGAGCAAAGAAAGGATTTTACTACTTAATCTATGTTTGTGGTAGGAAAAAGTAGGAAAAAGTAGAAAACACAAATAAGAAGAAAAAAATGGAAATCACTAGTAACTCTACCAATCAGAAATAACAACATAGAATATCTTATTTCAGACCTTTTTCTACACATAAACATATATGTTTGTTTACAAAATGCATTACTTTAATATAAAAACCATATTTCAATACAAATACATTAAAAACATAATATACTGGGGGTGCTTGTTCTAGTAATCAGTTAACCCTCCCACTGGTAACAATGATAAACTGTGGACACAATATAACATACAGTTATTTGATGGCATTGGAGAACAATCAAAACCAAGTAGAAACTGAAGGAGATGAAAACTTTCAAATAAGGGTTGTGCACTGGACAGCTCTTCATCTGAAAGAATTCTTTCTGCAAGGTACAGTGTGGTTAGAAACCAAGCAATGGCTTGAAATGTCCAGAGATGGGGTTGGGGGAGGCTAAAGCAGCTGGAAACTAGGAAGGGAAATTCCTGAAAACAAACAAAAACAAACAGGAGCCAACCACAGAGGGGGATGTTCCAAATCTGTATACAAATTGCTTTCAGTTTTTAGTTGAATTCTGAACTATCTTTGCAGAGAAAAGATTCCAAGGAGCTGGTAGAAGGCTACAACTGGAAAGCTGAAGATGATGAACAGAGATTTAAGTTGCTGCACACCAAGAAAGAGACAAAGTTTAGAACCTGAGTCCTGTCAAATTAGAGAGGCTGGATAAACACCTTGGTCTTTCCAATGAAACCCAGGAAAAGTAAAGATAATGTGCCAGGTCTAAGAGTTTACCCTAAAACTAAGGGAAAACTCACCATAACAAAGTTTAAAATCCCATCTGAACACATTCAAGGTCATCTGCCAATAATTTAAATGCCCACTAAAAGAAACACCAACACTGAGATTCTCAGAAGAATATGACAGAATCCCAAACTCAACGACTCATCACCACAATGTGCACACATGATAAAAACTTACCAGATATGCAAAAAACAAAAACAAAAACCAAACAAAAAATGGAGAAAAATGTAATCCAGAGTGAAGGGGTGAACAAAAGAAGAAAGAGACTCAAAGATGAGCCAGATATTGGAATATTGGAATTAGCAAGCCAAAACTTTAAAACAACTATTATAAATATGTTCAAGGACTTAAAAGAAATGGCTAAAATGAGTGAAAGGTATTTTAACAGACAAATCAAAACCTTAAAAAAAGCCAAGGGGTGTCTTGGTGGCTCAGTCAGTTAAGCGTTCAACTCTTGATTTCCACTCAGGTCTCAAGATTTGTGAGTTTGAGCCCCGAGTTGGGTTCTGGGCTCCATGCTGATAGTGCAGAGCCTGCGTGGGATTTTCTCTCTCTCTCTGTCCCTCCCCCACTTGCACACTTGCTTGCGTGCATGTGTTGTCTCTCTCTCTCTCAAAATAAAATAAACTTAAAAAAAATACTAGAACTGTAAAGTACAATATCTGAAAGGAAAATTGGCTGGATGGACTTTTTTTTTTTTTTAAGTAGGCTCCACAGTGAACATGGATTTTAAACTCACGACCCTGAGGTCAAGAGTCACGCGCTGTAACAACTGAGACAGCCAGGCGCCTACCCCCCTGCCGGCCCCCCTACTGGTTGGACTTAATACCCAACTGGAGAAAGCAGAAGAAAGTTTCAGTGAACTTGAAAACCTATCAACAGGAATTATCCAAGCCAAAGAACAGAGGAAAAAAGATTGGTAACAAAAAAGAAAACAAAGCCTGAATGACCTGTGAGACAACATAAAACCACTTAATTGTGGTATAACTGGAGTCCCAGAGAAGAAGAAAAAATGAATAAGGAAGCAAAAACATTTCAATTAATAATATGCATGAATCAAAAAAAAAATCCATGAATCCTACATTAGGTGAAAAACATTAATTTAAGAATCTAAGAAGTCCGGCAAATGTTGAACAGGACAGATATAAAGAAAAGCACACAGACACATCATAGTAGGAGTACTATAACCCAAAGATAAAGAAAAAAATCTTGGGGTACCCAGGTGGCTCAGTCAGTTAAGGGGCTGACTTTGGCTCATGTCATGATCTCACAGTTTGTGGGTTCAAGCCCCATGTCAGGCTCTGTGCTGACAGCTCAGAGCCTGGAGCCTGCTTCAGATTCTGTGTCTCCCTCTCCCTCTCTGACCCTCCCCTGCTCACACTCTGTTTCTCATTCTCATAAATAAATAAACATTAAAAAAAAAAAAAGAAAAAATCTTGAAAGCAGGAGGGGTAAAAAGGACAGGCAGAAAAATAATGATAGAGATGGCTGTTGACTTCTCACCAGAAATAATGGAGGTCAGAAGACAAGGAAATAACAACTTGAAAAAACTGAAAGAAAAAAAAACCCTCATCAACCTAGAACTCTATTTCCAAACAAGAAAAAAAAAAAGGGCCTTTTAAAAACTAAGGTGAAATAATGTTAACTATACTGGAATTGATATAAAAAGGAAAAAAAGGTGAATTAAAGGCAGTTTCAGGTAAACAATAAAAGGAAGAATTTGCTGTCAGCAGACTTGCACTAGAAGACATGCCAGAGTAAGTTCTTTAGGCTGGAGGGAAATAACATCAGATAAAACTTCAATTTATAAGATATGTCCAGCACTGGAAATGGTAGCATAAGGGCAAAAATAAAGACAAGTTCTTCTTCTATTAATTAAAATAATAGTACTGAATCTTTAATGCAAAAATTATAACGCTGTATTATGCGGTTTTAGTGTGCATGGATTTAAAATATATGACAACTATAATATAAAGGACAGGAGAATAAATGGAATTACAATGCTGTAAGGCCCTTACATTTTATATGAAATTGTACAATATCACTTCATAGTCTTATGATAAAGATGTATAGATCAACCCTTAACCCCTAGAGCAACCATTAAAAAATAATATAAAAAGGCATATTAAAATGACCTCCAGAGCAATTAAAATACAAAAAAAGAACAAAAAAACTGGACAAACAGAAAGCAAATAGCACAAAGGGAGACACAAACAATGATATTAATAATTATATAAAATTTAAATGGGCTAGTTACTCCAAGTGAAACTAAAATTAAAAAGACTACAACACAAATGTTGGTGAGGATGTGCAGGAACTCAACTAGAACTTTCATATATTATTCGTAGGAATGTAAAATGGTATAATCACTTTGGTAAAAATATTTGGCAGATTTTAATTATTAGCATTAGCACTCCTACAATTAGCTATTGATCCAATCGACAACAAATGTCTACAAAAAGGCATGTAAGAAAATGTTCATAGAAGCTTTATTCACAATAGCCAAAAATTAGACACAGCCCAGATGTTCATCAATAGGAGAATGGATATGCAAATTGTGATATATTCATAAAATAGATACTACTTAGTAATTTAAAAAGAATGAACTACTGATACATATAACAACTTGGATGAATCTCGGTAACATTCTGTTAGGTGAAAGAAGCCAAACACGAAAAAGTATATGCTCTAAATGGCCTTCATGTGAAGTTTAAGAATAGGCAAAACGATCTATGGAGATAGATTATAACAGGTTTCAGTGGTAAGGTGGGGAGGGAAAGGAGAACAGGCTGGAAAGAAGAAAAAAAAAATTGGAGGTGATGGAAATGTTCTGTATCTTTATCAGGGTAGTGGTTACAATTGGTATACACATCTTTCAAAACCCAACAGTTTGTATACTGAAGATCTGACCATTTCACTATATGCAACATTTATAATTAAAAAAGAAATAAAAATAAAATTTAATATACTTCAAAATATAATTCACATATAAATGTAAAAATAAAGGCACCATACTTCATATACAAATATTTCATTTATATCATTGAATATAGTTTTTTGCTTAGGACATATTTTCCATCTATGGGCAAAATCAATGGCGTACCTAGGGATTAAACCGTTCTGAAAGTACTGGCTCATTGGTCTACACCAGTCCTTTGTCTTCTTCTATAGTCCTTAATGATTTAAAATTTAGCAAAAGAGGGGTGCCTGGGTGGCTCAGTCGGTTAGGCGGCCGACTTCCACTCAGGTCACGATCTCGCGGTCCGTGAGTTCGAGCCCCGCGTCGGGCTCTGTGCTGACCGCTCAGAGCCTGAAGCCTGTTTCGGATTCTGTATCTCCCTCTCTCTGACCCTCCCCCGTTCATGCTCTGTCTCTCTCTGTCTCAAAAATAAATAAACGTTAAAAAAAATTAAAAAAAATAAAATTTAGCAAAAGAATATGTCTATGTTAATTAGATGGTGTTTGGTAACTCTATCTCAAAAAGATGAACTCATCTACTAAATTGAAGAAAAGTCTAAAATTACGGTTAAGAAGATTGCAAAATCACCTCATCTGTTTACAAGATGGTGACATTCTCATTATGTATTCTTGGTGACTCTCCAAGTAGAGAACTTATCAGATCAACATGGTGTTATGTTCAGCATTTACAGGTAATAGACAGTTCTGGTTCTTAACAACTTGTCAATGATAAAGACAGTACTATAAGAGCACTGTATCACTACAGGATTTGCAAAGCTTCCAGAGAATGTTACAAATTATAGTCCCAAAAGGACAGTTCAGTAAAAATTCACCAACCCTTTTTATTACATAGACTACTAATATGAGTCATTACATCCCAAGGCAGCAGAACTAATGGGCATATAATAATAATTTAAGCTCTGACATTTTAACAAAATATATGACAATTAAGTAACAAAAACAGGCAACGGACCTAATGTTTTCCAAGGATAAAAGGAGAAAATGTAGTGTTTTTTGAGTTGATTCAAAAAGTATTTGAAGTTCAAATATAGTCTGCTACCAACTGGCCTCACTCAAGAGATGTTTTAAATGACTCTTAAGTAACTGGAGAATCCTAGTCTGACAGGATTTAGTAAATTAATGTTCTTCATTTTTGTCCTGGTTTTAGAAGAGGAAATGGGAAGAAGTAGTTTTGACTATCATTGGCTTCTCCTCCAAGTAGAAATGCTTATTACATTGGTTTAAAATCACTTGATTTAAACTAATATTTAATAATCAGGATGATAATTTTCAGTACCATAAAATAAATCCAACCATTTATTACAGAACAATTTCTTACATGAAAAAACGACCCGAGTTTCTGTCTTCTTTCAGTACAATATTGGTTGCTGTCAGAGTTAGAAAAAAAATTATATTGAAGAATCTTTAGGAAATTGGTTGAACACATTTAGGAAAATAACAGATTAACTGTAATTTCAAATAGTTTTGTATATATTTTATGGAGAGGACTGTGCTCTATATCTGTTGGTGTAATGGCATAATGACTGGCATAATGATTGCTGCATTTATTAAACATTTAACTTTTCTTAAGTTTTTTCTCTGGACCTCTGATTTTGTGGGATGCCAACAGCTGTTGATTCAAGGTTCTGTTCAAAGTTTAGGGAAGCTCCTTACTGCAGTCTTTCTCAAAGGCATCAGTGTGCTAATGTGCACTGTGACAGACAGAGGGAGGATTTCCTTTTCTTTTTCATTTTTTTTTTTTAAAGATTTTAAGTAATCTCTGCACTCAACGCGGGGCTCGAACTCACAACCCCAAGATTAAGAGTTGTATGCTCCACTAAATGAGCCAGCCAGATGCCCCAGAAGGGAGGATTTCTGTGTGCACTATCTTCCAAACATGTGTGAACAATGAGTTTTCTTGGGACAGTTTTGTGGACTTTTACTTCAAAAAACACACTTTGGAAAATTTAGGTCTAGAGGCAATATAGGTATGAAGTAGAGTTGTATAGCAGGTTGAAAAAACAGGAGAGAAAAGTGAGAGAGCAAATACTGGTTTAAGCCACATATTTCTAAGTACTCATTTTCTTAAATGTAAAATGCTATTTACTAGCTGTAACCTTGGGCAAGTTCTTTAATCTCTCTCTTTCTCTTTCTCTCTCTCTCTCTCTCATCTGTAAGAATGGGACTAATAGCAAGAATACCTACTTTGCAATTTGTGATGAGAACTGAGTATGATGTATGCCAAGTACAAGTACAGTGCCTGCCACATAGTCCTGCTTGAAAAATGACAGCAACTAGTATTATTGGAGTATTTTGGTACAACCTACATGAACTAGAGGCTTTCTTTTGATTACATAGGAAAAAAAAAAGACATTCATTCCCATTTTAGCCCATTCTCCTACTTTCACAATACTAATTACCAAGTGAAAGGTTCTGAGAAGACCTGCTCATAAGAAGCCTGCTTATTATCTTTACTGAGCCCAGCATTTAGGTTTGACCAAAGGAACCTGCTGACCACTGGAGCATTTTGGCACTACAGTTTCCACAGAAAAATCCAGTTTTTTTTGTATAGCACTTGGTAACTTCTGGTTTATCTTCACATGTACTATCAGATTCTATCCTTATAATAAACCAGTGAGGTTAGCAGGGCAGAAGCTGTTATCTCTAAATTATGGACATGGAAACTGAGGCCTAGAGGAGTTAAATTGTGAACTGCCTAAAGTCACAGGATTGGCAAGTGGCAGTGGTTAGACTCAAACTCATGTTTTTGGCTTTCGTGTCAGTATGTTGAGGATATGAATGAATGAGTGACTCAGGGGCCTCTGATTTTGCATTTTAGGATAATTTAGTTCAGTTTAATAAACATTTATTGAGTTGCTCCTATATGCTAGGCAGCGTGCTAGGTGTGAATGAGACATTTCTATTTTTGTTCTTGAATAACTAGTGGTATTCAGAAAATCAGAAAACAGAAAAGAAAAAAAAGAAAACTAGTGATTCTAAATAGTTTTCTAGGGTTGTGACCTCCTTGATATGCTTTTTGGTATTTAGTTTCCCAGAAGTTCACCAGAGGAGAGTTGATGGTGACCATGGCAAGGACTTTGTGTTAAGAGTGAAAATCTGAAGAAATCCTCCTGTGGTGAAGGGAATCCTTTCGGTGTTCATTCAGTCACCAATAGTATGCCATCCAGTAATGGCGAGGACTGTGGAAGGATTTGCTATGGTTTCTGTAACACTTAGTTTGAAATACCTTCCCTTCTTTGTGTCTGTATTTCCTACCTCAACAGATCACAGAAACGTACTTTCTACTTTAGAATGCTTAGCTGTTGGAACATCACCTGAAAAATATATCTTTCCTTTATTTGGTATCATTATGTTTCTATGGTATTGTCTTTATTCCTTTTAGCACCCTCATGTTTTCCCAAATTTATTACTTATCTTGACAACCTGTTCAATGGTTAATGCCTGTTTGTCCACAGAATTACTTGAACATGCTCTTGGCATGAGAACCCTCAATTAAAAAAAAAAATAAGTCCCACCTTGATAACTGCAAAACTTTTATCATCACCACTTTGCTGTTTAGAAACTTTCATTTTAAAAATCATTGATTAGTTTTCTGACTGAATTTGAGACCCATTTTTCTGTTCTTACTCCTGTAGCCCTCTGTTGCTAAAAGACACTGTTGGTTACTTTCTCACTGATGTGTTAGTCACAGCATCAGATTTATAATCCTATCAACTTTCTGACTACTTCTTTTTAACTACTTCCTCCTGAAAGTATTTATTTGTAGCTATCAGTATAGTAGAAAGTACTTCGGCCTTGCAGACATAACCCCTGGGCACCTGGATGGATTACTCCCGAACTTTACAATTCTGTGCAAATCACCAGGCTGAGCCTCAGTTTCTTCACATACAAAATGAAGTTAATAATAGTACCTATTTCACATCATTGTTCTTGAGAACTCCAGGAGATGATATATGTGAAAGTATTTTATTCATTCTCAAGAGTCATCCAAATGGAAATAATAATTGCCATTAATATTAAATGGAAATATTAACCTGAATAATTAACATTCAGATATATGAGGGTTTTAAAAACGTTTTAATTTTAATTCCAGTTAGTTAACGTACAGTGTTATATTAGTTTCAGGTGTACAATATACTAATTCAACACTTCCATATATCACCCTGTGCTCATCACAACAAGTGCATCACTTATTTAACCCATCCCCCCATTCACCTCCCCTCTGGTAACCATCAGTTTATTCTCTCTAATTAAGAGTCTGTTTCTTGCTTTATCTCTCTCTTATTTTTTTCCTTTGCTTGTTTGTTTTGTTTCTTAAATTCCACATATGAGTGAAATCATATAGTATTTGTCTTTCTCTGACTTATTTCACTTAGTATTATACTTTCTAGCTCCATCCATACTGTTGCAAAAGGCAAGATTTCATTCTTTTTTATGGCTGATTAATTTTCCATTATACATATATACACATACATTGATACACATACATACATATACATATATATACACATATACATACATGTTTGTATGTCACATCTTCTTTATGCATTCATCAACTGATGGACACATGGGCTGTTTCCATATCTTGGCTACTGTAGATACTGTTGCTATAAACATAGGGGTTTATGCATCCCTTTGAATTAGTGTTCTTGTACTCTTTGGGTAAATACCTAGTAGCACAATTGCTGGATCATGAGGTAGTTCTATTTTTAATTAAAAAAAATACTTTATTTATTTTGAGAGAGAGCGAGCATGTGCATGAGCATGGAAGGGGCAGAAAGAGAAAGTGAGAGAGAGAATCCCAAGCAGGCTCCACACTGTCAGTGCAGGGTACCGACATGGGGCTCGATCTTATGGACCGTGAGGCCATGACCTGAGATGAAATCAAGAGTTGGTGGCTTAATGAGTCAGCCAACCATGTGCCCCTATTTTTAACTTTTTGAGGAACCTCCACACCAGATGTATAAGATTTTTATGTTCTTTACTCTCCAGATACATTCCAAGAGCTTGTTTTTTTAATATTGTCATGTGCATATATTATAAATGATTATATATAATATACATTTATATATATATAGATATATAAAATATATAAAGTGGAAAGTGACTTGAACCAATTTATAGGACAGCTTTATAGTTATGATCTACCAGTAATAGAAAACTTAATGCTTTCTCTCTTATCCATTTAAACATGGTGTCACCTTCAAATATCTCTATTTAAGCCTAGAGTCGACATGTGATTTTTGTTTTCTTTCTGACCAGCACTTGATTCTCCTTGCATACCTCAGGAAATACCACGGTATGTAAGTGGCGGTGATGAACAGGTGGGAAGTTTCACCTTTTACATTTAGTGACCAATGCACAAGGGAAGGGGCAGCAAATGTGGTTGGACTAGTCTATTTCCATCACTTCTCCTAGAGAAAATGACTCTGTGGGGATGTCACATTGCTCTGCGGTACAAAGAAAGGCAAGCTGTTTTCAAACAGTTCAATGGTAGGCAGGAGCAGTAGGACCAAGCAGCCTCAAAAGCAGAAAGCAATTAGCTAAAGGAGAGTCACAGGGCCCCCTCACTTTCTGCCCAGCCACTCTTCAACCCATTATCTTCTTAAATGTTTGTCATAACCCAACACAACACTTAGCAACTGAAATCATGCGTTTTTTTATTTACTAGCTTTTTTTTTGGCTTGCTTGTTAATTGTCTGTACGTTCTGACCAAAATGAAAGCTCCCTCAGGTCAGGAACTCTGCTATGTCTGCTGCTGTGTAACACCACAGTGACTAGAACAGTGCCTGGCACATATCCAGTGTGCAATAAACACGTGCTGACTGATGGACTGATTGGTAAAGTCTTTTGAAATAATTAGGACGTCAGTAAATGCTGAATTGAATTAAAAATGAAATAAAGACATTTTCTTACACTCAAAGAATATACTATGATGAAAACATTCAAAAATTATTTAAGTGTTTTTCGAAAAAATATAGGTGCTAGGGTCCAAATACTAAAAATGATAAGATAATGCAGGTTTTTCTTCTAATCTGCTGATAGGCCTACTATTCTCAGTAACTCAATCCTTTGAGTAAAATGATCATAAAAAATGATTGCTAAAAGCTTCTTGAAATACAAGAAACATAACTTTAACTGTGTATTTGGTTAAAAACTGAATTTTCTGCTGCTTCATGGCTTTTGTATTAATAGGACTCTCACTAAAGGAATTATTTCTATGCCATAGAAATAATTTTAAGGAGTCATGTACTATTCACATTTATCTTGGAAAAGTATGGTAAAAAGAAAACAGATGACACTGTTCATCATTTTAATCTTTAACATATTTTTACATTTAAATAGATTTTGAAGAAAAACACAAATGTAACAGCCTACACATTTTTCTTTTGTTTCCCCCCAAAAAAGAAAAACCAACACTATCTATAACACTATATGGCAGATTTTTTTGAAATTTGAACACTATATGCCACTATATGGCAGCTTTAAGCCCTTGAATAATAACTTACATGGCACAAGAAAAACAAAACAACAAAAATTTTTACCATCATTTAGTCCAAAAATTTTCTAAGTGCCTATGTGCCAGACATTGATGGATGGTAGCATATAAAGAAAAACAAGACACAGGGCTCATCCTTGAGATTACAGTACTAATACCCCTTTGGAGGTATCCAAGATATACCTGCCTTGTTCCAAACCATACTTTATGGTAAATTTCATTAAAATGAACTCCAAATGTCATGTGAAAAGTTGTATTTGGATGCATAAATTCTGCCTAAAATGAAACTGACATTACAAACTTTCTAATTAGACTGAGAGACTATTTCTACCATACTGTAACTTCAGCAAAGTAAAATAATATAGAGAGACCCTCTGCTAAAAACAATAGTAACTACATTTGCTATACAATGTATACTGTTTTCTTTAAAAACGATGCTTATTTCTTAATAGATTTTTACTAAATAAATGGCTATTATCTACATTAGATAAGTATGAGGATCTGTATAACTTTTTCTCCGTAAAGACTGAATGGCCATCTTTGGTTACAGTAAAGTCATATTAAGTTGTGGTAAAAACTAATGCAGTCTCCTGTAAGAACCTCATCACTGAGTCATGATTTAATATTATATTACAGGCATTAATTTTATTCTATTTTTTTTTCCATTCTCTCCTCACAGGCTTTTACTGGTCATCAGTAAAAAGTTAACAATATCAGGAAGACAAATTAAGGAAACAATCCTATTTTCAATCCCATCAAAAAGAATAAAATACTTAATACTAAATGTAACCAAGGAGGTAAAAGAACTATACACTGATAATAAAACATTGATGAAAGAAATTGAAGACATAAGTAAATGGAAAGGTATTTCATGATCATAAATTCAAAGCATTGACATTGTTAAAATGTCCATAATTTTGAAAACAATCTACATATTCAATGCAATCCCTATCAAAATTCCACAGAATTTTTCACAGAACTAGAACAAACAGTCCTAAAATTTGTATGGAACCATAAAAGATTCCAAAAAGCCAAAGCAATCTTGAGAAAGATAAACAAAGCAGGGGGCATCATACTTCCTGATTTCAAACTATATTACAAATTTGTAGTAGTCAAAAGTCATTATGGTATTGGCATAATGACAGATATATAGATCATTAGAGCAGAACAGAGAACCCAGAAATAAATCCATGCATATATGGTCAAAACTTTTTGACCAAGGGGTCAAGAATATACAGTGGGGAAAAGACAGGCTCTTCAATAAATGGTGTTGGGAAAAATGGACAGCCACAAACAAAATAATGAAACTGGATCCCTATCTTATGCCGTACACAAAATGGATTAAAAACCTGAACATAAGACCTGAAACAGTAAACCTTCTGGAAGAAAACATAGGGGGTGAGCTCTTTGACATTGGTTTTGGCAATGATTTTTTACTTTACCAAAGCAAGGGTATCAAAAACAAAAATAAACAAGTGCAACTATATCAAACTGAAAAGCATGTGCACAACAACAACCACCCAAAAAACAAAGGCCAAACAAATAAACCATTAGCAAAATGAAAAGGCAACCTACAAAATGGGAGAAAATATTTGCAAATTACATATGTGATAATTAGGGGTTATGAAAAGGTCTGAATACACTAATCAACAGGGAAATGCAAATCAAAACCACAATGAGGCAATAGGTCACACCTGTTAGAATGACTATCATCAAAAAGACAAGAGATAAAAGTGTCGGCCAGGATGTAGAGAAAAGGGAACGCTTGTGTACTATTGGGAGGAATATAAATATAAACTATGGAATACAGTATGGAAGGTCCTCAACAAATTAAAAGTAGAACTACCAAGTAATCCAGTAATCCCAATTCTGGGTATACATCCAAGGAAAATGAGAACAGGATATTGAAGAGATATCTGGACTCTCATGATCACTGAAACATTGTTCACAATAGCCAAAATATGAAAATAACCTAGGTGTCCATCTATAGATTAGTGGATAAAGATATATATATATATATGTACAGGGGACCATCATTCATTCAGCCATGAGAAAGAAGGAAATCTAGCCATTAGCAACAACATGAATGGACTTTGAGGGCATTATGCTAAGTGAAACAAGCCAGGCAGAGAAAGACAAGTACTGGTATCACTTATAAGTGAAATCTATAAAAAGTCAAGCTCATAGAAACAGAGAGAAGAAAAATGGTTGCCAGGGACTAGGGTTGGGGGAAATAGGAAGAGGCTGGTAAAAGGATACAAACTTTCAAAAAACAATGGGATGAATAAGGTCTGAGGATCTAATGTATAACATGGTGAGTATAGTTGGTATGAATGTATTATGTAAATGAAATTTGCTGAGAGTAGAACTTAAATACTTTTACCAGAAAAAGATAAATATTCAAGGTGATGGATATGTTAATTAACTGGATGAAAGGAATCCTTTTTACTATGTGTATCAAATCATCATGATGTACAATTTATTACTTTTTAAAAAGTTTATTCATTTATTTTGAGAGAGAGAGAGAGCACATGTGTGTGCACACAAGTAGGGGAGGGGCAGAGAGAGAGGGAAAGAGAATCCTAAGGAGGCTCGCGCTATCAGCATTGAGCCTGACAAGGGGCTCGATCTCACGAACACGTGTTATCATGACCTGAGCCAAAATCAAGAGTCGGAGGCTTAACCAACTGAGCTACTCAAGCACCCCCATGATGTACACTTTAAATGTCTTAGAATTCTGTCAACTATAAATAAAGCTCAATAAAGCTGAAAAAAATAAAACTAAAATATTAAAAAAATCAACAGTATAGTACTAACTCGATTTTCTATAAACATGTTCATGGAAGATTTGGCCCATTATGTTAGTCAGTGTTTCTTGGATAAGAATCCACGTAGTTTCATTTCATTTTAATTTCAACCAATATTTTTTTCTAGGAGCTGGGGAAATGGTGATTAACAAGACAGATGTAGTCACTGACTTCAAGGAGTTTACAATCTAGTGGGGGAAGAAGACACTAAAATAATTTCATAAATAACCGCTTGTTTACAAGTAAATATGTGATTGCTTTGTTATTAATTGCAAGGAAATGATCTTTTCAGAAAAGTATATATGCTTTTGCTTTTTAAAAAATTTAATTTAATTTTTTAATTTGTATTTTTTTAATTTTATTTTTTATTTTTTTTTAATTTACAGGCAAATTAGTTGGCATATAGTGGAACAATGATTTCAGGAGTAGATTCCTTAATGCCCCTTACCCATGTAGCCCATTCCCCCTCCCACAACCCTCGTTTGTTCTCCATATTTATGAGTCTCTTCTGTTTTGTCCCCCTTCCTGTTTTTATATTATTTTTGTTTCCCTTCCCTTATGTTCATCTGTTTTGTCTCTTAAAGCCTTCATATGATGAAGTCATATGATATTTGTCTTTCTCTGACTAATTTCACTTAGCATAATACCCTCCAGTTCCATCCATGTTGTTGCAAACGGCAAGATTTCATTCTTTTTGATCACCGAGTAATATTCCATTGTATATATATACCACATCTTCTTTATCCATTCATCCATCGGTGGACATTTGGGCTGTTTCCATACTTTGGCTATTGTTGATAGTGCTGCTATAAACATTGGGGTGCATGTGTCCCTTCGAAACAGTACACCTGTATCCCTTAGATAAATGCCTAGTAGTACAATTGCTGGGTGTAGGGTAGCTCTATTTTTAGTTTTTTGAGGAACCTCCAGACTTTTTTCCAGAGTGGCTGCACCAGCTTGCATTCCCACCAACAACGCAAAAGAGATCCTCTTTCTCTGCTATATGCTTTTGCTTTTCAAGGGAAGATATTGTCAGTTATTAGTTCCCTTTCTGCCTTGACTGTAAGGAAGCTAGAGATAAATCTCATGCTAAATTAATATAATAACAAACCATAGGCTGATGGACAATTATCTTTATATCTAAGTAGTTTTTGATATTATAAAAATCTGTACTTTAATTATTATGTCTTGTATATGTCTTATTTCCTGCAGGCTGACCAAGAAAGTAAAGAGGGACAGGGTTGGGGAGTGGACTAAGCTATAAAGCACAGAGAAAAACAATTACGTTTTCTTGAAGTCTTATTTCACAGTTGCGTTTGAACCAGAATTGTTCTATCTATCCAGTGTTGTATAAAACAGTATAAAATTATTTTAGAAGTTCCAACTCAGAATTGTCTCTAAATCTTGTAATGGTACAAAAAATGAGTGATATTAATTGCCTTTAGCCCCATGACAGAAACAAGGGACTCATTAAAATTTCAAGAAAGTACCATAGAATATATTATGTTAAGAAATCAGAATTTCATAATCTTTTGAAGCTCTGCAGTACTTTAATGGTACTTCTAATAGTGCCTAACACTTGGAAGGATTCCACGGTTTGGCTCCTATAAAGTGGTTTTTGACAGCAAATGTGCAGGAACCAGAATCTATACTGAAACTTGAATCTGAGCCACTTAGACATCATGATGTTGCCCAAATGTGAAGTGGTTTCCATTGGCAATACCATAATATCTTCTCACTGAAGCAAGAAACTGAGTTTGGGGATATTTAGCTACCAAAAGAAGCAGACATTATCTAAGTCTTGATCAGACAGAAAAAAATTGAAAATGACTTCCTGGCATTCATTCAGTGGAAAATGAAGACATGAAGAAGCCAAATAAAGTTAACAGCTCTAAAAAGAGGCTAGAAATTGTGGTGCTCTAGAGTCTTCGTCATCACTGCCATGCTCTTTGGTGCCAATACACATTCACTGGGCTCTCGCCATGTGCAAAGCACAATGATAGGGACTTTAGTTATAATAGTCTTGAAGGTCATGGACTTTTTATTTTTTAATTTAATTCTAGTGTAGTTAACATGTTATGGACTTTATATTACACCTCCTTATAATTCCTTGTGCCTGGAACAGGGTTTCTGAAGATAGCAAATATTCAGTAAAGATGTGTGGACCGTATGAATGTGACTGCAAGGGGTCTGGACTGTAACTGGGATATAGGATAGGAGTGGCTTCTTGCTAGCAGAGGTTGTTATCTTAACCCCTTTACACTGTTTCTACCTAGGACAGTGTCTAGCACATAATAGGGATCTAAAAATAGCCAGCTAATCAGTAATGTGCAAATAATTTTGTAAAAAATTATTGAGTGATCACTATGCTTTCGATGATTTACTACACTGAAGTCTCACAATGGGAAAGTGCTGTTATAGTCCCCGTTTTAGAGGTGACCTAGCTAACATTTACAAGGGGTTGGGCAACTTGTTCAGTTACCCAGATACTGACTTGAGGAGGTAGGATCTGAAGCTGGGCAGTGTGACTGCATTATTGCAGCTCACATCTCTCATTGTCATACTATACGTATACAAAAATAAACACTACTGTAAGGCAGCATGTGTATGGCCCTGGTGAATGGCAGACATAACAAGTCCTCTTGTTAGACTTTAGACTAACTTTAGACTTTAGACTAAGAAGAGATTACTGACGACTGGGCAGTAGGAACAACTTGATGAAGAAAGTAGAACTTGGGGTAGGTTTTGAAAGAAGAAGAGGAACAGTTAAGTGCTGATGGAGGAAGAAGATAAGTGAACAAAGGGGTGGATGGAGATGCCCATAATATACTCAGAGATAAGAGGTAGACTTGTTTGGAGAGAATGAAAGAGTCCACGTAGGACAGTAGTAGAAAGCATTACTAATTAGAGATTTGGCAGGAACAAGAGAATGAAGGACTTAAGAATTTGGATTTCATTCTTCAGGCAGAAGTGGAGCTAACAAAGTTGTTGTTGTTGTTGTTGTTTAAACAGAGAAAGAGGTGCGAAAAGTGACTTTTTAGGAAGACATGTAGGATATAAAGACAGTAACAGCTATGGAGACCAGGAGGCCAGTCAGGTGGAGGTGAAGAAGACCTGGACTAAGAGGGCTGGCAGTGGCGATGGAGAAGAAATTACAAATAAAAGAGAAAGAAAGAATCAAGCAAACGTGATTGCCTTTATGATGGAGAGAGGGAAGAATCAGTACCAATGTGACGAATATTGATACCGTCACTGTCAGAAATGGGGACATTTAAAAAGAAGAGCTGCTTTTTGGCAGATTACTAAATTTAAAACTCTTGATTCCTAGAGGTTTAAGGCATCTATTAATCAAATAACTTAAACATTTGGATACCGTTATAAGCCAGGAACTGGGCCAGGTACCGGTGACAGAATGGTGAGCAGGAAAGATATGGTCTCTTTTCACAGACCTTTGAGTTTATGACAGAAGAGAGGCATTGGGTAATTATAATAACACTGATGAGTTTTACGATGGTGATGAAATACAGAGTATTATGGGACCATATGGTAGGAGCATACATACAGTGTGGTCTGAGACTTCCTTGAGGAGTGACATTTAAGCAGTGGACCATGTTAATAGTTTGGTTAATAGTCCCCATATCAGAGAGTTAACCTGTGTTATATAGCACAGGTTATATATATACTAGAGGTGCCAATCATAGTATCTGCTCACCAACCACCCCTTGTAGTGAAACGACATTTATTACAGACCTGTTTTAAAGGAGAGCAGCAGGGGCCATCTTTTTCACCACATAACCCTGCACCTTCCATCCACAGCTGACTGAACCTGGGATGGATACTGATCTAAGTGCGGCCAATTCATAGGATCATCATCTATGATATGAAGCAAAGAGATGAGAAGAAAAAAATAATTTTCTTAAGAATCTGAATGGAGGAAATGAAGATATTAGTGAGGGATGGGAACTGCAGTAAAGTCAGAAGTGGACAGGTGGAAAGGCTACCCATTTGCCAAAGTTCTGAGGGGACAGAAAGAGTAAGAAAGGAAGAAGCTGGTCCATATACATTGAATAGAGGAATTACACAGAGAAACAGAGATGCCTCTAAGGAAATATACGTCTCATGAGAGACAAGTGGCAACAGGAGGTGCTTTGTATAGCAATATTAATTGTCAGTGACTTTCCAATGACAAGACAATGAGTATCCTCACAATAACTCATACTGGGTTCATTTCATTTTAGAACAACATTCAAAAGTCTAACTGGCTTAACTTACAATTTCAGTATAGAGTTTAGTTCTTATAGTCTCTGTACAAATCGTATTTATTTATGTTTTATTTTTTAGGGAGAGAGAGAGTTGGGGAGAAAAGCAGAGGGAGAGAGAGAGAGAATCTCAAGCAGGCTCCATGCTCAGTGTGGAGCCTGATGAGGGGCTCGATCCCACAACCCTGGGATCATGACCTGAGCTGAAATCAAGAGTTGATGCTCAACCAAATGAGCCACGTAGGTGCCCCTGTACGAATCTTCTTTAGGAGACAAACTATAAATTCAATCCAAGCTAGCTGAGTGGATTTCTATTGCTCATAGACAAGAGGGCTTAATTAAAACACATTATCCCCTCATGGATAAAAGTAAGCTGAAAAGGAGATACTGTGTTGAGTTCAGCTACCAGGGTAAATAAATTATTATATATAAAAACAAATCTGTTTGCTACCTTTAAATGTCTTTAATTGTCATAATTATAGCATGCCTATCTCAACACAGATGCATACGATATATTCTTAGGAAAATTGTCACAACTGTTCATACTTACACTCAAGTGATATATTTGTATGCTGTATACCATACACATATACACGAAATGTATTCATACACCTAGCTAAATATCTGTAGTAAGACATCAATTATACAAATGTACAAACACAATTATATGACTTCCTTGCAACTCTGTATGCATGCCAGGAACACTGAGATGATGGTCCTGATGTAATTATTGTCTCTTTCCTCAATGCCACATTGTATAGCACCGGGTGGACAGATGAGATTAAGCAAGTCTATGCTTGGTAACATCATCTTTTGAGTTTTACCCATACTCTCTTATTCTGTCAGCCAATCTCCTCTATTTTCCTCAACTGTACTTTCTCTATTCTCTCTCTTGTTAAAACAAAGCTATAAACAACTGTAGCCAAATAAGTGATAAAACCATTAGGTTACCTGTGCCAAGCAGTTTTTATGGGCTAAAAGTATGAACTTTTCTATAAAGTTACCATTTGGGACATGGGTAAGGTAGCTGAACTAGCATTCCCCTTACCCTGAAAGGAAAGCTAGAAGTTACCTCTTGGTTTCTCATTTTCCACTTGGCCTAAACTCAGTGGATAACTTGATTTTAAGAGGAGATGGGAAAGAAAATCAGGAGGAAATAAGAAGTGATGTTTAACTGGGCAAGGGAAAGGGATAAGTGGGTTTAACATATACCTATCTCTCCCCTGTTCCATGCAAAGGAGGCTGTGGAACGGACTGTGCACAGAGAAATCTGTCTAAGAGCATTTATAACAAAGGAGAGGGACCGTCCTCCTTCCAAATCTCAGCTGGGCTTCAGTGGTGTCAAGTGGAGCAGATAGAGAAAGGAGAAGGAAGGAGAGATCACCCTCCTCCTGTTCAGGCCTTGGTGACAAGGAAATAAAAGTAATTTGCATATGGTTAATTATAAGTATACTAAAAACAGTGGGTTGTTTTCCTAATGGAATAGTGAAAGTTGCAATGAAAAATTATACCTTTTTGTCCAAGTGAAAGGAATTTGTTTTCAGATATAATTTCTTCAACAGTGAAGAGAACTTTTTGAAAAAAACGAAGGCAGTATTTTATAATACTAACTGCATTATTTAAAACTCATTTAATTTTACTATAATAGAGGAAAGCTTACCAGAGGGGCCATGAGTCAGTAATGTTCTGATAAACATCAATTTAGTAAGGTAGGTGTTATAAAATATATCCTCTTGGTTTCTAACATACTTTAAAAAAAACATGGATCATAATGTGACAATATACATACATAACATGAATTACAAAAATTAAAAAAAGCTGCAGAAGTAGATGTATCAGCTCTACCCTTCTGACACATATTATAAGACCTTCACAATAAAAGTAGACTGAAAGCATCGTATCATTTTGAGATTTATTAATGCATTTCTTAGTGTTTTTTTACACACACACACACACACACACACACACACACACACACACAGGGATTTACCTTATAAATTCATGTCAGCTACACACCCAGAGGGTTGATATAATGTGGTTAAAGAAAAAAAAGCTAAACCTTTGTTTACCTCCTTTAATAGTAAAAAGATAATAATGAAAGCATTGCAAGCAATTTTATTTTAAAGAAAACCAACTGAGTCACAGATAACAGATTTTGTGGTTTCTATAACTATCCAATTTCTGCATAGTGCCTAGAAGCGGCTATATATACCCCAACAGCATTTTACATCTACCTAGATTAATAGGACATGTTACTAAGACATTATCTACCCATGGTTCACAACAAACTTGGACAACATCCAGGTTTGAAGAAATGAAAACACGAGGTAGAAGTAAAAGGAGATAGACCGGAGCCAGAAACATGGATGGCAGAAACATAAAAACACCAGTTCCAACTTCAAGAAAACACAAATCAGTTTTTCTTATTAGAATGTGAGATGACAGAACAAACATGGGACAGGTACATGGTATCCTGTTATTACAGAAGTATCTTCCATGTTAGAGTTTATTTTACAACGAAAACTGCAAATAAATAATGATAAGACATCAGAGCGTGTCTGATAATCTGTGACAACAATTCTAACGCTGTCATTGTAGCCACCGGAGAAACCTGCACATACTGAGCCCTGACCCACCGAACCTTTTATCTGCCTGTGTACTCTCCACAGGCCAAGCAAATAAAGGCCAAATGATAATTTACACATGAATCAACTTTCTTTGCTCTATAGGCACCAGAGACGTTTCTTTTCTCTGTTACTGAGAGAAAGGCAGCGAGGTCTAAGCTTGTCTCACTAGAAATCATACAAGTGAAACAGTGATTTGCAGGAAAATGGCAGATCAGTAAAGGGAAGCTGTTCTAAATGTGTGATAAAAATGGCAGCCACAAAGGACTAGATGAATATTTAGTTTGAAAACAGGCCTGACAGTAACAATGAGTCTTTATCCTATTCAGAACAGGTAATGTCATACAAACTGAAATGGAGATACAATCCTGATAGAAGATTACATAAGATACCTGGGTGGGAATCTTTAAAGACTTCAACCTTCATTTGAATAAATGTACACTCATGGATCTCCTGCATCTGTATCTTATTCAGAGTACAGATAGTTATTTCACATGAATGACATGTAGATGGTATATTGCCCACTTCGATAATGAGAGATAAATCAATCAGGATGATTAAAAAAAGGCTTGTTCATGAACAATGGGTACACATTCTACACCTTGGAACGTGTAAAGGAAAAAAAAAAAAGGGTATTTTTCTTCAACCCAGACCCCCTGGTGCTTAGGTCAACATTTTACAAATTCATTAAATTATCAAAATATTGCTATAGCCTTTCTTATAGGAATGTAGTAATGAACAATACTTGTCCTGGCTCATTTAACAGGGGAATGGAGATTTATTATTAAACTTGTGTTAATAGGCCATTGCAAAGACAATTATATAATCTTCTAACAAATGATAGGTACTAACAATTCATTTTTATTCCCTTATTACCACTTCTGCAGCTTTCGGTTTGCCACATTCCATCTATTTCGGTTTGCCCCTTGCAATGCCCACCTTCCCACCCAACAATGTATATCCCTGATTTTCTGCAGACTTGGTTTACAATTCACTGTTCAGAAAACTTTAGCTTAAAGCTCCAGTTTTAGTGCAGTGCTTAGACATAGAAGGCCATTAGTAAATGCTGTGATATATATACATGGACTCTCAATGTGTGGTAGGTAGTAGGCCAAAATCTTAAAAATCAATTTTATTTATGAGCTGTAAGTATAAGAAATGTGGTCTAATTTGTGGTTCATAAAATGAAATTCTGAATTTTTATTCCTGTAGGGTGCAGAAATGGATCTGTAAACTCCATGCCACAATCCATACTCTGAGACAATGCCAAAAATAGTTAGTGTTACGGGATTAAGTCATATCAGTTCTTGGTGATGAGTTGCGTATGTCAAAAATCTTGGCAGTGAGCAGGTTTTTTTTTTTAATATTACCTTAATTGTTTCTCTCCACTTTTATAGTATGAGTTTTTAAAAATCCTTTCAACTGCTTTCCTTACCTCTTTTGTCCTTGAGTTTGAAACCCTCTTTTGCCCCACCTCTCTTCTCAATTACCTATTCATTTCCCTACAGTCTGGCTGTTTAGTTGTTTTTGAAGTCAAAATTAGCATTTTCCTTACAGTGAAAACTCCTAATTGGTAAGAATCATACCTACAATTTTTACATAACTACAACCCCTTATAGTGCCTCAGATAGTGTTAGCCATCAGAATATTCTAGAGAACTAAAAAAAATGGGTATAGAAAGAATGTTTTTCAACATAACAAAGGCCATATAGGACAAGCCCACAGCTAATAGCATACTCAATGGTGAAATGCTGAAACCTTTTCCTGTAAGATCAAGAACAAGACAAGGATGCCCATTCTTGCCACTTTAATCAATCAACATAGTACTGGAAGTGCCAGGGTAATTAGGCAAGAAAAAGACATAAAAGGCACCCAAATTGGAAAGTAAATCTGTTTCTATTTTCAGACGACATGATAGTATACACAGAAAATTCTAAAGACTCCACCAAAAAACAAACAAACAAAACAATGAACTAAACAGTAAATTCAGTACAGTTGCAGGATACAACATCAATATGTAAAAATCAGTTGTGTTTCTACACACTAACAACATACTATCAGAAAGAGAAATTAAAAAATATATAACCTCATTTACAATAGCATCAAAAGGAATAAAATACTTAGGAATAAACTTAACCAGGATCTATACAGTAAAAACTGTGAGACACTGATGAAAGAAATCAAAGACGACACAAATAAATGAAAAAAATACTGTGTTCACGAATTAGAAAAATTTCTATTGTAAAAATGTCCATACTACTCAAAGCAATCTACAGATTTAATACAATCCCTATCAAATTTCAATGGCATGGTGTGCCTGGGTGGCTTAGTTGGTTAAGTGTAGGACTCTTGATTTCAGCTCAGGTCATGATCTCACAATTCATGAGTTTGAGCCTTGCATCAGGCTCTGTGCTGACAGTGCAGAGCTTGCTTGGGATTCTCTGTCTCATTCTCTGTCTCCCTCTCTTTCTGCCCCCTCCCTTCCACCCCCCCCCCCCGCCCCATCTCTCTTACAAAATAAACAAATAAACATTAAAAAAATTTCAATGGCATTTTTCACAGAAATAGAAGAAACAATCCTAAATTTTGTATGGAACCAAAAAGACTGAATAGCCCAAGCAAACTTGAAAAAGAAGAAAGCTGGAGGCATCCATTTTCTGATTTCAAAGTATATTATAAACCTATTGTATCAACCTATGAATAGTATGGCACTGGCATTAAAAAAAGGCACATAGATCAATGGAACAGAACAGAAAGTCCACACATAAGCTCATACAATATGTCAACTGATTTTTGACAAAGGAGCCATGAATATACAGTGGTGAAAGGATAGTCTCTTCAACAAATGGTGGTAGGAAGACTGGAAACCATTATCTTGAAAACTTATCTGTACTCCCATGTTCATTGCAACATTATTCACAATAGCCAAGGCATAGAAACAACTTAGGTGTCCACAAACAGATAAATTTACATCAAGAAAATGTGGTCACATATATATACAATATAATAATATTTGGCCCTGAAAAAGAAGAAAATCATGCTATTTGTGACAACATGGATGAACCTGGAGGGTATTATGCTAAGTCAAATAAGCTAGTTAGAGGGGCGCCTGGGTGGCTCAGTCGGTTGAGCGGCCAACTTTGGCTCAGGTCATGATCTCGCGGTTTGTGAGTTCGAGCCCCACGTCGGGCTCTGTGCTGACAGCTCAAGCCTGGAGCCTGTTTCGGATTCTGTGTCTCCCTCTCTCTGACCCTCCCCCGTTCATGCTCTGTCTCTCTCTGTCTCAAAAATAAATAAACATTAAAAAAAAAACCCAAAAAACAAATAAGCTAGAGAAAGATAAATACTGCATGGTGTCACTTATATTTGGAATCTTAAAAAAAAAAAAAAGGAAAAAAAAAAAAAGAAAGAAAGAAAAAAAGTGGTTGAGTTGCCAGGGGCTACGGGGTAGGAGACACAGGGAGAGGCTGATAAAATTATTACATAAAAAACAAAAACAAAAATCTCTTGAGAGATGCCTACTGTTGAGGACTCTTCAGGATATATTTTTGAAAGTAAAGCCACAATTTACCTAGTGATAGTTATTCCTATATTAAGCCAAGTCACAGGTAAATTCATAAAACAGTTCTGGCATACTTAAAGGTATATTTCATGACCATTAGATATGACAGCCTGAAATGTCACATTTAGTGACTTCAAAGACATAAAGTTTGGATGATAAAGGAGGAGCAAAGAAAGACTAAATCAGAATGGTCATGATTGTTTCCTCAATTTTATGAAACCTTTGGGGAATAACCTCAATTACTAAATTTCTCTTTCTATTAATGTTTTTTCACAAGTAGGTTTATTTTTGCTTTTTTTTTTTGTTATGAAAAAGTTACCCTAATTTAAAAAGTGATACAAAAATATTGTGTTGACTTGATGTTCTTTTATTTGTAAGGCATAAAGGACTATGATCTGTAAATGCAAAGCAAATACATCTCCCCATATATAAAGATGACAAGAGAACAAGAATAGGATGCTGGCTGGCAGAAACTTTTCAAAAGCAACACGGGGGAAGAAATCAGGAACTTTCCAAAGTACAAAACAAAGCCGGACAGAAAAGAAAGTGTAAATTTGAATCAACTTAATTCAATGCATTTAAGGTGCTATTTAATAGTTTGTTGTTGTTGTTGTTTTAGGTTTAGTAACAGGAGACAGCATGTGTGTAAGCCTAGGAATATCCCCTAACTGCATCTCATTATGTATTTTGTTCTTCAGTATCATTACATTTGGTAAGACCAGCTTCTTATCAAAGTCTTCTCTCCTTGTCTTATCATTCATCTTGTTCTCTCCTTATTGATTGTCAGACGATGAAAGAGACAATGGTTAGCTTTACTAGGGTCAATATATAAAGCAGACATAGCATCTACTCAATCTACCAGGTCTGTCGATCTGCCATGGGGGAAACTGGATTGGTCTATAATTTGATGTTCGCAAAAGTGAGCTGATAATTGCAGAGAAATTTGTGATCCTCAAATGTTTCAATAATGATTTTGGATAACATCAGTACTTTCTGAAGTATCTAAATTAACTTGATGGGACTGTAACTTTAAAAGTCATCCTAATTTGCATGTTTGAAGTAAAGCACCAAATTTGTCCTTTCCCATTCTGGTTTTCCTTATTGCTGCGCTACGAATGTAAACAATGAAACTAAAATCGACTCCCTCAAAGCAAATAACCTTGCTGCTTAGAATGTGAACACATGAACAAAATACCAAGCACACACAAAAGTTACCTATCAAAAGGTGATAAAACTCCTAAGTGAAGGATGATATGGTTTCCGGACAACTGTACCATAATATTAAAGTGGTGAAATGACAGTTGTGGAAGTGGGAAGAACTAGTTAGGATCCGGGAACATCTCTTCTTCATATTTGACTGCCAAATCATATGAGAGGCTCTTTTTTCAAAGTCTGAATGGGGTGAGTAGAAAAAAAAAACTTTTTGCAAAGGGTTACTTAGACACTGGGAAAAGAAGGTATGAAACAGGCGTTCTGCATTTGTCAGGCAACATTAAGCTGTGAATTCTATCTATCTATCTCTATGTATGTATGTATGTATGTATGTATGTATGTATGTATGTATCTATGTATGTATGTATGTATGTATGTATGTATCTATCTATCTATGTATGTATCTATCTATCCATCCGTCCATTCATTAGAGAGAGAGAAAGAGAGAGAGCGTGCACAAATGGGAGAGAGGGGCAATGGGAGAGAGAGAGAGGATCTTAAGCAGGCCTCATGCTCAGTGCAAAGCCTGATGTGGGGCTCGACCCCACAACCCTGGAATCATGACCTGAGCTGAGATCAAAAGTTGGATGCTCAACCGACTCAGCCACCCAGGTGCCCCTGAACTGTATGTTCTTAATAAAATGTCATTACAATCCCTTAATAGGGAAGTCAAGGAAAAGAGAACTTGGTTTTGGAGTTACACGTTTACGTTGGGGCTATTGAAAAAGTGCCCATCACAGTGGCCAACAGTGGATCTCCACCCATCCCATGAAATCTGCATTGTTTAGAAGCAGCTAAGTTTGAGGGTATACAGCAACCTATGTTAGTCAGTGATGAGTTTTATAGATCCTTACATTCTAGTCAAATAACTTCTAGTTCATATTATGAATCTCATGTGCTGGTGAAAGAAAAATTTTAAAGTCACAAGCATTTGCTGTTTTTCTTTCCTGTCATGAAACCTCTCTCTGACTTCTAGAATACTTCCTTAAATAAATGTTTAAAGATAAAAACAGAGCATGGTTAAATGCCAAAATTTTACTTGCAATTTTTCTTCCCAAACTTATTCCTCTCCTAGAACTTCCTACTCTCAGTAAATGACACTGCCCAGATGTTCAAGCCAAAAATCTAGGAATCATCCTTCATCCTTTCTATCGCTTCACTTCCCATATCTAAAGGATTAAGACGTGCTGGACACGTCTTCCTATCTCTACTACTACCATCATTCAAGCTACCATAATCTCCTGCCTAGGCTACCGCAATAGCTTCCTAAGTAATCAGCTGCTTACATTCTTGCTCCCCTAACAATCCATTTTCCCTCTATAAGCTAGATCCTATCGCTCTCCAACTCGAGAACCTTGGATGGCATTCTGCTATACTCTGAATAAGAAAGAAATTCAGACTCCAGGTCTACAAGTTCCTGAACAAATGGCCCTTGCCTTTATCCCCTCCTTGTTCTACATGCTTCAGGAACACTCGCCTTCTTTTCTGTTCCTTTCTGTTCCCGTGGTCTGTGTAGAGTAAATCTGTGGATTTCAAGGCTGATAAATTTACATCACGATACATTTACATGAATTTCCTGAGGGTCAAGGAAATATACTTAGCATAATTCAGGGCCACACACCACGTCTGTTAGTTGTACTTAGAAATGCCCTCAGTGTCATTAAGTATAGGGAAAAAAACAGATGATTTTGAACCCCACAAAATGAGTATCCACACAGGAATAACTTAAAGTACCATTTCATTCTTTATTTGTTGTAATTAGTTATGTATAATGAGTGATACAAGATTATAAACATAAGATGTCTTACATACATTTCTACATGTGTAAAAATTATGAGTTTTGCAAGGGACAGACTTCCTCAAGGACTACAGTCTTCTGTTTATATATAAGAATGAAATTATGATTATACACTTTACAATGCTGAGAAGTTCCACATTACTTTCATTTACAGTTGTACTATTTAAAATAACTATACTAGGGGCGCCTGGGTGGCTCAGTCGGTTAAGCGTCCGACTTCGGCTCAGGTCATGATCTCATGGTCCGTGAGTTCAGGCCCCGCGTCAGGCTCTGTGCTGACAGCTCAGAGCCTGAAGCCTGCTTCAGATTCTGTGTCTCCCTCTCTCTCTGACCCTCCCCCGTTCATGCTGTATCTCTCTCTGTCTCAGAAATAAACAAACCTTAAAAAAATTTTTTAAAAAATAAAATAAAATAACTGTACTAAAAATTGTACTATTTTTTTTTTCTTCCTTGGCGTTTTGTAAAAGTGCTTTACAAGAGGAAAGTAATTTTCTTTGGCTCCTCACAGGAACATCCGGAATGCCACTGCTTGAAGACTTTCATTGTGATACACAAAATGCTGACACTGATTATACATTTGAAAATGATGAATTGTTTTACTCGTTAGTATGGGAAGCATTATAAACCCTTAAAACAAGGCATTTTGCATAGATTTTATCTGACAGGACATTAGTAATTTCAAACCCTCCAGAATCTTGAAGAAGCCAAATGAGTCTAAGGAAATAAATATGGACTGTCATTATTACTGTTATGTCAGTTGTTACTGGGTAATAATTGTCAATAATGATTTTACTATTAGTTTTGTATTCAACTAAAAAGCACAGAATATAAAGAATCATAATAGAGAAATAGAAACCCTAGCATTAGTGTTTTGTTAAGTAAAGAATAAAGATAAAAATTCAAATGCAAAAAAGTAATTTTGGATGATAAAGTAAACTAAAGGAGAATTACAATGTTAATTGAGAAACTGTTCTGAATGGCAAATAATAAGAGCTCTTCTCCTTAAAAGGACTCATCTCCATAAAAACCTTTATGTATACGGGCTTCTGGGTGGCTCAGTCGGTTAAGCATCTGACTCGTGATTTTAGCTCAGGTCATGATCTCATAGTGAGCATGGAACCTGCTTGGGATTCTCTCTCTCTCTCTCTCTCTCTCTCTCTCTCTCTCTCTCTCTCCCTCCCTCCCTCCCTCCCTCCTTCCCTCCCTCCCTCTCTGTCCCTCCCCTGCTCATGCTCTCTTTCTCTCTCTCTTTCAAAATAAACAAACATTAAAAAAAAAACCCAAAACATTTGTGTAATGGAAACCATCCTTGAATATGATTAATAAAAAGTAGGATTTGTAACTAATCAGAAACTGAAAATACAATCAGACTTTATATAGTATTAAAAAGTAAAGCAAATTTTCGTTTACAGAAACAATTTTTGGAAACAGCAGGTGTTTCTTTCCATAAGTTTTGAGGTGACTTTGCAATTTTTCAAACAAGCCTATACAGAAGAAGAGACTAAAGCTGAGGAAAAATACCTCTTTAATATGTATGAACTCTTTTTAAATTTTCAGACTTACCGGTTGGTAGCTGAAATAAGTGATCATTTAAACTGCAATTTTAAATGAGAGGAAAGAGAAGAACTAGCTTGGAAAAGAATCAAGGTATGAGGTAGTATAAAGAAAAATAGAAATGTTAGAGATAGGGGTGCCTGGGTGGTTCAGTCGGTTAAGCAACTGACTTCGCCTTAGGTCATGATCTCACGGTTCGTGGGTTCAAGCCCCGCGTCGGCTCTGTGCTGAACAGCTTAGAGCCTGGAGCTCTTCAGATTCTGTGTTTCCTTTCTCTCTGTCCCTCCCCTGCTTGTTTTCTGTCTCTCAGAAATAAATAAATGTTAAAAAAATTATTAAAAAAAAAGAAATGTTAGAGATATAATAAGCTCATTATTTCAGTGGAAAGATCTGGTAAGTACATAGGCACAGTAGCAAACAATGGCTATAGAGACAACAATTTTGAGAGAGCCAAGTGAGTCTTGCTCAGAATCAGTTTATTTTACTATTCCACAGATGGGTCTAAGTCATAATGAGAATTACCTCTAAATCTTAAATAAATATTTTATTATGTCATTATCAATTGTTGGTCTTCTAAATAACACAATCTATTTATATATGAAAAACCAAACCATTCCACGTCCCTTCCTGGATCGGGCTTGGGCATGACAACGTTGACTATTTTTAAAATGATGCGACTAGAGCAATATGAACCAACAAAGGGTTAACTGCATTTTTAGGCAGTGGTTTCAGAAAAAGCAGTGACAAAAACATTGTTGTATGCATCAATGATATTCTAGTGCATGTAAAGCATTTCTTAAGATAATGAGGAAAAGAAGAAAAAGCAAGGATAATGGGTAAGGAATACTTTAAAAAACATAATGACCACAAAATTTAGTGCAGAATTAAACTGCGCTTAAATTTGAAGAAAAGAGAATTTAAAAAATCTCCTTATTTGTGCCTAAACTAGGAATTGCAAGTATGATCTGGGCAGTAGCTGTTATTAATCTTTAAACAATTAAGAAAACTCTAGAAAATCACAATCTGATTTGACTCTTTTAATCACATTACCAGAAGCTTAATGTGTGACTATAGAAGTTATCCTCAGTCTTTTTCATTTCTACTCAGTCTATCTGTCATTTTAGCCACTGCAGAAACCAAACCAAATCAAATCAAAATTCATTTTGTTCACTAATATCAATACACATGAAACGTATTTGTCTCCAGATACTGAAATGTAATACTTTTCTAGTATTATCTGATAAAGAGAAGGTTTCCAAAATTAAAAGAGTATCTTTCATTTTCTTCTAGTTCCATTAAGTTTTTCTACTTTACCATCTGGGTATACACAGCCAGTAGGAATCACATTTTAAGTGTGAGGGAACTTTAAAGAAAATAATTTAAAATGGGATGTTTTTAAGTAGCACTAGTCTCTGACACTGATGGTTTTGTTTTGGGATACAGATTATAAAACCATTTCCCCAAGATATTTTGTGTTCAGCATAAAATATTTAAAATGTCTCATTTCCAAGAGATCTGGTGGGAGTTCATGACAGATGTGTTATTTCTATCTCTCTTTTTTTTAAACAGCATTATTTTGTCTAATTAGCACTGATGATTTACCCATGGCAGTATGAACTTATTGAGAGGAAAGAAAAGTAGACCAGCTTCTTTGGAGAAAAAAACAGACTGGGTAAGATGGAAGAAAGGCACTTTTTTTTTTTTAAAGGTATTTTGCAGCAAATGCCCACTAACAGCCCACAGAGAGTTCATTTATTTATGCATCACCATATGATCAATCTGATTGCCTTTAGTCTCAAACAGAGAAAGCCTCAGTACAAAGCATTCTCCAGGTGTTAGTTTAGGTTTGTCATTATTTCCTATTTATAGACTCTGTCTAGTAAAAGAAGACAAATTACTGTAAGTGGGGGTAAATGTGATTAAATGAGTCCTCTGAAGATAAGAGGGTACATGGACAAGGGTCATTAACACAAGTGACCTCCCTTTGCCCAGACCATATTTTTATTTTGTAGATTGGAAAAAAAAAGAAAAAAAACCACTACAGAGCAAGAATAATTTCTACTACATATAGCCAAGGAAAAATATATCCTTTTATCCTAATAAGCATTTTCATGCTTTTGCAGTATTTTAATAATACACTGATAATGCCAAAATAGTCACAGAATACACTAAGAACAATATTGGAGAAATTATTCATCCTAGGGAAACTAATCGGAAATACTGAAGAAACGTAGTTATAATCAGACAAGATTTAAGGGCTAGAATGTAAATTAGTGGATACCAAGATCTTCTGATCAAATGAAAAGTTTAAATTTGTAAAGTTTCAATTAAAACATCTACACTCTTTCTTCCACCTGATTGTAGCCCCATATGGCAAGGTCAGCCCTTTCAGTGAACAAACAGCTCAGTCGCCTCCAGTGTAGCTGTTATCTGCCTCAACAAGGGGAGACATTTGGCACAGCCTAAAGCTGGGGCATGAACCCTGGCTAAGCTTAAGACATTTATCTGACAGCATCAGCTGACACTCCACAAACACATTTGCTCTCCATGACCTCAGAGCATTCGTGATTAATCAAAAATGTATCTTGGATCTTGAGAACAAGCTACAACCAGGCACACACAAAAAAGAATATGCTCTCGATCTCGCTTATCGACTCAAGAGGTATATTGAATTTAGAAATAGCAAATAGAATAAAATGATCAATATGTTCTCACTTGTCCATGGAAGAGCAAACTTTATCCCTCAAGCAAAAGACATTGATCATGTAAATGTTTCAGAACTGCTTTCCAACTGAAGAATGTAAAATGTACATGGCTTATTGGGGGTGGGGAAGGAGGCCTACCAAAGAGGAGCTTTTGCTTTAACTTAAAAAAAAAAAAATCTGTAACTTAAAGACATAGAACGTATGTTTGTATGTAGTGTGTTGTACTTTTAAAAAACCTGTGTATTCCGCTTAAAAACCTTTTTTTGGTAACATGTTGCCAAATGTTCTTAACAAAACATTATGAAACAGACTTTAAAACTTAATGAAGGAACATTATTTGTGCAGAGAAAACTCCCTGTCTCAATTTAAATGAGACACAGTTATAACATATCCCCTATGCACTATTTGCAATTTATAATTTATGTCTCTTGGTTCAAACTCACTATTTTCTGCAGTCATCTGCTAAGTAATATGATTAGCATGTGAATATTGTACTATTCTGCTTCCCAACACAGTATAAATTAGTCTATTTTTGTTTTCCTTTATATTTTTCACTTTTAATAATAACACTAAACTCTAATTAAAGCAAAGGGAAACAGAAGTCATATGCCCCATCCTTGATAATATGAAAATGATTACTATTAAAAAAATCTCTACAACCGAACTTATTAAATCCCATTCTTGCCTGGTTACCCACTGGTTAGGTTACAGTTGTTCACGATCCTACGGCAGATCGTTCCACTGAAGAAAAACTACATGTCCCAGTCCCTGTTGGCACGGCAAACAAACTTTCATAGCATGTGCTCACTCTATAAAATGGTGGTACTAATTAGAAGATATAAACTCATGCTGAGACATGATATGAATCGGCTTTATGTATCTAGTAAGCTCACAGCAGTACTAGATTTATATTGTTGTTGCTTTAAACTAACACTAAACAGAAAATTCAACTTCTAAATTTGTACCATAAGAGAGCAAAAGTGATTGAGTTGAAAAAACAAAACCTCAGCCCCTCATTTTAGGTTTCACTTCTAAACTGTTTCCTGTGCACTTAGAGGTTGCCCAGCACTCCTCTCCCATATGTTTACCTAACTTAAATTCTTCAAACATGAATTACAAGTACCAGATAGCACAGCTGTATGTTTTGACATCCATGGTGAAAATGAGCAGAAAATCTAACTGTTCCATATCAAGAAGTATTTTTACTAGTGCTAATGTGCCTTAAATACCTTGTTCCACAGATGAGTGGCCTGGCACCTGCTGCATGAGAAATAGCCAATTACTGTTCAGTGTCTCTAATTTTCTGATTCAATTAGCATGCTTCAGAGCTTTCCAGTTTAATTGCAAACTACTTCACAGTTAGCTCTCTGATTAATCATTGCCCATCTGCAAGCCATCGGAAAACTTAGTGGAACAAATTTGTGTACTTTGGAATGCTGGGAGCTTAGCAAATCAAACTTGTTTTGGTATATAAAGCTTTAATTTTGTTTGCCCTTTTCAGCTGCACTTGTGAGAAGCTCTGTACTGATTAAACAGGAAGTCCGGACAATAATATGCTACATTATGCATATAATTACTGTAAATACAACCGAGATTGTAGAAACATCATTTAAGGTTAGGCACTAACATGAATGGAGAAGGAGGTCAAGAAAACACATTTGGAATCAATTTCTTTCCATTATGACCAAATGTAAGTATCAAAAAAAAAAAAAAAGCTGTGTGACACACAGTGATGTCATTGCAGCACCTGTTCCCCTGAAGGCATTTCAGATTCTGGCTTTTCATGTATTCATAAAATCTTTCTTGTTATTTAATTAGTAGAGTCCTAAGTTTTATAAGCTTTGTTTACAAAACATATATTAGGGATTTTAAAGCAAACGGGCATCACATTGTTTATGCTTCATTTTCCAAGCTTTCTTGCTGGTCCACTGAACGTATGAATGATAGTGTCAGAAAACAAAACTGTTTTAATCGAGCTTTGAGTGGAGTTTAGATTATATCTTAACCTATAATCATGACTTCTTCATTTCTGAACAATGAAACATGAATTGCACATTTTGTTCACTCCTATGAGCAAATACCATGGAGAGGAATCCGCACTGCGTGAGGAAGGAGGCTCTAACAAATGAACTCCAATGTCCTTTCCAACTCTCAGTTTCTGTGCTTGCTTCACATTTTACAAAATTTAAAATTATTCCGATATAATTTTGAAAAGCATCCAAATGTGTCTACTACATCTGAGCTTTTATTTCTAAGACTAAATCGTAAGCTCAGGAGGGCAGGGACTATGTATCTAGATCACCACTGCATCTCGGTGCATCGGGGAGAGACTGCACATCCTTGGTGCTTGATTAAAAATGGAAGGAGAATCAGTTCTGAATTTTCCATGTCATGTTACAGTGCCAGGTTGTACACTCTGTTCTCCTATAACCTCAACAGGATGCAGTCACGCTATCTCATAAAGATGTTGACAAATACCATCATTCTATAAATATTTGGATGAAAGAATAATACAGAGAGAAGAGTGCTTTGCTAATTACGATGTCCTATCATGATTTGTTGTTAACAACAAATAACAAAAAGATTTTTTCTGCCTTTTATGAAGATCCTTAACATGTTATGGAAATTTCTAAAAGCTGAAAGCTAAAACCCAACTGAAAGCTCTAAAAATAACATTAAAGTTGGAAGAATGGTTTTTGGAAATTGCACAGCAAAAAAAGTTCACTTAAAAATTTTTTACAAATAGAGATACTCAGCGTGGAGTGACTCTCTGATTCTGTTAACAGTAGACACATGTGCTACCAAGATGCCATGAGCTCTTTAATAGTTGCTATTCTATCTCCACTCTAGGCTTCTCTGAACTTCACAGGCAGCCAATGCAAGAAACGCTGAGAAGGCGTAATCTGATCATAGCAGTTCAGGCAAGTGAGCAGGCATGCTGCCACATTCTGCTGCCCACGAGCAAGCGGGGAAGCACGGCTGGAATCCCCACGAAGATCAAATTACAAAATAATCAAGCTTTGTGGCCAGGCGGCACGAGAGGCTATTGTGAGGTCATGACATAAATCAGGGACTAGCCTGGGCAAAACTGGGCAGTCAGAAATAACATTTTTTTGGTACATGCTTACAGCATGGTTCTCTGTGGAAAATAAACTGTTAATGATGTTCAGTTTTTTAATTCAGGAAAGGGCAAATGGCTCTCCTCACACAAGCTCCCACCAATTGAGCCTTATGTTTAGAGATAAGCAATTAAACACCACACATCAAAGAAAAACAAAGAGCTGTCCAAAATGGAATTTAGCCAAGAAGAGACCAAACTGGGCCTTGTTCCCTGTCCTGGGGTTTTCAGTCCTACCTCTACCTCTTACCTACTGTGTAGCCGAATGTCAATGTGTATCAGAGAATAACGATGAAACAACTGCGTGCATAATGGATGAAAATGATTGCAAAGCACACTGAAGATGCTTAAAGGGCCCAAATATTATTTGAGATGGTAGCACGTCTTGGGCCAAGAGAGACATTTCCAAAAATAATCCCATTATGCCAAAAGAGCAGAATATTCTTTGGGAAGCTGGCTGCTATAGGTGGCTCTAATATGGCCCTAAACCCCAGACAATGACATTTTACAGGGAAGTGTTAACTTTTGTATATGGTTCCCACAACTGAACCTGCTATAGAAATAACATTTTAGTTCCTGAGAAGGTTCAACATGATTGTCTGGGTTTGATGGTGTTTTCATATTTAAGAAAGACAACAAAATTGCAGAATGCAGTTAACCTTTGAAAAGAAGAAAAATATAAAAATGAGGATGGAGGTTTCAGGGGACAATAGCAGGACTTCTAGGGAACTACCGTTTGGCACACTTTGGGGCAACCATAATTACGGTGGGCAGAACTGCTTCAAAGACAACAAACAAACCACCAAAAACCTAAGTGCACTGTAATCAAGGCTCTTTGGTAAACAATAGTAACAGGCATACCAACAAATCAATGGTAAACCATTTTGTAAATATTTCCAACAGAGGCTTCAAAGAAACACTTTTAGGTGGTCTAATGTGAACTGAGGGCCATGTGTTGGTTTTTCACTTGTATCCCTGCTGCACAGACGAATTATCATCAGTAATATCTTTCTAGCCGTAAAAGCGATATAGTATTTACATGCCACAAATTCAGAGTGTTCTTAACTTTTAAAAGGCAAAATATAAGTGACTGAAAGTTCACAAGAATATCTTAAAAATGAAAATAAAGGCAAAAAGTAGTTGCTTTTACATAGGGAATCTTATAAGATATATGAAATTTAACATCTACTGTACTTTAAGCCTATATCTTATTGATAATTTAAAATTATAATTAGTGTTCTTGGGACCGAAAGCTACACAGAAAACTAAATATGCACATATGTATGAGATGTGAGATGCTGCTGCAAGAGAGAAATACCCTATTTTTAAAGCAAAAAAAAAAAAATCGTAGTGAAGTCTATCCTTTCATTTATATGTCTCATGTAAATTACACATAATTTTAAATCTTCAACACGTTGAAAATGGCCAGGTCTCATGACACTTCTCCTTTATTATCTTCCATTTCACTTGGCCATGGCAACGGGGACTTACTAGAGATTTTTAGGGCTTAAAAATTATATACTTTGAATTGAACCAAAAAATGACCACTAGAAAAAAATTAATTTTTATTTATATAATCTGGTAAAAAAATATAATTTTTCTACTCTAAAGGCATTTTCTTATGCAGTAACACCACAAAAATAGCATAAGTTTAAAATAGTGGATTTCCCATATGGTTAGTCCACAGCAAGATAAAGTTGTAAATGAGGGGACTATGTGAAGAAAACATAAAAAAGCCTTAAGGGCACATACAAAAAATGTGATATTGTATGATTTACATATGCAATTTTATTCCCCCAAATTCAAAGAGAAAAGCTTAATATGTCATAATTTAAATTGTATTTCACATCAAGTATTCCTGATTACGTATTTAACTCTAAGATGCATAACTCAATTTAGAGCATAATGTGGGAGAGGAGTTAGTAAGAATCTAACCTTTTGCATTTCTTGACTTTTTTGGGCTTGTGGTAATGTTGTATTTATAGAGATTCTACACTTTCAAATTTAAGTCTTGAAATGTCAGAAAAAATCCCAAAGCTGAGATCTCACAGAAGGTGATTTTTAACAGTCCTTAAAAGTAGAGACTTTATGATCTTCTGACAACTGGAGCTTTCACATTTTAAGATTTAAAATTTTCAGTCCTAATATTACATAAGCACACACACTGGTACACTTTTAGAGATTCCATGATCTTTGGTAAAGTTTGAAAGAAGAGGAAAATAAGAAAACAGAAAGTTATGAATTCAGGAATATTACAGAAGTATAAATATAAAGAAGTAAATACTTAAAAGGTCTTCTGCATTTAAACATGGTCCCTCATAAGAATATATTTCCACTGTAGAAGAAATCACAACATCCAGTTAATTTTTGGCTATTTATAGTATTAAAAAATGGAGATCTCTCAATATTTTGGAGCTGGATCTTAGACGAGGAAATAGAGGCCCAGAGAGGTTGAGTGACTTGATCAAGATCATACTGCTAGTTAGTATTAGAGTTTTATTTGAGATCTACTAGGTCTCTCATTTCCAAGTTTCTTTCCTACTCTTTACAGCTAACATTTTATAATTCTTGAAATTCATTATTTTCAATGTATCCAGCTACCACTTGTGTGACCACAGGCAAATCACCTACTCTCTGGCTTTCTCATCACTTTCAACTGTCAACAGGTATTTTTCCACCACCTACTATGAGTCAGATGTAGAGATTACAAAGATGATAAGACACAGGTTAATCTTATTCTTTGACATCTTATGACTTATGCAGGGAGAGAGGAGTGGCATACAAATATCATTAAGGGAATACTTGATTTGACTAGAAAGGCATCAAAATCAAAGGTGAACTTTAGTTTCTGATTGCCAAGATTAAAGACAGGGTCTGGAATAACTGATGTCAAAGTTCCATTCTAAAAAATAGCTAAATTTCATTTTTTCCCTCAACTCTTATTTCTTAGGTGGACTTCTTAAAAAGTAGGTATTTGATAAGACCAAAATTTCTAAATATTGAAAGTGATTTCAGTGGAAGACAGTGATATGTTTATGAATAGATAACAAGCCTCTAAAAATTTTTTTTAAATATTTAATTTTGAGAGAGAGAGAGAGAAAGAGAGAGAGAGAGCGTGCACAAGGGAGGGGCAAAGAGAGAGGGAGACACAGAATCCGAACCAGGCTCCAGAATCTGAGCTGTCAGCATAGAGCTAAACGCAAGACTCAAACTCACAGACCATGAGATCATGACCTGTGCGGAAGTCGGATGCTTAACTAACTGAGCCATTCAGGCGCCCCTAGATAACAAGCCTTTTATGTGCAAAAAAGTTTGTGAAATTATGGCTTTCTTTTTTATAGGCCTTTAATGTATTAATGGCCATTGTAATTCTAAGAGGAAAATTTAATATGCAATGTTTCCTTTATTTCATTAAGAAAAAAATCCCTCCAACAGAGGCTTTTATTACTATCTCTATATCTCAAAATTAGTATTCCAAGAAGCAAAGTTTGGGTAACACTGCCCCTGGATTCTGGTGATATCATCTTAACTGGTTTTCTCTACCAACCCATCTTACATGTGCACTGGCTAGTTAATCCTCCTAAAATGCTGCTTTCGTCATATTTCCCTGTTCAAAAACTTGCAGTGACTCTTTGTGGTCTATAAATTTAAGTTCAAACTCTTCAGATCTTCTAGATGCCGCTTGTACATTCTGCTTCGACTTATTCTCTCACAATTTCTTTGAACAAACTCCAGGCAAAATATCACGGAATTTACCAAGCTCTTTCTGTCTTGGATCCCACCACTTTCCTTTGCCTAGAATGCCTTTTCCTCTTCACAAAATTACCAACAACTTCTCTGACAAAATCCAGTTCAGGCTCTGTTGTCTCCATCAGTGAAGAAAGTATGCCACCTCTGACCTTGTTATTGGAATTGCTTTATATAAAACTGTCATTATCTTCTCTTTTTATTGATATTTATCATTTATGTGTATATTCTATGCCTGTTTTGGCTACATTGGGTAAGCTCATTGAGGCCAGGTAAAGGCTTTGCATGCCAGATTTTAGCACATTCTCTTGTACCTAATAGCATTTAAAATGATGGTAATGGTGGGATTATTAAAAGTAGTAATAAGTAAGAGAAGGACCTAAAAATAAACCCGGGGCTTGAATGTTCACTTACAAACTACATATATAGTGTTTTACACAAATATTAACCACGTTTTCCAAATGTCAACTCATGACTGCTCAGGCAAGAGTTTTCAACTTTGTTGACATATCCTAAATGTATGATATAATTGAAATATTTATTAAATATTAAATTCCTGCCTAATATTACAACACTAGTCTTTCTTATTTATTTATTTTTTTTTGGGGGGGGGAAGGGCAGAGAGAAAGAGAGAGGGAGGATCCCAAGCAGGCTCCACACTGTTAGCGTAGAGCTCTGGATCCCGGGAACTGTAAGATTATGACCTTTGCCGAAATCAAGAGTTGGATGCTTAACCAACTGAGCCACCCAGGTGCCCCTGGTCTTACTTTCTTAGTTTTCTTAAGTTTCTTAACTTTCTTAAGTTAAATACTCTTAAATAGCTTTAGAAGGAATAGCTTTATTTCCAAAAAATATTTCTACCCCAATGAAGTCATTTTAAATAAGAAGTGTGCTCCAGTAACAAGTATTTTAAAAGGTCATCAATTGTAACTAATAAATTAGAAACAACTACAAACTAATTACCAGTTTTTAGTTTTGGACTATATTGAAACTTTTTTTACAAACATTCTTCACAATTCATTTGGTCTTGCCCATTGAAAAAATTAATGTTGTACAGTAATATTTGGTATTGCAATTATAAATTATTCTGAAATTTGGATAAAATTTAACCTCAAGTGAACTTAGTGACTTCTCACCTCATGAAACATTTGTATTTTTAGATAAAAAATTTCCCCTTTTAGTAACTGAAAGGAACATCTCTTGAATAAGTTTTGATTAAACAGAGTTTTTTTTTCTTTTTAAGTAAGATAAGCAGGCTTAAAATGAACTATTAAAGTATGAAAATAACATTGCCCTTACTGAATGTATGAATGTACAGCATTAAAAAAAATTTTTTTTTAATGTTTATGTATTTTTGAGACAGACAGAGACAGAGCATGAACGGGGGAGGGTCAGAGAGAGACGGAGACACAGAATCTGAAACAGGCTCTAGGCTCTGAGCTGTCAGCACAGAGCCTGACACAGGGCTCGAACTCACAGACTGCGAGATCATGACCTGAGCCAAAGTTGGACGCTTAACTGACTGAGCCACCCAGGCGCCCCGAATGTACAGCATTTATTAACATACTGCATTATATTGAATAGTTTTGTAATTCTTATAAATGTAATTCATTAGTTATGTCTATTGTGTTAGGATGTATCTACTTTCTTCCTTTTTAAACACTTATTAGAGGATTTAGAAGATTCAAGCCATGACAGCAATGATCCCATTGTCTCTTCATCACTGTGCCTCGGGACTAGGATGGCACCTGGCACATAACAGATGACAAATATTTGTTAAGTAAATGAATTGCAAGAATATATGCTCCATGAGAAAAAGGAATAGATATTTGATGGTTTATTTGTTAGAAATCTGGCTCTTGTATTCAGATATGTAGTGTGTGAATTCTGGTTGCACAGAAATCTGAGATCTCCCTAAACTTCCTTCCTCACCTGCAAAATGGAATAGTAATAGAATCTGCCTCATACAGTTATTGTGAGGATTAATTCACACAAATATTTGCACATTGGGAACACTCTATACCTGTTAGCTGTTATTATCATCATCAACATCATCATTACCTTCTTCATTTGTCTCACTCTCCACTTACCTCCTGTCCCAAGCATGTAGTCTATGCTCAGTAAATATTTGTTAAGTGAAGAAATGAATCCGTGAAATGCAGCTGTATCTGTATATACAAATAGGCTTGACTACCCTTAGTATCCTTTTAGGCAAGAACGAGACAGCAATTAAACAAAAATGACTCTATGAGTTTGTATGACTGAATTACTCTTATTTGAACCAGGTGTTTGGAGATCTAGTCCCAAAGTCCTCATCATTCTGCAGTCTTTATAGAATAGGTGTTCTTTTATTTCCTTTTGGAACTTCTTTTAGTGCCTAGCACAGAGGTTTGTTTCATTTATACTAAAAGGAACCCCCAGATCCTATTTAGCAACAAAGTCACATAAGGTAAAATTTGAAAACAAATGAACACAGATTATAGAATGGGTAGATGCTAGAATTCTCATAATATTTAACTACATTACCTTAACAAATCCAGTTTGCAGCATTTATATTTCTTGCAATGTTGCTACATACTTAAGTGTCATAGTGAAAATCATTACTTCTACACTCTCTAACCTAAACCTAAAGTAAAAATTGTATAAATAGCAACTAGAGTTATATTTCTGTGAACTACCTCATTGTGAGTGGACAACAAAGTCAGTCTCAGGTTCTGTGGCTTTGAAATATTTATTTTGTCGTTGACTTAAATCATTTTAGATCTTATATTCATAATATTTCTCACCAGAAATACACTAAATAGTATTGAAAAGTTTTCTAATTTATTTTGAGCTTCACTATGGAAAGGTGCTATAACAGATTACAGAGCAGCCTTGTTATATGTAAGGCTATTATTAGTATGTTTTAATATATAAAAATGAATATAAACTTCAGCAGCAAAGAGTTTATTTATTTATTTTTTATTAAGGCAAGATCAATAGTGAGTATTTTAAGTGGGTGAAGAAAAGAAGGATAGCAGACCTACGCAACAGTTGCCCTTGAATTCTTCCCTTTGTGTGCATTCTTTGTGCAATTATTTTATTTCCACTCTATTTTCCAGATTGAAAATAAAATTTAAAACACTTATAAAATACCCAAAAGCCTTTATCCTCTTCATCACACTATCTCCCACAAATGTACTGAAACAAGAACTGCAGACAAACCAGGAGTACTTGTTAAAAATGTAGATTCTTGAGCCTCACCTGGAATTTACTTCTGCTCTCTCAGGGTGCGGCTCAGGAATCAGAGCAAAGGTGCGAAGGTGAAAGCAAAGAATACTAACCAATACTTGTTTTTCTATCTAAAAATCTAAAAACTTCCCTCTAGTTGCTTCTTTTCCTTCTTTGCCTCTTTTTACATTCCCTGGGCTCAAATATGGAGCTCTAGAGGGTTCGCAGATACATTCCCAACCCTCTTGGGATTCCGAAAACAAGCTCATGCTGAAGCTACTTAGTCTTTTTTACACTAGATCAGGGTTGCTGAAATTCCAGACCTTAAACCTGAAAGGAATACCAAACAAACACCAATTTTAAAACACATGTAAATCATCTCCCTCTAATATCATTATAATTGCTGTAACAAATTGAGTACTAATATATGTTAGGCACTGAGCTAAGTGCTTTACATACATTATCACTTGCTTCTCCATACCAAAAAACCTCCAAACATGAATACAGATAGTTCTGATTCTGACTTTGATACTGACTTTCAATAAAATCTGAGTTTTTATTTCTTTAGCAACTTCAGGACTCTCAAAGGTAAATGAAGACTGCCAAAGGTGCTGGTGAGACAAGACCCTGATGTTCAAAGGATGATTTTCTGCACGCTACTCTCACCCAACTTCACTCAAGAGGGGAGACTCCAACACTGACATGAAAAACCTATCCAATACTCTGACCTCTCTATTTCTTGGTCTTCAATGACCTCTTCTACTCCACTTCGACGAACCACTCTTTTGGTTTTTTTTCCAATATATGAAATTTATTGTCAGATTGGTTTCCATACAACACCCAGTGCTCATCCCAAAAGGTGCCCTCCTCAATACCCATCACCCACCCTCCCCTCCCTCCCACCCCCCATCAACCCTCAGTTTGACGAACCATTCTTAATATTTAACTCTGGTCATTACGGCATTCTTCGAAATAGTAATTTAGATATTCCCCTAGTTTGACCACAACCTCCTATCTTTTTAAACCATCTTACTCAAATAACCCCTTTTTCCAACTGCAAAAAATATCTTATAGGGCTTCTAGTCCATTGATTCTCCTTTTTTCCTTACTAGCCTTTTTCTATTTTGACTTGTCTCCTTAATGGCTTATAGTCCACAGTCCATTTCAATGTATTTTTTCTAAACTGCCCTGACTCATTGTCCATTTAATGCAGTTGCCTGGAAAACTCCAATGTTGGGTGAACCCAGATGACTGGCTTCTCTCTAACAGATTGTTACCCCTATAAACAAATCATCATCAGCCACAACTGGGCCCTTCACAACATTCAGCCACGTACTATGTAATCCTAGACAACTTTCCAGATGTTACGATTTAAAGGTTAAAAAAATCATAAAGGCACTAAAAGAAAATGAAAGAGAATTTGTGTATAATTGTGGAGTCGGACTTGAGGCACAACAATAAGACCAGACACTACAGAAAAAAATGATTGACATTTTTGCCTCCAAAAGGATTAAAAACTTCTGTATGGATAAAAACAAAACACACACACACACACACACACACACACACACACACACACACACACACAAACCAAAACCCACTCCATAAGCAAAATGAACAGACAGAAGGCAAACTGGGCAAAAATAAATCACATATAACAAGGATTATTATCCGTCATTTGTAAAGAACTACAAATTAATAGGGAAATGACAAAGACTCAATAGAAAAAATATCTGGTAATTTATAAGATAAATGTAAATGGCCAATTTTATATAAAAATATGTGCAACTTTCCTGCTTATCAAATAAACACAAATTTAATTGTTTTTTTTTTTTTTTGTAGATTAGCAATGATCAAAATAATGAATCACACTTTTCCTTTTTATTATCCTTTAGACTTTTAGGAGCATTTGACACTGTTGACCATCCCTCTGACCCAGAGCATTCTCTTCCCTTGGCTTTCATTTCTCTGATTTTTCCCTTAGTTCTCTGGTGCCTCCGTCTTTGCAGCTCCTCAGGGATCTTGCTGTGCTTTTCACTGAACGTGTTCTCCTGAGGTGACTTCATCAGCCCTATTACTTGCAAATCTCTTCCTTTTGAGCTTTGGTCAATATATCTAATAGCTTATTGTTCATTTCTACTTGGAAGTCTTACAGACACCACAAACTCAGCATGTCAAAACTGAACTTATCATCCCCACAGCAGACGTGCTCCTCTCCTGTCTTCATTTTCTCTGTTGATGATAGAACATCCATACAATTACCCAAACCAAAAACCTGGCCGTCAACCTTGATGCTTTCTATCCTATCACCCATCAATTCAGGTCCTGCTGACTCTTCTCACATCAAAATATTTCTTCCATTTCCACTGCCTCACTCAGGTCATCATAAACTAACTAGTCTTGCTTTAGTCTTGTCATTTCTAATATATTGTCCGCATCACACAGCTAGAATATTCACTGAAAATGCAAATTGAATAATATTGTATTCTCTTTTTTAGAACCCTTCTTTCCAAGCTCTTTTATGAGGTTGAGAAAGCTCTCCATAATCTGGCTCTTGCTTATCTTTTCAGCCTGATGACTTTTTATTTACTACTCTACTCTCCAGCAACACTGGACTTTCTTCAGTCTTCAAATGTACCATATATCTCTTGCCTTTGTATCTCTTTGCATCTCTGTCTAGAACCCGGAAAACTATTTTACGTGCCCTCCACCCTTTCCCCTTACATGTAATTCTACCCTCCCCAACCAGAAATGGCTAACTCTTACATTTTTCAGGCCTTAGCCTTCTGAGAATAGAGATTGTATTTGTTCTTTTTGAGTTGTATCCTTAGCCCTTAGTACAGAATCTGGCACATGGGGGGTGCAGAGTGGCTGCATATAAGTGAATGAATACTGTGTCAAAAGCCACAGCACTGGGTGCTTTGCAGTAGCACTGTGAAAGGGGTGATGATTAAAAGTCTTACTATCACAGACTAGTCTAGACCAAAATGGTTCCCCATATTGCTAAGACATAGTATTCTCCCAGATGTCTGTCTGTTCTTTCCCTTACTGTTAAACCCAGCAAAAATAGGTCAGAAGTGTAGATATCTGGTAGATACCCAAAATTCCTTATGTCTAAAAATTAAGGAAAAATCTTTCCCTAGGGAACTTTTCACCTCTCGGACTTGTTAACTGGTTAATGGCATCACCAATCCTCCACCTTAAAGAAGTAGAAAGCACTCATTTCTCTTTCTCAACCCTCCTATCCAAGCAGCAAGGAAGTGATGGTCTCTGTTGCCTAGCAATTTATTCCTTCCTCCTTCGTCTCCATAATAACCACTTTGATTTCATTCTCCACACATACCCCTGAATTTACTCCTAACTGGTCTCCTCTTGTTCAATCTTCTCTCCTCCAGTATATCCTCACACCATCACCATCAATCTGACTATGCTGTCCCAAACTTACAAACTTCTGATGGCTCCCCATATCCTAAGAGGATAAAATCCAAGCTACTCCTTAGCATAAAGCCCTCTATTTTGAGGACCTCATTTGCTAGAACTCCTCATCTCATTGGCTCTTGTGCTCAGCCACAGTAAATCTCTGCCATTCCCTGAACCTGTCACACTGTTCTATATTCTGTACCTGGGTATATGATCTTATTTTTCTGCACAGAATACAAAAAATGACTCTCTCAAGTCATTACTTCTGGAAACAGTTCAGATTTTACTTCCTGTGAAAACCATCTCTAAACACTCCAGGTAAGCTGGTAACTCCCTGTTGCGCATTCATAGCACTTTGTATGTTTTTCTAGTGTAACACTTCTCACATTGTTCTGTAATAATTTATTAACATGTTTTTGGGGAGACTGCTAACTGTTCATGAAAACCATTGCTTACACAATTGTAACCAAGCACATAAATTCTCAATACATTGCATTTACCACCTTTCCTTGCAGTTAGGTGTGGTCTATTGACTGAGTCTTTAACAAAATAAAGTAAAACAAAGACAAAAGCAAAGACCAATCACTGTCATTGGTGTCATTTCTGGCCAGTTCCTTAAGGAAATGGGTCCATTCTTATCCCCCTCTTTCTGTGATCCAGAATACTGATGAACCTGCAGCCAAGCTGTGACCATGCAGGTAACCTTACTCCCTAGGTGATGGCAGAGAAACAGAATGGAAGGGACCTGGTCCGTGAACATGGCTGTGTGGGGCAGAGCCATGTGCCCACTGGAGTGCCCACCTTGGACTGTTATGTGTGAGAGAAATAAACTTCTATATCCTCTATGTACCTGCGGTCTTTTGGTTAGAGCATCTTTCTCTCGCCTTCACCTGTTCATCCCCATCTTAGGCCATGCTTCATGGTATTAATACTCTTGAATAGCCTCTTCCACCTGAATGTGGGTTGGCTTCATGAGGTTTTTTTTGAACACAGAATATGGTGGAACTGATGCTACCTGTCTTTTGAGGCTAAGGCATAAGTTTTGCAGTTACTGTCTGGGATTCTTGACGTATTTACTTGTTCTTCAGATGCTCCCTCTTAGAGCTCAGCACATGCTGGAGAAAGCCCAATATACGGAGAGGTCATGTGTAGTGCTCAGCCCAAGTTGAATTTCCAGCCTATAGCTAGCATCGACTGCCAGCCATGTGAATGAGCCACTTGAGGTGTCAGCTCAGTGACCTTTCAGATGAGACCAGCCCCACTTTGAATCTGATTGTAACCATATGAGAGACCCCGGGTGAGAACCTCCCAGCTAAGCTCAGTCAACCTATGGAACAATGAAAGATAATACATGGCTGTTTTAGGCCACTAAGTTTTTGGATGGTTTGTTATGCAGAGATAGATCATCAGAAACACTAAAACTGATACAAATCCAAGTATGCATAATGTTGTGAGGATTTTATGAGCATTACTTGGAAGTGGTTTGGGCTACTAAAAAACAATGCCTCTCACAAGCCAAAGAAATAGTCTTAACTTTGTTCTCAATTTAATGCTTTCTTTTTTTCTTTTAAGTTTCAAAATCATCATAAAAAAAAAAGTTGAATGCTTGAGGGGGCTTTTCAAAAGCCTATTCTTCTTTCAAATGTGCTTACTTCTGGGTAGAAGAAGACATAAAAGTACTATGTAAACAACAAATAGACTAAGTTATGCTTAACCTTCTAAGAAAGGATAAGTTGGAACTGAACATAGAGTCAGAAAGTAAGTACAAACATATCAGACTGATTATTGTATATTAATGCATAGATTGCAACTGGCAATACTTATTACTAAATGGACACAGTTGGAATGTATTCATTGTGGTATCTAATCAGAAGAAGGTGTCAAGACCTAGATTTATACCTACTCCACACATTCCCCATCAAAATTAGATTATTCCCATTTGACCTTCACTCAGTCTGGGTCACTTCCTTTGACCTGTAGAACCAATAATTTGCTTCCACAGGAAAGTATCCTAAAGGTTTAGTAATCTTAGAGGAGAACAAGATCATCTGAATTCTGAAATCACTTAAAAACATATAAAGTTTGAATTCAAGTAGCTTAATTTCAAGTCTCAATTTCCATTCATTCTTTATCAACCTCTCCAATGCCCTGTGTCTCAAAGCGGCTCTTGGTCTACCAACTGCAATATCTTGACTTGTAAGCATCTCCATGCATGAAGTCTTTCCTGAGCTTCCATTAAAACCTCCCTGTCCTGTGTCCCATTCTTTCCATGATTCTATTACACAACTAATTGACCCATTTGAAGAAAAATCTTGAAGATGACTCTCGTGGCCAAGTCATATGGATTCTATGTCTGTATGTCTTTGGATCCTATCCCCTCTCTTTCCTTTCACTCTCATCACTGGCATTTAGGCCTAATATCCTTTTGCAGGACTATAATAATGGACTTTGAACTGTATTTTCCCTATCTTCAGCCTTTCCTTCTTAATATATTTTACTCTAGCTGCTAGATGCATCTTTCTGAACTATTGTGCTGATAGTTTATTTCCTCCCCCAAACCCCTTTAATCTCCAGGGCTTAAAGACACACACATATACATATATGCATACTCACAAAACCCCTCCTTAGCCTATCTTTTAATGTTCTCTGTCATCTCATTACTACCTATAACTTTATTTTTCTTATTCTTCATTTCCACCCATCATGCACCTATGAAACTCCCTTCTTGCCACTGACAATGCTTATGCAACATATTCTGTACTTCTACTCCCTTGCTCAAGTTGGCAATCCTAGTTGAAATATTCTTCCCTTCTAGAACTCTTTAAACCCTACCCCTCTCTCAAGGTACAACTTAATGAATTTCCCGTCCTCCATCCTTGAATGTCCTGTTGGACCTTGTGACCAGATAGAATCACACCATCTTCCAAATTTCTCCATTACTTTTACCAGTATCTCCCTTGTGATCTTATTCCTTTCTCCTTCAGTTATTACATTTATGAATTTTTATCTCCCACCTACTGTCTTTTATCCTATTAACAGAATACATTGCATATGTAATAGTGCTCAATAAATACTGTTGCATGGATGAGGGTGTTATTATTTCAATATGTTACTCATTCTAGATGATATTTACATCTTACCACTGGCCACAGAGAGACTAATATGGGGAAAGCAGTGGTGAGAGAAGGGAGAAGTTTTTTTTTTTTTTTTTCTTTTGATGGAAAAATCTGAATAAAAAATACTACAATGCCTGCCACACCCATGGCTCTCCTCTCTTCATTTTTTTTTTAACGTTTATTCATTTTTGAGAGACAGAGAGAGACAGAGCCTGAGCAGGGGAGGGGCAGAGAGAGAGACAGAGACACAGATTCCGAAGAAGGCTCCAGGCTCTGAGTTGTCAGCACGGAGCCTGATGCAGGGCCCGAACCCATGAACCACGAGATCACAACCAGAGTCAAAGTTGGACACCTAACCAATTGAGCCACCCAGGTGTCCCACATGTCACTCATTTAAAAAGACAAGTTTGGTTAGATATTCCTGTCAATGTTGAGGAAAAGGATCATCCATCTCTTTATTTTCACATTTAGTTTTTGTTCATTTATTTATATGTATTTATATTTATTTATATGCATTCTCTTTCAAATCTTATACTCTGAGATAGCTTCATCTCATCTATCCTAATAGCTGCTGGTTCTCTCATTTGTTTGCTCTTGCTTTTGGGTTTTAATATTTTCTGTGTATCTCTCCCCTTTATAAACACTTGGGAATTGCCTTGTTTTGGTATATAGTACCTGGCTTTCCTGCCCATGCAAGGAACCAATCACTTGTTGTTTTAAAATATTTCAAAACTTTCCTTCTTATTAATGTTTATTTATTTTTGAGAGAGAGACACACACAGCATGAGCAGGGGAGGGGCAGAGAGAGAGGGAGACACAGAATCCAAAGCAGGCTCCAGGCTCTGAGCTGTCAGCACAGAGCCCGATGTGGGGCTCGAACTCACAAACTGTGAGATCATGACCTGAGCTGAAGCTGGATGCCTAACCGACTGAGCCACCCAGGCACCCCAAAACTTTCCTTCTTATTAATGTAAGCTTACCTAAATCACTTATAATATCAATAAGATTATTCAAGTAGGCAAATAATCCTATAAACAGCAAGCCGAATGAAAATCTTACCTCATGCATGACACAGAGAGCCTTTATATATATATATATATATATATATATATATATATATATATACACTTTTAAATATGAAATTTATTGTCAAATTGGATTCCATACAACACCCAGTACTCATCCCAACAGGTGCCCTCCTCAATGACTATCACCCACCCTCCCCTCCCTCCCACCCCCATCAACCCTCAGTTTATTCTCAGTTTTTAAGAGTCTCTTATGGTTTGCCTCCCTCCCTCTCTAGCTTTTTCTTTATACATTTTTTAAGGTTTGTTTATTTATTTTGAGGGGGGAGAGGGGCAGAGAGAGCAGGAGAGAGAAAATCCCAAGTAGGCTCCATGCTGTCAGTGTAGAGCTTGATGCAGGCTCAAATTCACAAACTGCAAGATCATGACCTGAGTTGAAGTTGGACACTTCACCAAATGAGCCACCCAGGTGTCCCAGAGCCTTTATATCTTTTAATATGTGTTTCATACACAAGTCCTTTCTGCTTCCTACATAATTTTCTTGCTCAGTTTGTGTTCTTGTGATATCTTCATAATGAATTCAATTAAACATCCAAGTGAAAGTTTAATCTTAATGAAAAAAAAAATTAACAAAAATAATGCAAGGACTTAATTTGTAATTCATATTATTTCATATTCCTTCAGCACACTACCTTTTCCCTGCTGATACTGGTGCAATGTACCATTTTATGCTGTAACATGTAAAAAATAAACTTTTTATGAAAATAAAACCCCTACTAAGCTGGTAGAATGAAACATATTTTAATATAGATATTTTAATTACTCTTAATTAAAATCTTGCAGAGATTCTCATTCATGTTCTATAGAATGTTCATATTCACATATTTAAAGAAGCAGTTGCCTTTAGGGCTTAATCACTTAAAACAATGCCTCTAGGGGTGCCTGGGTGGCCCAGCTGACAGCCTCTGACTCTGGACGTTGGCTCTGGTCATGGGTTTGAGGCTCATGTCAGGCTCTGCACTAACAGACTCTTTCTGCCCCTTTCCCTGCGGGCATGTGCACACCCTTTCTCTCTCAGTCTCTCTCAAAATAAGTAAATGAACTAAAAAAAAAAAAAAAAAAAAAAAAAAAAAAAAGAATGCCTCTGACACTATAATCCCATATTAATTTAAAGACATAATCTCAGATGAATATTATTTTATGAAATAACCTGAAATACATTCCTCAGAATGGCCCTTGGAGGAATAGTTGGGTAAGGATGATTTTCAGAATTTGGAAGATGGGTTAAAGGGCTCAAGGAGGTGAAGTATATACATTTAGCACACTCAAAAGCACATATGATTGAGCTCAAAATGGAACTCAAGGTTTCTTATTTCAAATTCTTTGGGTTTTTTTTTTTTAAGTTTATTCATTTTGTGTGTGTGTGTGTGTGTGAGACAGAGAGAGCGAGCGAGCGCATGTGCGCTCCAGTGGGGGAGGGGCAGAGAGAGAGGGAGAAAGAGAATTCTAAGCAGATTCTGCACTGTCTGCACAGAGCCCAACATGGGGCTTGAACTCCTGAACTGTGAGATCATGACCTAAGCCGAAGTCGGATGTTTAACCGACTGAGCCACCCAGGTGCCCCATTAATTATTTGTTCATTATCCTTCAATAGTAAATTTGCTTTCACTTATTTCTAAGTTGGTAGCACCAATGCACTGAAGTTGTTAATAAATTAAACAGGTATTTTAAAAGTGCCTGCCTACTTTGTGCCAGGCACCATTCCAGATGCTTTGATATATATCTGAACAGAACCAACAAAGCTTACATTCCAGTGGGGGGCGGTGGGGGGGAGGTGCAGGGGAGGCCAATAACAAATTATCAACATAACAAATCATTCAATACATAGAGGGTTGGACTGTCATAAATGGTACAGAAACACAGAACAGAGAAGCGACAGGGATGCAATTTTAAATGATATAGTCAGGACAGGAATTGAAGTAACATCATAAAGACCTGAAGGAGATGATGGGGTGAGCTCTGTGGATATATAAGGGTGGAACATTCTAGGCAGAGGCCAATACAAAGAAGTTGAAATCAATCATTCATTGCCTTTCAGTCTCTGCTGAAACCAGGATGATAACATTGTTAAAGCAAAACTCTGTGGATGAATAATATTTGTCAAACTTCTTTTATTATATTCTATTAAACATTAATCTCATAATTATTTACAGACTACAAACTATGTGCTGGGCATCGAAGCAATAACGATGAAAAGACAGACATGGTTTTTGTCCTCATGAAGTGTACACTTTAATTTTTTTTTAATGTTTTATTTATTTTTGAGAGAAAGAGAGAGACACAGTGCAAATGGAAGAGGGGCAGAGAGAGGCGACACAGAATCGGAAGCAGGCTCCGGGCTCTGAGCTGTCAGCACAGAGCCGGATGCGGTGCTCAAACCCACGAGCTGTGAGATCATGACCTGAGTAAAAGTCGGACGCTTAACCGACTAAGCCACCCAGGTGCCCTTCATGAAGCTTACACTTTAATGGAGGTTGGAGAGACAAGTTAATAGATACTATACAGGTAATATACATATGGTAGGGGTGGTACAGGGAGCCATGGGGACAGAAGATAGGAGTGCCTCTCTCAGACTACAGGAATGGGACTTTAGAGAGAAAGCTATCAGAGATTAAAGTCTTTCATTTCTGTCCCAACAGCACAGACATCAGAACACATTGTATATAGAATCAAGTAATAAATGCTTCACATGTATTTAATCCTCACAACACTGTATGAGGATGCCCTATCATTGTCATTTTATAAGTGAAGGAATGAAAATCCTTCACTTGAACGGTGCATGATCTCACGGTTCATGAGTTCAAGCCCTGCGTCGGGCTCTGTGCTGACAGCTCAGAGCCTGGAGCCCGTTTCAGATTCTGTGTCTCCCTCTCTCTCTGCCCCTCCCCTGTTCATGCTCTGTCTCTCTCTGTCTCAAAAATAAATAAACGTTAAAAAATTTTTTTTAAACCAGAGGTTAGGCAACTTGTCCAAGGTCACAGAGATAGAAAGTGGCAGAGAAAGGACTTTGGCAGGATGGCTCCAGAGTCTGTGCTCTTAACTACTCTATCTTGCACATTCTCTGAGCAGCATGCCTGTAAAATAGTTCATGAATAAAGACCTTTGGGTATTTTCCAGCTATAGGTATGGCGTGGTATGGACTGTCTATAGTTTGATTATAGAATGAGTTTTTATCAGCATGATCTAGAATGAAGAAATTCTGCTTTGTCTAAAGATTAAAATCAAAACATCTTGTTCATACTGTGGTATGAACTTCTGACACTGGTATTCACTAGCCCATTAGTATAAAAAGTTTGCGTTAGGAGCAGCTCTTGGGAATCCTTTTTCCTCCTGTCTTTTGACATTCTAAATAAAGGGAGGATAACCTCTTTTACTCTGAGTATTGTCTACTGGGTGCAACAGATTTTGTCAAATGATGAGGGTCCACAAATACACGTTAAATATCTGCCCTCTACAGACACAGCCCTGCTCTTAGATACTACCTTCACAGAGAGAAATCAGACATTCTGGACCAAATCACAAATTACATGACTTATTCCAGGTTAGCAGAGAGCTGTCAGATAGTAACCATCCTGAGCAGAGGTTGCACTAGTGACCTAAATGAAAAATCCAGAAGGGCTCTGGGCAGACATCCATGTGGATGTGAGAGTGGGCTGTGGAACCTTGCAGAAATACTATTTGCTCTGCTTGATTTCTAACAGCTGATTTCCCACTTTCATCATGCCCAGCTCCCTGACTAGTTAGACAACTGGAGAGTCTAACTGGGGATTGCACAAATTCTATCTGTTGAAGAAATAACATTCTCTGATAATGATAAGTGATACAAATTCCGACTGGAATTCTTAGAAAGGCATAAACAATAGAAAGAGCAATTGTATATGAAAATAAGGAAATGGCAGGCTAGGGAAATGGAATTGTATTATTTTAAAGACCATGGATATGATAATTTTCCAGTTATGGCATAGCAGAAAGCCATTCAATGATTTAGGGAAAACTGTATGAATATGTATACAGCTTATATGTAAATATCTTTTGATAACTTGATTATTTTCAGGTATGATATATACGACATTAGATAATAGTGAAGCTTTATGTCTCTTAAATCATTCTGAAGGCTGGATCCATCATAACACAATATCCTAATAATAGCTAACTGATGAGAGAGACACAGATTAAGAAAAGTCACAGTCAGGTAGAAATTTCAAACAGAATAGGAAGAAAATAGATTTTATCACAGACTTTGGGTATAATGCTACTTACAATGATAAAAGATAAACAGAAGTCAGAATAGGATGAAAGAAATTTGGCAAAAATAGTCATCAAAGATTAACGCTAAAATGAAATGGACTGACCATCACATTATACAATTGTTACCATGTCATGCAGTGAAAGGAATCATGATCAATCTTCTATTTATAAAGAGAGCTAAACTTATTCTCAAAGAAAAATATTGACTAGGCTTACAGTGAAGATCAACAGTTGTGATAACTAATTTTCAGTTTTATCTTTTAATCCTATAATCTTCTCAAGGCAAATAAATGGTTCTATAAGATAGAAATAACACAATTAAAAATATTAAATAAAAATATGCAATAAAATATGTAAATGCTACTTTTAAGTACTATTATTCCTGTCTGAACCTATATTGAAACATTAAAGAAATGTTCTTTTTAAAACACTAGATTGCCTCTGAGAGATTAAGAATTCATAAATTTATAATGGTAACCAAATGAAAAAAATAGAGTAAACTTTCTAGATGAAAATATGACTTTCCTAACTAAAGGCTAAAAAACAAGGGAAATGTAATGTGCATTACATTCTTATTGTGCAGAATGTGTTTATATCTAATCTAATGCTTGCATACATTATTCCAATGCTGTGAGAACAGAGTAACAATTGTAATGTTGCTCTGAATCAAAATAACAGAATCTGTCAGTTGACATGTTGTAGTGTTTGCACTTTCATTATTGCTCATAGAATAATTGTATACTTCTTTTTACTGTTGTTTTGTGGCAGTTTATCTCTTTAAAAATGCTACCCAAACTATCATCTGCTGGAATCTGAAAGTCATAAACAGTCACTAAGTTTCAGTAGACGTTTTCAATATACCCATACATATGTTTATGCATTATCTGTTTTGATAAAATGTGATTCTTACATGCCTAGTCTGTTATTTCACCACAATTTGCATCGTTATAATAAGTTATTGATTGATTTTCAGTTTAAGGGACTAAGGTAGTATTCAGTAATGACGGAGTGCTACAAGTTTATTGCAAGTGCCCAAGGTTCACTCACCCCAAGCAATTTAGTCAATAACCAATTTTTATACTTCTATCTCCTTCAAAATTCCAAACCAATAATCCCTGTGTGTGTGTTTTTTTTAATTATTTCAGTATCAGACTAACATTTCCCATGGAAATCAATATGGGTGCGATCTATTAGCCAAAAATCTGCAGTACTGCAATGCAAACATATTAAAAATATTGATCTTGCAAAGCTACTGATGTTTTGATTGACTTTAATGTTTGTAAGCAGCAATAACAGAATTTCAATGACTGAAACAAACTTTTGATTAAAATTATAGATTTTCTTGGGGGGGGATTTGCTATTTTACTGGTTCAAAGCATACCACATGGCTTACTTGCCTGCTATAAATGAATGTGGTGGGATATACTTATCCAATTCCTTATTTGTAAATATTTTAGTCTATCATAGCTTACACATCTTTATGTACTTTGAACTTCCCTGACATTTCAATTCCACTTCTTATTATATCGTATACTATGGTGGAATTTCAGACTGAGAATGGCAGGAATTGAGAGCTCTAATCCTTCTTTTACCATTATGCAACCTTTGGGAAGGCATTTAACTCTCAGTTTAAATTCCCCAAATGTAAAATGGAATTAACCTTGTGAATCAATGAACATTCTTATTATTTTTTAGATCAATGGACAACAAAGACCATAATTTATACATATAAAAGATTATTTGACCCAAAGATGCATCCTTTGCAGAAAGCACAGGAGTTTGCAGCCATTTAGTGATAACCTAGCAATGCTCTCATTTTATATACAAAGATACTTAGGCCCCAAAAAGTTCAGTGATAAGGCCATTCCTGACCACCCCATTTAAAGTATACCTGTGCACCCCCATCTGCACTCTCTCACCCTTTAACCTACTTTATTTTTATCCTGACACCACTACCTAAAACATTTTAAATGCATTACAACACACACACACACACACACACACATTATGTATAACATTCTATAGAATATAGCAGAGTATATGTATATAAATACACACATACACACACACACACACACACACACACACACACACACACACATAATCTGCTACCTATTATCTATTTTCTCTTCTAAAAGTTAAGCTTGATGCAATAGGAATATTGTTTACCCTTATCACTGCCAAATCTCTAGCATCTAGAATAGTAGGGCATATAGGAGGTCTCAGTAAATATTTTCTGAATGAGGGAAGGAATGAGTCAGAACTGCTAGTGGAATGAAGTTGGGTTGGGTAGGAGTGGAGTAGGGGGAAGACTTCATTCTATTAACTTTCAATCCAGTGGCACTCTAAGGTTTCCTTCTTAATATGCTTCTTTTATTTCTTGGGATTCCCAGATGTAAGCATCAAAGGGTATCTGGATCCATATCTATTATACATGTTTTTGTCAAAGTTCAAGGATATTTTCAAGTTTATTTTAACCTTTTCATTATTTAATTATTAATCCTTCCCCTGAATTTTTTTCACCATTTGTTTACTCTACCTTCCACTATGTTAAAATTGGAATAAATTCCCTGAATTTTTATTTGCAACATTTCACTGGAATAAAGAAAAATATTAATAATTTAAGCAAAAACTAGAAATTAAAAATTACCCATTTATTAGCTGCTTGTTTCATTTCCATTCTAATCACTCCCATAGAGTTCTTCAGGGGAAGCACCAAGGACAAGCTTGCAAATGTGCAAGGACTTAAGCATCCTTACAAATTTGATTAGCTTCCACCCTCCAAATTATCCGAAATATACACAATAGGTTTGTAAATACACAATGCCGCTCAGGAACAAGTCCACTGGCCCTCTTCCCTGAGGCTGCTGCCCCCACAAGTCCTCAGGAACCTCCTTTGCAGCTGCTGTTCTCTGGTGGGTGTAGGGGAAACAGTGCGGGTCACAACTATCAGATCTGGGCTAGAATTCCAACTTTCTCAACTTATAAACTGTGTGAACTTTGGTTTCTTCATCTGTAAGAAATATCTAACACTCACTACAAAGATGTACCACGAGGGGTAAACGAGACGATACACAGAAAGTGAGTGGCACACAGCAGGTATGCAAACAAGGTTAGTTTTCTTCTTCTCTTCACACATCAGTTAAACAAAAACCAGCTAACAGTCCTTCCTATATCTTACTACTTTTTTTTTCTTTAAGACTCTCACTTCTGTACATTGGTTCACAGGACTGGAATTTGTGTATAAGGACCACAGTGCAGAAACTAAATCTGAAAAAGTGATATTTATGTGGGACCACAAGTTGGTTTTTGGATACCAATAAGGGGTAGGTGGAAGGTAAAACCATTTCAAGGAACTGACCAAGGGGATCAAATAGTCAAAAGAAATACTTTGCTGGCTGGAGAAGATACTCTGTACAAGTACTAGAAGCCTCAGGGTAGAAGCTGATGTCACATTCTGAGCAGGGTAATAGCATTACACTCTTCCACTTGCCCTTACCTCTGGCTATGCCATCTCTGTAAGTAGTCAGTGCCCTACTATTCCCACCTGCCTCCATCCATTCCTAGAAATCACCTTCTGCAGCATAAGCATTTGCCCTTGATACATCCTTGAAAACAGCTATCAGCACTGCAGTGGATTATCTGTCGAAACCCCTGAGGTCTATCAGTAGCTTTAAGGTTATAATGCTGGTGAGCTTTGGATGAGATCTCCTAGGGCTATCCAAGGCCCAGAAGCAATAAACTGAGCTATTCCTCCACTTTCAGGAGCATCTGATTATACTGACGCCCACAAAATAGCTTTAAGGAAGGTGCAGGACCCCTGCTAAGGAACATGCATATAGTTGAAGATTAACAAAGTATTAAAGAGAAGGATGAGTTTTCTCAAAGGTCTGTTTTTTTTGCTAAAAAATGACAAGTTCTGTAAGTATGAGATGATGGGAAAAGCCAGTATGCAAAAGGGATTATTTCTGCCCAAGTAAGCAGTGTGACTTGCAGTGCGACCTAACAAACCGAGCATTACCGATTCTTTGCCACTTAGCACTGCTATTACGTTGACTCTGCAGTCGAAAGCCCGACAGAAAAATACTCCTGATTCAGTCACACACCATCCAATGTGTCATGGTGCCCCAGGAAGTGTGTCCCTTTGCTTTCAGGCACTGCTAGGGCTACTGGATCTTCACATTTTGGGGCTCACATATCACTTTGGAAATATGACAAAAGCTAGGATTCTCCTCTCCATAACTCCGATTCAGCACAGAACTTCAAAGGGTTATGGAATTCCCTGCAGCTCTTCCATGGATCCCCAAGTCAGAGGTATTTCAGGGTAATCCTTCTGAGTCGGAAAATACCAAGATGCTCTCTCTCCTCACAGCATTGCAGGTACATAGTATGAAGACATTTGCTTGTGGGTGAAGAGGGCAAGGAGAGGAGGCAGTCAAGTCTTAAATAGAAAGTGTTGTTTTTCTTCAAGTTAGAAAATATTCAGATGAAGGAAAAAGACCATTCAAATGCCAGGACTTGGATGAATGCAACATAAGCTGAATGCGTGCAAGCCAGAGATTTGGCTTAATACCAAGTATAAAATATTCCAGCTCCATGGGGAAGCTAACCCTAGGCCAAAACCTCAAAACATATATGTGAACCGTTTAGTTTTTTAAAAGGTCCAATATTTTAGTTTCTCAAGAAATTCTCAAACTTCTCAGAAATTTCAGTAATGCAACCATTTGAAATATAGAAGGCTAGCAGTTGCTGAGAAATATTCTGGCATGGATTCTAATGGAGATGTGTTGATTTTTTTTTTTCTGGGACACACTAGGAAATTTAAAACAGTTACTGAGCACTAAGAAGACACTACCCTAATTTAAAACTTTTTTTTTTTTAATTTAAAACTATTTTAAAGTATATCTGATTAAGGTCTGAAACTTCCAGATATAAGTAATGCTTCTAAACTGAAAGGTAAAGCATCTGTCCTCTTTAACTGAAGACAAACTTTAGGGAAAAAAATATTTCAAAAGCTCCAACTCTAGTTACACCCCTACTGCCATCCACACATTTTTCAATTACACAACTATTGGTCAGAGAGCACAGAATAAAAGCCCTCCAGTGAATACTCAAGTAAGCTGGTAGAGGAATGCTTACTAATGTCAAAAGAGAGACCTCAACCCAAATTACTCTGTAATTGACATTATTGCTCAATTTTGGGGGGGGGGGATTTTGGAAATTCTCACTTTATAAGGTTCTCTTCCTCACAGACTGGCCTTAAAAGTCTATGTTAAAAAAATATGGCCAGAAAAACAGTTTGGTAATTCTTCAAAAAGTTAAAAACATACAATTACTACATGACCCAGCAGTTCTCCTAGGTATATAGTCAAGAGGATTGAAAACAGGTGTTCAAACAAAAACTTGTACATGAATATTCATTTCAGCATTATTCATAATGACTAAAAAGTAGAAACAAATCAAATGTCCATTAATCAACAAACGGATAGACAAAATGTGGTATACTTATACAACAGAGTATTAATGGGCAATAAGAAGGAATGAAGAAGTGATACATGCTACAACATGGGTGAACCTTGAAAACATTATGCTAAATGCACAAATCCAGACATGAGAAGCTACTTACTGTATGGTTCTACTTATATGAAATGTCCAGGGGCGCCTGGGTGGCTCAGTCGGTTAAGCCCACGACTTCCGCTCAGGTCATGATCTCACAGTTCGTGAGTTCGAGCCCCACCGTACGGCTCTGTACTGACAGCACAGATCCTGGAGCCTGCTTTGGATTCTGTGTCTCCCTCTCTCTCTGCCCCTTCCCTGTTCATGCTCTGTCTTTCTCTCTCAAAAATAAATAAACATTAAAAAAAAAATGTCCAGAATAGGCAACTCTGTAGACACAAAAGCAGAATAGTGCTTGCGAGGGGCTGGGTGGTGGAGGAAAGGCAAAATTGACAGTGATTGCTTAGTGGGTATGGTGTTTCCTTTTGGAGTGATGAATATTTTCTACAATTAGACAGTGGTGATAGTTGCACAAAATTGTGAATGTACTGTAAGTCACTGAACTGTAGACTTTAAAATGGTTACAATGGTGGATTTTATGTTATGTGAATTTTACCTCAACTTACAATGTGGATAGAATTGTTTTTCATTTTTTTACAATTCTGGTGAAGATATTAGTGAAATTCCCACTGAAACTAAAAGTTAGAAATTACCATAGGTACTTTTTTTAAACTCATAAAATTTCTAGGTCTGTTTGATTAGGCTGTGCCTCATTGAAGTGGAAAAGTAATCATCTGGATAGTTAAATATACTATCATAGGTATATTTTTATAATTCTGGCAAAACAAGATAAGAACAAATGGGGGAATAAACTGGCTTTGCCCAAAACTGAATGGAAGCTAGGCAACTCTGCTTTGTTTCAGATTTGGTTAGATAAGTGAACAAAATCTTACCAAAATGTAGAGATTTAATAGTCAAAAAATAAACCACTTATTGTTTTTTATTTACCTTTCCTGATGGGCAGAAGCAGTTTTTTTTTTTTTTTTTCTGCCACAGGTACAATGCAAGATCTACTTGCTAAGATTTGAGAAGTTTGAGATGAAGTAACTGTATCAAATATTCATAAAGTATCTAATTACATATCTATCTATACTGCAATTGCTATGTTAAATTCAATTTTTAAATAGATTTTATATTTTATTTCATTTTTTAAATTTAAAAATTCGTTAATTTTTAGCATTTATTCTTTTTAATTTTTTTTTTTTTAGCGTTTATTTATTATTGAGAGACAGAGAAACACAAAGAGCGTGAGCAGGAGAGGGGCAGAGAGAGGGGAAGACACAGAATCTGAAGTAGTCTCCAGGCTCTGAGCTGTCAGCACAGAGCCCGACGCAGGGCTTGAACTCACAAACTGTGAGATCATGACCTGAGCCAGTCGGTCGCCTAACCAACTGAGCCGCCCAGGTGTCCCAGCATTTATTCTTTTTTCATATAAGCATTTAGGAGTATAAATTTCTTCATTTAGTAATCTACTATACCAAAAAGTTTCTGTATTTTCATTATGGTTCAATTCTAAGTATTTGCTATATTGATTCTTTAATCTTTAAGTTATTTGGAGAACTCTTTCTTTAGTCTTTCTTCCACTCTTCTATTCCCTCCCCAACTTTGTTAAAAAAAAGTTAAATGCATGAGGTGCAATAGCACAATGTCTACATTCTTCCTCTAGATTCAATAATTGTTAATATTTTGCCACATGTGCTTCATTACCTTTATATATATTATTTTCCTGAACCATTTGAGAGTTAGTTGCAAACAAAATAATTTATTTAACAACTGCCCCTTAAGTATTCGTGTTTTCTGTCAAAGTTATAAGACTTGTATTGGGATATATTATTCACTATAGTCCTCAACCTTCCTAACAGTTAAAAGTTAGAAAATGCATTATAAGAATTATTTGGGCTTTTATGTAAAATTTCTCACTATTCTATAAGCATTATCAGGGAAATAAGCCTTCCACTTCTTTGATATGGTAACATTCTAATTTCTGACTTTGAGAGATTTTTCTCTCTTAAATGATTCTCTGCATCTCCCAATTCCAATCTTCCCCTTTTTTCAAGCTTCATCTTCCATAGACACACCACACATATTCATACATCCATTCTGTTAGCCTTGGAATACGTAGGCCTTGCTGTGTGTAATCCTTATCTGGGTACTTACTTTATGCTCTAATATAAGTTTCAGTTGCATGACACACTGCCTCAATGAGATCATAAGCTCCTTTAGGATAGGGTTCAGGCTTTTTTAACCCCGTGGTCAGTGGATGCTAAAATTCTTCCTCAACTTACCTGCAATCTTCATAGCATGATACTTGTTGAAGGAATGTAAGTGAATTGAAGATTATATACATTTACTTTTATTGTGTTATATATGTGATAATGTGCTATAAACTCATACAAATTAACATTATAGTCTGGTTGACAATTTATCTTTGTTTCATTGGATTGACCTCATATTCTCCAAATGAAAGCATTTTCATGCCGAAAGGAGTTCTTACAGATTGTCTAATCTCAGATATTATAATTTTTGAAGTAAAGAGATCTATAGAAGTTAAATGATTGACCTAACATTGTAAGACTTTAATGGAATCAGATGAGTTAATACATCTAAAGTGCTTAGACCAGGGCCTGGTTGGCAGAGGAAAGGCTTAAGGAATATTATTAACCACAGAATCAAGAGTTTTGGATGACTAGTTCAGGGCATTTTCCACTAAAACACATTACCTCAGAATTCTACAGTAAAATAATGAAGACAACCATTTGGGGATCCTGTTATGCATTATTTTGTGAACAAGGGATATATGCTAAGAAGCCAGGCAGAGGTTGTTGTCAGAACAGGAGCTGACTATTCTTCCTAATCTGAGCTCAACAACTGGCTGCCCGTGGGCCTGATTTGGCTGGTAGCTATTTTTTTAGCCTGTATAACAGCTTTTAAAAATAAATTTTTATTTTATAACCAAGTTAGTTAACATATAGTGCAACAATGATTTCAGGAGTAGAAATGTATAATTGTTTTAAAGCTTAAGTTAGTTTCAATGCTGAAAACTAAAGAGATTTCAAGTAAATATACAGATCTCTGGCTTCTCCGAGAAAACTGGAAACTCTGACAACACAGGGCCTGCATTCCTGCATGTCACTGATCAGCTGGTGTTTGAATTTGTAACTCCTGTTCTTTAGCTAAGGCCTTGACTATGATTAATGCATAGAATGATAACTTTGAATCACGTAATAAGAACTACATTAGTCAGGAAATACTAAGTAGTATTTGCTTGCTACACGTAATGGCTACCTATGCCTAGGTAGTTTTTTCCTACAGCAGGAAAATGGTTATAATAAGGATAAAAATAAAGGTGATTGTTTTTAAGGGGTTAATTATAATTTAACCAGAAAATTCATCTGAAGAGAAGAGCTCAACTCTCTGGACTTCACTTACCCAAAATGCCACTGTATTTTTCTTTCATGAGAGATGCTGGTCCAATAACCTTGATTCATGTGTTAAATAAAAACAAATGACACAATTATATTTGGAACCATTTTTCTTCCCTAATGTAAACATAGCCCTTAAGACCTGAGACTATTTTAGTTAGCCTGCTTTTGACCGGAACTAAGCAGCTATAAGAAAAAAAAAATTAAAAATAAAAATAGGTTACAACACATTAAATATCCTCTCTCTGCCACCTTACACTTTTTGGTGCTAAAACATATGCTCTGCCACCTGCAGATAAAAGTCACACACTGAGAGTGTATATTCTGACAAGAATTACTAGTTTCAAGCATGCCTAGTGATTTTGGACAGTAGCACTTAAGAAACCTTCAATCTGGCAGTTTTATCACTGCACATTTTCTAAACCATTCCTACAGTCTAAAGTTGTACAAGTGTTGGGATCTGACCTTTGGGAGAAAACAAAATAAAATGAAACAAAAAGGATCCCGGGGTAGTATTTTGATTCAACTTGCTCTATTTTATTTATTTATTTATTTATTTATTTATTTATTTATTTATTTATTTATTGGTCTAATACACACCTCTTCTTCTTCTTCTTCTTCTTCTTCTTTTTTTTTTTGTCATTTATTTTGCACCTCAACGACAAGATTATTATACTTTCTGACAGGGAAAAACTCTACTGAAAGCCCAGGACAACTTCCATTCCTAGGCATACTGGGAAAACTTGTCATAGGAGTTAAAAATTATTGTTGCTACAATGATATTTATGTTCTTATTTTTATACTTCCTTTATCTTTGCTTTACTTTTCTATTTTACTTTATTCTATATTTATGTATTGACTGTTTCATCTTGTTGCAAAAAGAGTTGGGGGCTTACAAAGAAGAACCCAGGCAGGACTTCCAGGGATGGTAGGTGAAGAGTTGGCAAACTGTCCCGACTACAATACAACTATAAAAGCCAAAAGAGTCGTCAGGTGCAACTGTTTCAGCACTCTAGAGATCAATCAAAGGCAAACAACAAAATGAAACGTGTTTATCCGTGGAAAACTGCTGAACTACAGGTAGGAACAGTGACAGTCTGTGGTGGGCAGCTCGGAAGGAAGGCACAGCTGTGCTGCCAGGGTGAGACTGGCTGTGAAAACCGGCAGCTTCACTGCTAGAGGGCCTGACTTTGATTTGGAGTAGGAGAAAAGCCCCTGTGCAATGGTATTATCTGCAAATAAAGCAAACTCAGTGGGAAATTCACCACCAAAGCCCACGGCCCCACCACACTTCAGCTGTGATCTCACTTGGGGTGGGCAACAGACTGGTGGACTAGTTTGATAGGAAGATCACGGAAGTGAGAGCGCCACTGAGAGACTCAGATGAACCCCCGGCATATCCCTACTGTCTGGAAGGCTGAGTGCCAGCACAGAAGTCCCAGGAAAGCCTAGTAGAAAATAAAAGCCTAGGGAAGACTTGAGAACTGCATGAGCTTTGAATATACTCTGCAACTCACACACAGATCCATCCATAGAGCCTTACTGGTGTGGGATGATTGAGCAAAAACTCTGACCATTAAACTATGCAGCAGAGGGGTGATCTCTAGGAAGCAAGCCTAACATAAAACAAAAATAAGAAACCAGATTGTCAGCATGTACGTACTGAAGGGCAGATAGATTCTACAGATTAAATTCAGGCAAGTTTCTACAAATAAAACAAGACAGAAACAAATGAAAAAACAAAAAATAACACCAACAACAATCCTTAAAAAAAAAATCCAGTTTTTCTTACCATTCCTATTCAACATAGTACAAGAGGTTTCAGCCAGTGTAGTAAAGCAAGAAAAGAAATTAATGGCATGAATATTGGAAAGGAAGATGTAAAGTGTCTTTATTTATAGATGATAAGCTCCTGTATTAGAAAACCCAAAAGATTCTACCAAAAAAAAAAAAAAATCTAGAACTAATAAACAAGTTTTATCTAGGTTGAAAAATACAAAATCAATACGCAAAAATCAAAGTTAATATTTTATACTAAAAATAAACAATTTGAAGATGACATTAAGAATTCCACTCACAATATCCTCAAAAAGAATAAATTTAACAAAAGAAGTGTAAGAAAACCAGAAAAAAAATTGCTGAGAGAATTTACAGATGATCCAAATAAAGAACAACACTGTAATTTCAAAATTTATGATAAAGCTACAGTATTCAAACCAGCGTGGTACTAGTGTAAAAAACAGACATATAGATCAATGGACGAGAACATAAAGTCCATTAATAAACGCTTAGTTCATGCTCAGTTGATTTCTAAGAAAGGTCCAAGGCAATTCAGCGGGGAAAGGGACAGTGTTTTCAACAAGTGCTGTGGGGAAAACTGGATATCCATATGCCAGAAAAGGACCTTAGATCCTTACCACACACCATATACAAAAATGAACTCAAAGTGAGTCATACCTAAATGTAAGAGGAAAAACTGTAAAACTTCCACAACAAAACATAGTAGATAATGTTTGTGATCTTACATTTGGCAAAGATTTCTTAGATATGATGCCAAAAATATAACTCATAAAAAATCATAAATTAAAGTTCCTCAAATTTTGAACTCATAAAAACTTCTGCTCTTCAAAAGATAGCGTAGAGAAAACAACAACGACAACAACAAGCCACAGCCTGGGATAAAATATTCGTACATCACAAATATCATAAGGGACTTGTATCTAGAATATATAAAGAACCCTTTCAACTCAATAATAAGACAAATACCAGATTAAAAAAATACAGACATTTCATCAAAGAAGATACATGTATGACTAATAAACACATCAAAGGACATTTAATATCAAGTAGTCATTAGGGAAATACAAATTTAAATATCACAAACCTACTAGAATGGCTATAATAAAAAAGACTGATATGTCAGCATTCTTGTGGATGTGGAAAAACTGGAACTCTTATGCTTTGCTGGTATGAGTGTAAAATGGTGTTGCCACTTTGATAAATAGTTTTCCAGTTCCTTAAAAAGCTACACATAAACTTACCACATGACCTAATACTTCCACTCCTAAGTATATACTTAACATAAATGAAAACAGGTCTGGACTGATTCAAATTTGAATGTTCGTAGCAGCATTATATATAATAGCTCCAAATTAAAATAATTCAAAGATCCATCAACTGGTAAATGGATAAACACAATGCAGAATATCTACACAATGGAATACTATTCAACAACAAAAAGGAATGAACTACTGGTACGTGCTATAACGTGTTTGAATCTCACAAACGTTGTAAGCAGAAGAAGCCAGACAGAAAAGACCACATACTCTTTGATTCTACTTCTATGATATACAGAGACAGTAGATCATTGGTGGTCTGGGGCTGTGGGTGGAAATAGCAAATGGGCACACAGAAACTTTTGGGGTGATGGAAATATTCTAAAATTGGATTGCGGTGATGGCTGCACAACTGTAAATTAGCTAGAAAATATTCAGTTGTACATATACAATGAAATTATTTTATAGTATGTAAATTCTACTGCACTAATGATATTTAAAAAAATTAAACACAACATAAAATTGTATGAAAACACAAAAACATTTGAAGAAGTCAAGGCAAAAGCAAAAATGGACAAGAAAATAATGAATGCATGTGATTAGTCCTATGGAGTTGCTACAGATGTGATGCAAATTTAGCTTCAGCCTTCCAAATGGTGAAAGCTAGAAGGGTATGTCAGTGGTTCCCAGACTTGGGGAACGATTGGGAGCTACCTGGGGATCTTTGAAAAAGGCTGATGCCTGGCTCCCACCCTAGACACTGTGACCACACTGTGATAGGAAAGAGGCCTTGGCTCAAGTAATGCTCGGTGGAGCAAAGTTTGGGAACCACTGGAATCACATACTGTAAGATTTTCATTGACATAAGATGAAAAGAAATAATTGCTTGGTGGAAAAATGGAATTTGGGGAAAGATTTCTCCTATGGGTCCTCCTAAGAGAAGACTTCATAAAATGTAGTAAATTAGTGTCTCTAAATCAGCCACCTCTTGGCCCACGATGGGTCCTGAATGGGTCACAGGGGTGCAGAGACAGTGCTGCTTCAGTCCTCAGGATAGCAGAGGGGACCAGGGGCAGCTGGAGCCACTGTGCCTGAGGCCTTCATCCTTGAGAAGTCTTCTCCGTCCACACCAGAATACTCAACAAGTATTATATTTTTGTAGCATGTGCCGTAAAATAAAAGGCATGTCATCTAAAAGATACCTATGGCAGCAGTAATGGGGATGTTTATATATTAGTTTCTTTCAACAAGCTGATTATAAAACAGGGAAGATGATTCAGTTAAAACATTTTTCCATTGTATATATAAACCACATCTTCCTGGGGGAGGGGAAGGGGAAAAAATTACAGAGAAGGAAGGAGGCAAACCATAAGAGATTCTTAAATACTGAGAACAAACTGAGGGTTGATGGGGGGAGGGGAGTGGGGAAAGTGGGTGATGGACATTGAGGAGGGGACCTGTTGGGATGAGCACTGGATTTTGCATGGAAACCAATCTGACAATAAATTATATATATTTAAAAAAAACTTTTTTGTCAGGGGCCCAAAACATCCAGTTATCTGCTGTCTGGCTTCATTTATCCCATAGTATTATATGTGGCTACAAAACTTACTGAACTCTTCCTTTTGGGTGGCTCTTAAGTTACTGAATTTAAGTTATTTGTTAATGAGACCATGCCATTTATTTATTTACCATGAGGCCAAGTTTACCCAAAAAGAGCTGGTCATGTGGCCCAATGGGTGCTAACCAGGGCCTCAGAAACTGTGAAAGGCCCATGATGCTCTCCTCTCCAAGTCCACTTCTTTACATGTAGTTTTTAAGCTTACTGTAAACACAACATGAACTATACTGTGTAATATAAGCATGTGGCATATTCATGTTATTTATGAAGAACTGACCTTAGATTAAAAAAAAAAAAATAGTTCATCTTTAGTCCAAACCTTCCCCTCCCACTCCATTTTAATTCCACACAGAGTGACTGATTATAATGTGTGTCACTCGGGAGCATTAAGATTCTACCCTTCAGAATTTTTTTCAAGGGATGAAATTTCAGGTAAAATTGCTGGTATAGAGTTCAAGAATATGGGGTATGGCTTATGGCTCCATATACTCTCTTGGTCACCTGAATTTCCTGTGCAGGAGAATATTTCTAGTGGACTTTTCCCAGCAAATAAGACTTTGAGGAGACAGCCCTGATAAGTACATTAGTCAATCTTTATGGTCCTCTACCCCATTAGTCACATCACTACCCTAGAGTTACACCAATGACAGACAGTAAAATCATCTTATGTGTTAATTTCCCATATGACACATCAGATTCTTACATCAAGAGCTATTGTTTTAAATCAAAAAGTTAGGTTCTTGACCATGTAGCCACAATATTCCACTTAACTATAAAGAAATTCCATTATTCCCCTAATGAATTTTTACTATCTATAAAAAAGCGAACCGAGAGGATTTTACTCTACTTATATGAATATTGCAACCACCTTTGTTTACTTTGAAAATGAAAGAATGAGAGTACAGGAATATACTTGTATTACCAAATATATAGGTATAATCAAAAGAGGATTTCAGAGAAAAGGACAAACGTGAGGACAGCCAAAAGTTAAACGTAGTACATCAATGTTCAGCACTTACAGATAAAACTTAAGCAAAAACTGTAGCTTAAAAAAATTTTTAAAGCACCCTTAAATCTCTTTATTAACTTAAAATTTATCACGAATACATAACTGCATTCTACTGCAATCCCCTTAAGTCATCTTGTTAAATTTTGTCACAACATGTGTTACTGTAGTTCTACACTTTTACCTTTGCACTTTGTAGTGGGTAGCAGAGCAACATAATTAACCACTGCTAGGTAGTGTTTACGTTAGTTCTCAAAAGGTTAAGAAGCTGATTATAGCTAAAATCAGCTTTGCCTGAGGCTTCAGGGGCTCTGTGTAATCAAATTAGACAAGCAGGGCACAGTGTCACCTAACACAAACCAGTGGTACTTTCTTCTTTGCTCTGACCCCTTTCCCCTTTTTATTAGGGGAACAACTCATGCTTTGTGCATTTTCCAGATAATTTAAAAAGACTTGTTTCTAATAAATTTGGCATGCAATCTCATAAGATGTCCACCTGTTTATAAGTAATGAGAACAAGTAGGGCAAATAAAAAAATATGTTGATAAAAATGTTGATAAAAGAAAACTAAATTTGGAGAGATTAAGATGTTATACACAAAGTATTTCCTTAAAAGGCAGGGGACAACATGATCGTGTGTACATGATATTAAGGATGTTTCCTAGCTTTCGATAGGCTGCCAGCTTTGGTCTACAAAAAACCACACAATGGTTTATCCGCTTCCAAAAGAACTCAGAGAACTTTATAAACCTGATAGATAATGCATTTGCATTTCTATGAAACCATGGCTAACCCACTCTGCTGAGTTATTGCTCATCCTCTCTCCAGCTCTACTCTTTGACGTCAGGCAAGGTGAACTGTATAATGGACACATTTAAAGAGGGGGTTTATGAAGGTGAGGAGAAGAGCAAATGAGTCCTACAGACTCCCTTTCCACACGGTTCTATATTTAAATGCAGTAAGACGTATTAGACAAATCCAAATCCTTGCCGCCTTGGAGCCTAAAGGGAACAAAAGCATGAACACTAAAGAGATATTCAGAAAGAGAAGGAATGGAGAATTTAAATAAAAATCTAGAATCTCATTCTTAACAAAATTTATGAATCATTATGAAAACAACAGGTAACATTTGTTACATCTTTATCTTCCTAGATTTGGCTTTGAACTTTTGGTTCAAATTCTACGTATTTATTACTTTGCTTGAAATACATAAACCAAATAAATGTAAACATCCTACGAACGAGAGATCAGGAGAAAATGAATTTTGCTAATGATTTATTCTGGGCAATAAAATAAAAACTTGTTATTTTAATTGATTAAGTCATAAAGAGTTCCTAGAGAAGTCAAATCTCACTATTTGCACAGTCAGACAATTTCTGCTAATCCAGCAGTACTTAACAAATTCACATGTGGTTAGCTTGTCTTGCCATAGCTGTATATCACATTTCTGTGCTGCAAGCTGTGCAAAAAAAAAAATCAATATGCCAAGTTTAACAAAAGGACAGGAAACATGATGTTCTCCTATATTTTCAATGAACCTCAAATGACTCTGCTGTTCATACTCAGTGCAATTTATGGCAGAGAAATGTATTCTTCAATGAAAAAAAATCTACCATGGAATGAATTATATAAATTCAGAGCTGAAGTTCTGCCGTATTCCATAATAACGATTTATTTAGAAGATTCTGACATTCTGATTCAACGTGCACAGTACAATCAGCCATTCATGTCGCGTTGTTTTTTTTTTTTTTTTTTTTTATAAAGGCTAAAGTATATGCTTTAGACCAAAGAAATATATAGTATTGGCGGCAATAGTTTGATATACGTATTTAATTTAGGTTTTGTAGACTTTTTTTGAATGTCTCCTTTCACATGTGAAACAGGATTGAGATGGTATCTATTGAACAAATGCTTTAAATTATAACACTAAGGAAAAAAAATCCCAATGGATCCTGAGATACTTCACTGGTTAATTGATTCTAGATTTTTACGTCTTCTTTTACTACTGCAGAAGTACATTATGTGTGTAAGTAGATTAGTATGAAAATGTTGAGAATGAAGTAGGAGTGGTCATGACCAATAGGTCAGCACAAAGCACTGCTTCTTCTGCCATCTCAACTCAGCGATGTGGAACTAAGTGTGGCAAAACAACCGGGCAGTTGGATTTCAGCCAAAGGATTCAGAACTGTTGCCACAGTGTTTTTTTTCTTTCTTTTTTTTCTCTTCCTCCCTCCCTCCCTCCTCTTTCTTTCTTTCTTTCTTTCTTTCTTTCTTTCTTTCTTTCTTTCTTTCTCTTTCTTTCTTTCTCTCTTTCTCCTTCCTTCCTTCCTTCCTTCCTTGAATAAGAAGAGAACTGGCTTTAGGAATCATCAAAGGGCCACATACACAAGAAAACAAGAAAACTAGACAATTCACAAACGCAAAGAAATTCACATATGGAAAATTCTTTGGCAATGTCTCTTCATTCCAAAAGTAAATGAATTAATGGCACTTAGCTGGGGAGAGCATGTCACTGATCAGTACTGAAGGTATAAACTGTTATATAAAACACATTCAGAGAATTACACTTATTTCTAACTTTCTATTAATGTGTCAATTATAAGACAATTTTCATTCACAGATAAAAATACCATTTAGAAGACGATAGGCATGGGGTGCCTGGGTGGCTTGGGAGGTTAAGTGTCCAACTCTTGATTTTGGCTCAGGTCATGATCAGATGGTTTTGTGGGTTTGAGCCTCATATTGGACACTGTGCTGACCATGCGGAGCTTGCTTGGGATTCTCCCTCTCTGCCCCTCTCCCACTCATACTCTCGGTCTCTCTCAAAATAAATAAATAAACTTAAAAAAATATATAAAAGGATAGGCATAAAGTTCCCAACTAGAAAATAACAATATAATGATCTCAAGTGTTAAACAACATTAACGTTGCTATAAATGGTCATTTCAATATACTGTTGACCCTTGAACAATATAGGGGTTAGGGGCACCGTTCCCCTGCATGGTTGAAAATCTGCATATAACTTTTGACCTCCCCAAAACTTAACTACTGATAGATAGCCTACTGCTGACTGGAAGTCTTACTGATAACATAAACAGTGATTGATATATATGGCATATGTTAAATGTATCACATACTGCATTCTTACCACATAATAAGCTAGAGAAAAGAAAATGTTACTAAGAAAATCATAAGGAGGGCCACCTGGGTGGCTCAATCAATTAAACATCTGCCTTCTGATTTTGGCTCAGGCCATGATTTCACAACTCATGTGTTTGAGCACCACATCAGGCTCTGTGCTGACAGTGTGGAGCCTGCTTGCGATTCTGTCTCTCCCTCTCTCTCTGCCCCTCTCCCTCTCCCTCTCCCTCTCCATCTCTCTCTCTCAAAAATAAATAAACATTAAAAATAATCATAAGGAAAAGGAAGTACATTTACAATTGTGTACTGTTTTTTTTTAATGTTTTTTTTTTTTAATTTTTTATTTTGAGAGAGAGAGCTTGAGTGGGAGTGGGTGCGGGACAGCGAGAGTGGGGGACAGAAGATCTGAAGCAGGCTCTGTGCTGACAGCAGCAAGCCCAATGCGGGGCTCGAACCCATGAATTGTGAGATCATGACCTGAGCCGAAGTTGGACGCTCAACTGACTGAGCCGCCCAGGCACCCCAGTTGTGTACTGTTTTCATAAAAAAAAAAAAAAAAAAAATACTTGTATACATGTACCCAAGCTGTTCAAAACATATTGTTCAAGGATCAATTGTAATTCGTATTCTTATTTCAAAATAGAGGGTATAATATGACTCAGAGTAGTGATTAGAAGTTTTTGTATGGATATTCAGGAAACCTAGAAAACCAGAGCTTGGGGAAGAAAATTACACCAGGGTGTACAGATCATAATTTAACTGTGTATGCAAGTAGACTCTTTAAAGTCTGTAACCACAATTAATAGTCAAATATTATCCCCAGTTAGTAGTATGGTTCTCAGGAAATGAGAGAGCTAACATTTTTGGAAAGTATGAGAGTGAACATTTTTGGAAATTGCTTAATTATTTTAACAACAACAAAAAAATGGTAAATAAGAGGTAAACATTTTACTTCTGGGGAGTAAAAGTACCTTAACATGTTAACTGAGTTTAGGCTTCAATGGTAATTCAAATTATTTTTCCACATTCTTCATCTTTGTAGATTTTATATTTTCTAGCTTTTTCTGATCTCTAAAGGCTCTTTGGCAGTACCTTTTTCTTCTTCACTCGAAAACATCTATGTATTAATGAGATTTCCCTATCACTTTATTGTTAATAAATGAAACCTATAGATTCACTTCTGATATAAATGCCTTGTCTCTGCTCTTCAGACAAACTGCTGGTTCTTTCTTGGAAGTCTTCATTTCTTTAAACTTCATTTCTTTTAACTCAAATGCAGGGGTCCACCTTCACCTTTCTCAGCACTACTTAATTTCTCTCACATCACTGGTAACTTCACATTTTATCTGCCCACACAGGAGATTTATCCATAGCTTTTACACACCTCAAAATGTCATAATCTTCACAAAATCATCATCAGTTTTCTACCATGGCTATTATCTACAGTGCAGAGTAAACCAGGTGTTTCAAGTGGAAACATCTGGTCTGTTTGAACTCTTAGGCTATGAAGTGTGAATTTAATTCAGTCTGAATTAAGCCTCTAGAAAGAGAACCTCAGAGCTAGAAAAGATCATGAAAATTATCTACCTAACCATCTAATACTTAAAACGATGAGAGATCAGGACAATAACTGGCCCAAACGCACATATTGGTTTGCAACACTCATCATTCTCCACTCACATTGTGCTTTTTTAGTCCCTTGCAATTATTATGCTCCTCAAAGCAAAACTAGGGGGGAACCATCAACTAATAAATTTCCTTCAGATAACAAGGATCAACACATTCCTTATATTTCTACTGTTAAAACTTCAACTCACTTTTCCACCACATCTTAGTGGGACTCTGGTCTTGTTCTTATGTATGCAAAGGCTATCTTGGTCACAAGCTGCTGTGGACACATTACATCCTTCCTGACACTGAGTATCCTTCCTAAGTCAAATGGAACCTCCCAAAAAGTCCATCTACTACCTATCTCAAATAAAGTAAAATTTTAACTTCTCATTTTCCTATTTTGTTCTCTTCCTTTAAGTAATGCAGATATAAAATCCTTTGGTTTCTATTTTTAGCCTGCTAAAAATCCATTTCAGTTACCATTTTTTTTTAAAAAGCTCCCTTTCTCAATGCAGACTGGCGTAGCCACTCTTGAAAACAATAAGGAAGTTCCACAAAAAATTAAAAATAGAATTACCCTATGACCCAGCAATTGCACTACTAGAAATTTATCTAAAGGATACAAAAATGCTGATTCGAAGGGGCACATGAACCCCAATGTTTATAGCAGTGCTACCAACAATAGCCAAAGTATGGAAAGAGCCCAAATGTCCACTGACTGATGAATGGGTAAAGAAGATGTGGTATAACAAAAGTATGGCCAACTAATCTGACAAAGCAGGAAAGAATATCCAATGGAAAAAAGACAGTCAATTTAACAAATGGTGCTGGGAGAACTGGACAGCAACATGCAGAAGAATGAAACTAGACCACTTTCTTACACCATTCACAAAAATAAACTCAAAATGGATAAAGGACCTGAATGTGAGACAGGAAACCATCAAAACCCTTGAGGAGAAAGCAGAAAAAAACCTCTCTGACTTCAGCTGCAGCAATTTCTTACTTGACACACCTCCAAAGGCAAGGGAATTAAAAGCAAAAATGAACTATTGGGACCTCATGAAGATAAAAAACTTCTGCACTGCAAAGGAAATAATCAACAAAACTAAAAGGCAACCAATGGAATGGGAAAAGATATTTGCAAATGACATATCGGACAAAGGGCTAGTATCCAAAATCTATAAAGAACTCACGAAACTCCACCCCCGAAAAACAAATAATCCAGTGAAGAAACGGGCCAAAAACATGAATAGACACTTCTCTAAAGAAGACATCCAGATGGCCAACAGGCACATGAAAAGATGCTCAACGTCGCTCCTCATCAGGGAAATACAAATCAAAACCACACTCAGATACCACCTCACACCAGTCAGAGAGGCTAAAATGAACAAATCAGGAGACTATAGATGCTGGCGAGCTTGTGGAGAAACGGGAACCCTCTTGCACTGTTGGTAGGAATACAAACTGCTGCAGCCGCTCTGGAAAACAGTGTGGAGGTTCCAAACAATTAAAAATACACCTACCCTATGACCCAGGAGTAGCACTGCTAGGAATTTACCCAAGGGATACAGGAGTGCTGATGCATAGGGGCACTTGTACCGCAATGTTTATAGCAGCACTCTCAACAATAGCCAAATGATGGAAAGAGCCTAAATGTCCATCAACTGATGAATGGATAAAGAAATTGTGGTTTATATACACAATGGAGTACTACGTGGCAATGAGAAACAATGAAATATGGCCTTTTGCAGCAACGTGGATGGAACTGGAGAGTGTGATGCTAAGTGAAATAAGCCATACAGAGAAAGACAGATACCATATGTTTTCACTCTTATGTGGATCCTGAGAAACTTAACAGAAGACCATGGGGGAGGGGAAAGAAAAAAAAAAAAGGGTTAGAGAGGGAGGGAGCCAAAGCATAAGAGACTCTTAAAAACTGAGAACAAACTGAGGGTTGATGGGGGGTGGGAGGGAGGGGAGGGTGGGTGATGGGTATTGAGGAGGGCACCTTTGGGATGAGCACTGGGTATTGTATGGAAACCAATCTGACAATAAATTTCATATTAAAAAAAATTAACCAGCTGAACACAATGTAAATATTAACAATAACAAAAAAAGAAGATGTGGTATATATATATAAATGGAATACTAATTGGCAAAGAAAAAGAATGAAATCTTGCCGTTCGTAACAATGTGGATGGAACTGAAGGGTATTCTGCTAACTGAAATAAGTCAGTCAGAGGAAGACAGATATCATGATTTCACTCATATGTGAAATTTGAGAAACTCAACAGATGAACATAGGGGAAGGGAAGGAAAAATAAGATAAAAGGAGAGAAGGAGGCAAACCATAAGAGACTCTTATATACAGAGAACAAACTGAGGGTTGCTGGAGGGGTGGGTTAAATGGGTGATGGGCATTAAGAAGGGCACTGGTTGGGATGAGCACTGGGTGTCATATATAAGAGATGAATCACTGGGTTCTACTCCTGAAGGCAAGACTACACTGTACGTTAACTAACTTGAATATTAATAAAAATAAAAATAAATTAAAAAACTCCCTTTCTCATTATCCTTATGCTCACTTTTCCGGACATTTTAGAGTAGGTTCCTTTCTCTCCTAAACTTTAACACTAGTAGAGATATGCATTATTTTACTTACCTAGTCAGGCCATCATGCCTTTTCCCTTTTAAATCTCTTTAAGATACCCATTTATGAATCTTTCTTTATAAAATCTATCCAATTACTGGACTGCAGTCCATAGCCACATGCTATTGCCATTACTTACTCTTCAACTTCATTTCCTCATATCTTTTAATTTTATTTATTTTTAAAAAAATGTTTATTTGTTTTGAGAGAGAGAGAGAGAGAGAGAGAGAGAGCGCACGCGCGCGAGAGAGAACATGCATGCACAAGCCAGGGGAGAGGCAGAGAGAGGAGAGAGAGAATCCCAAACAGCCTCTGCATTGTCAGCGCAGAGCCTGACAGGGGCTTGATCACAAACTGTGAGATCATGACCTGAGTTGAAATGCAGGGTTGGACACTTAACCGAATAAGCCATTCAGGCACCCCCTCATATCCTTTAATTTTAGAAACACAGAACCCTAGGATTGAGATAGATATTAAAGATTATTTAATATAATCTCTAACAAAAGTAAGAATTCCTCCTATCATATTAATGAAAAGTGGCTTTGAGCCTTTACTTGAATGCTTCAAAAGACAGAAGGCTCACTAGTTTATAATGTGGCCCCTTCCGTGTCTGAAACAATCCAATCATTATAGTGAGCCTATTTAATTTCCATAATCCACAATCAAAGCCTTTGTCATAAAGTATTCGGAACATTTTTTATGGTTCAGGGTTGAGAAAAGCTAAATCATTAAATCCCTATGAGTTCCTTTGGTGCTATAGCTTCAAGATCTAGATGCTATCTGCTAGATTTCAAGAGCTGCAACTATTAGAAGAAAAACTGAAAATCTTCAAGGGACACTAGCTGTACAGTTCTCAAGAAACTGCCCGGTGTAATATTTTAGCAACTACTTGGTTATGAGTATGGGACGAGCTTGAACATTAAAGTTCATATTAATTAAAAGTAATGAAAATGTTAATTTGCACATAATTGGAAAACTATATATCCACGTATTTCTCTTACTAGAGAAAGCATGTTTTTCCAAAAATTATACTTCAGGCATTCTGATGGACAATCAATGCATTAGATTTCATTTCTTTTAAGTTCACTGATATACAGGGCCAGCTACCAGACTCACCTTTTAAGTTTTCATTTTGTGACGCCTAACTAAAGAGGAAAGTGCATACACAATCTTACCTACATGTGTATACTATACTTTTGAAATAAATATAATGAAGAACATAATGTGAACCGAGCCTAAGGTCCTGTGGTAAAAGGCATAATTCTGGGAAAAGTTGAATGAATAAATGAATGAACGAACGAATGAATAATAAATACGATCTACTCTTTAATGGTAAAATCTTGAGGGGCGCCTGGCTCAGGTTAAGCGTCCGACTTCAGCTCAGGTCATTATCTCGCAGTTCGTGGGTTCGAGCCCCGCGTCGGGCTCTGTGCTGATAGCTCAGAGCCTGGAGCCTGCTTCGGATTCTGTGTCTCCCTCTCTCTCTGACCCTCCCCTGCTCACGCTCTGTCTCTCTCTCTCTCAAAAATAAATAAAGATTTTTAAAAAATTGGAAAAAAAAAGGTAAAATCTTGAAATTAAGTTAATATGCCAACTCCCTGGACTGGTTTAACTTCAAGATTCGTTTAAAGAGTAGTCTTTAATTTGACAGGTTTGGTAAGGGGGAAGGCGGGAAGCAGCGAGTGGAACCTAGGATCGCAGCTTGTATGACCCACTGTTCGTGGTTCGGGTGAAGCGGCTGGTTACAGTGACAGCTGGGAACTGTGAGTGTTACAGGCTTTGAAGTCAGTTCAGCTTTGATGTCTTCCTCTCATAGTTAATCGTAAGACAGTACAGAACAGGAAAAAAAATAAAACTTTCCAATACTGTCCTTGGTGTCATTGCTCAGGAAATCCTACCATGAAAAAAGATCAGTGTCTGTGTAAACCTTAAGTAGCACTAGTCTGCTCTTTCTTTCCGAAAAGTTTTAAATTATTGATATGATAATTAAAATTAAAATTGTTAGTTTGGAAAAAAAGTAAAATTGTTTAGGGCATGCACATGGATAAGCAAAAGCATTCTTAAATTTGTGATTAGAGCCTGTGACTCAATCAATAAGAACACGCATATTCATGTGATTTGGGACTGTCACTATACTAACTACTACTTAGTTATACATATGTGGTTCCCGACCACGAGGAACTTATCAGCCGACGACTGATAACCCTGCCTGGCAGGAACCTCAGACATCATCTAGTCCAAGAGTGAAGTCCAGAGAAGCTGGCTTGTTTCAGAAGCAAAAGATGAAACTACCAAATACACACATATGTACACATAAATTAAATGACAACCAACAGCACGTAGAAATAAAGGGATAAGGGTATTTTTGAGTCTTTGGTTAGAAGAAAAATTATGATAATTTCATATTGAGGCAGAAGACTGTTCACCTAACTCCATTCATTTGTACAATACTTTTATGCATTTTGCCGTATGTAGAAACTACTGTTACTATGAAAACAGCTGGCATTTTCTTTACATCGACTCACTTTTTCTATATGCCTGACCCTAAGCAGTAATATTCATTAAATGGCTTTCACATGTTATTCACACCCTTTCTGATACTTATTAGGATAAACAAATGACTACAAAAAGAAAAAATGGTTCATCCGTGAAGCACCATAAGTATGCATATAAAACACTAGGATGGAGGACTCAAGGGAAAAATATATCCTAATTATTTCTTGTGATACTTAAATGAGAACTATGATTTTTAAGTCTGCATTCTTTAAGTATTTAGTTGTCCATGTGATCTGGGATCACCTGAATTTTAAATGTTCTTTTCTTCACGGTCATGTGGTTTGATGCCTCCCACCATAAAACGTTAGTTACTGGGAACTTCCCCAGTTTACTTCATGGATAATAAATAATCTACAGTTTAAAGAAAAAAACTATCATTATATGTGACAGTAATTATAATCTGAGACCAAGGTAGTCACAAAAAGTTGAAAGGAAAAACATTTTCTTTTGATTCTTTCTTCATAGGGCACTCTTGCTGCCCGCCCACGGTTTAAAAAAACAAACAAACAAAATACCCCCAAGCTTTCTAGTTTTTCTAAGTAGAAAAAAACTACAGAAATCTTTCAGGAATGACTTTAATGGGAAAAGGAGAGGGATGATTAAGGTCTATGGCATTCCTCTTGTTTATGTGTTGGTATCAAGTAATGAGATGAGAAAGAATCCAAAGTCAGATACTAGAAGAGAGGGGTTAACTACACCTCATGAAAACAAAAGGTCATTCCTCTTAAATTCCTATCTTTTAAGTGCATTTGAGTTGACTGTAAACATAAACAAAAGCCACTGGTGGGCAATTACATTTGAAGAAGTGGCCCATAAAAAGTGGAATATTCAGTATGTATTAGAATCAGTTACACAACATCTGATTTAATAGTTAGGTTTTAAGCGTTCCTCTCATAATACATGTTAAATGATCTCGACAAATCATATTCTGTAATGCAGCAAAATGACAATTTCATATAGTATGAGGCTGGTAGGACAAGAACATTAAAGCAAATTAATCTGTAAACCTTTATCTACATTAAAAGGTTGAAGATCTGCAGGCATTTGTAACAAGAACTTTACAATGAATTTGCCATTCCCAAAGTCATCTCACCAGACAGGAAAGAGGAACTTGGCATGTGACCAATAAATTATGAGAGAGCAACACCTCAGGGTTAGAGGGCACTGATGACTTCAACAAATCTCACCAGCTAGGGCACAGATTAAGCCGGGGGATAGGATGCCCTACAACCTTAACCTGCTAATACCTTTACATTCTTAAGAATGACCTCTACTCTGCTCTTTCATATTAGTTGTTAGTTACACTAATTACAGCTTAACTGGTATTGTTGGTACCAGTTTCTCCCTCAAAAGACATGCAGAGAAAGGTTATCTCTAATAGCTTGAAATAACTTCAGCCAAATTCTGTTGTACACATTAGGAACACTTAGCTCCAGTGTTGAATGGGTCTTTTATAGACATCAAAGGAGAGACACTAAAAGCAATGTGTGTTTGTGGATTCTATAAAGCATTTCATATAGGAAGCTGTAAAAATAAGAACAGTAACTTCTCCTGTGACGAGAATTTCAGAATGGTTTAAAACAAGGTAGCTTATTTTTGATGTTTATTTTCAACATACAGGGGCTGGTGATTTCAAATATAAGGGGCTAGTTATATCGTAACCACACTACTGAAGTAAAAATACTTTGCCCATGAAATTCCCTCAAAATTTATGGTTTTTAGAAAAGGAATAATGAAATTTCTATCACGATTTTTTAGAATCGTTTTAAGTTCCACATTTACACTGATGTTAACCTAACATTATATGGAACTGTGCACAGATTCCAAAGCCCATTTATGAAGATTCAAATACCATCTGTGGAGCTGCAGTAAATTACCCTGTAACATTAATCTTTAAACCAGGCACTAAATCAGAACAGAAACATACCAAAGAGATTTAAAGCAAGAGAGTCATAACTGAATTATCGAGATTAATGTAAATAGTTTCACATATAAGAGTTGCAGGTTCTCAATATTACACTGTCTTCACTTTGAATGAAACATATAAAATTACATCCAAATCTTAAAAATGAATTACTAATATCTAAGTGACACCAGTGGTTTTTGTACATACAACAAGAACTGAAAAGGATGGCTGAATGGTGTTGTTAATGTAAGCGTGCTCCGAATTAAGAAATACAGCAACAAAATTTATATTTTATAAAATAGATACATTAGGAAGTGACTATTAACGTTACAAAAATAAACTTAGCTTTACAAAAGGCAATCTTTTTTTTTAATTTTTTTTTTTTTAACGTTTATTTATTTTTGAGACGGAGAGAGACAGAGCATGAACAGGGGAGGGGCAGAGAGAGAGGGAGACACAGAATCGGAAGCAGGCTCTAGGCTCTGAGCCATCAGCCCAGAGCCCGACGCGGGGCTCGAACTCACGGACAGTGAGATCGTGACCTGAGCTGAAGTCGGACGCTTAACCGACTGAGCCACCCAGGCACCCCCAAAAGGGAATCTTTAAGCCAAACCTAGACTTCTTAAAAGATGTCGATCGGCAGAATTTTCACGTAAATGAAACTCTTCAGGATAATGAAGAAGGATAATTAGAGCACTATGTGTCATCAAATTCAAAATGCCATTAATTTTAAGGTTTGTCATTATTCCCCATACCACTTAGGAAGAAAAAAACACTGCCAATTAAACTATGACACAATGTTTTGTTTTGTTTTTTTTAATGTTTATTTTTGAGAGAGAGACATAGAGAGTGTGAGTTGAGGAAAGGGCAGAGAGACAGGGAGACACAGAATCCAAAGCAGGCTCTAGGCTCTGAGCTGTCAGCACAGAGCCCGACGTGGAGCTCGAATCCACGAACCATGAGATCATGACCTGAGCCGAAGTCAACATTCAATCAACTGAGCCACCCAGCGCTCCTGACACAATGTTTTCTTATGACACTAACTGCAAGATATATTTGTATGTTATGTAGTTACAACTGCATCTTGTAATGAGTGAAATACAATATTTTATAATAGACTTGCCTATTAATGCACTTAATGAGTATGTTTGTATGTAAGAGCAATCTAATTTTGAAATCTAGTCACGAGGTAACAAATTTTATTGAATATAAAGCATTGAGAGGACATTGACCATATATTTTTTATCTTCTCTGAGGGCAGAAGTGGACGAAGAGCAACTGATACATTGGTAATTTTGGTTTGCTTGGGTAATTTACTGATTCACTAATATTCCTACTTTTTTCCACCAAGGATTTAAGGCAGATGACAAGAAGATCACATCCAATAAAATAATTAGGGAAATAAGAAATAAAATATCAGAACTGGGGAAAAGAACAAAAGCAAACAGATTGTAAGAATTCATTTCAATTAGATATAAAAATAATTTATGACTAACAAAATAGGTCCTAGATTTTTATTTTTCACTTATTTAAAAAAATAAGCCATAATATATTTGTCTGTGACAGTTAATGGACAATTTTGTCAGAAGTATGTAGGACCCTCCTAATCTCAAGTAATTTCCATAAAAAAGAGTATTACAGTGTTCTATTACATGCTAAAAGATAGATACCAAATAAAAGTATAACCAAGAGAGAAATTAAAAACTGGGGGAAATAACCCCAAAACATCAGAAGCTTTCCTTTGAAAAGATTAATTTTATTGCAGCAATTGCTAAAGTAGGATTAACATGAACAACCAGTGGATGAAGTCTGTGTATGTGCAAATGTTAAAACCGTTCTGTGGTACAGCCACGGCTAAGCTATCTTAGGATACAGGTGGGTAAATGAATGGGACCACCATTCGTTTACAACTTGAAGGTACTAGCTGGAATGAATACTTGTGCAAGTAGGCCCTCCACATAGTGGGTCATAGGCTTCATGCAGTAAAAGGTAAGTGCAGCAAGATGACCCAGGGCATTGTATGAACATTTAGATCTATTTCAAAATCACAAATGGGAAAATAATCTGCTGACAGATCAGTTCAAGAGCTTAAAAAGTAGGATCTTTCTGTATTTAGTCACCCCACATTTTCTCTTCTCTCTACATCAGATAACATAAGCATCTGACTGTGGCACGTACATTACGTTTTCCAAGAAACTAGACAACTATGGGGCATATCCAAAATGTTTCTTTGGGAAAGCTCTCCTCTTCAATTCACATAGTTTTTGTTGGACTAACAGTTACAATGTCATGCTCAGCCCCAACCCTTTCAAGACATGGCTAGGCCAGGCTGGTCAATCACAGCCAGTCCTACTATTGAATCTCTTTGGCTTCAGTGATTAGTTCAGGGATCATCATAGTACCCAAGCAGGGCCAATAATTTTCACTAACATTCTTATTCGGATGCTAGCACTTCTTCTCTGGGATATTGCTAAATAGAAGATGCTACATCTGCTTATATCTACCCTCCCTGTACCCGGTGAGAGAAAGCCCTGTTTTAAGAAAGAAAGAATGAGGCCAAATGGCAAAGAAAAGTAGAGAAGAAGATGGAGAGAGAGTCTGGATGACAGAGTTTGAGCCCCAATATCTAGTTGTACCAGAAGTAGATTTACCCTTGGGTTTCTCCATTTACATGAATCATTAAATTACTTTTGTTTGCTAAGAAGTTTGAATAGGAGTAATGCGACTTATAATGAAGGAAGTCTCTACTAACACAGTAATTTAAAAGACTAGATTGTATTCTACTCTTTTTTTTTCAACTTCTATAAAATGTGAGAATGATATTCATGTGTGCATATTTGAATTCATGTGTACATATTTGAATCTGTGAAATAACTATACAGTACATTTTAATAGTAGCATCTAAAAAAATGTTAATACATGTTTTTAAGTAATCTCTACAGCCAACACGGGGCTCAAACTTACAACCCTGAAATCAAGAGTCTCATGCTCTCCCAACCGAGCTAGTCAGGCAGCAAAATGTTAATATGTGTTTAAGGGCAAGAAGGGTCTGAATTATCCAAGTAAGTGCTACAGATAACCACACAGGTAAGTAATCCAAAATAATTCATATTCAGTTTTCTAATATTTAATATTTATTCAGTTTTTTAATATTTACATAATGAAGAGAGGAGGGCAGTGGGAGAGGGGAAGGAGCTTATTCTCCTTACTATGTTTTTCTAGGCACAACTAAAAGTAGTTTACATTTGCTGAAAATACATGAGCATAATATTGGGAAAAAGAGGCACAGAAACGTACTGGGGGAAAAAAAAGGAATGCTAACCAAAGATGGTTTTACTGCAGATAATTCCCTGAAAAAACAATGCACTCATAAACAACTGAGAGCTAGGTGCAGCTATTTCTCTTGGGTAAGAAGGCCATGGGCATTGGGCAACAAGTGCTTTTCCAGAATGAATTTTCATATTGCTTGCACTTTAACATGTAAACCATTGTAAAAATGGACTAGGAAAAAAACCTGTCATCTCGCATTATGATTTGAATGAACTATAAGTCCACCTCGAGTTACAAACAACTCCAATAAAAATACCTGTGTTATCAGAATGATTACTTACCTTCCACTTTCTAAATATCCTTATTAAATTCCCACATAGTTAACTATTAGAAACCTTAAGTAACTAGGCTATCTACCTCTGGCTATTCTCTGTTGGTAGTAAGGGTCTGAAAAGGCAATGGCCTCATGGAATGCATTAGACATGAATCTGATACCATAAGCAAATGTCTCAAAATTATTCACCTAACAACTATTTAATCATACATACTTTGGGGATTTTCAGAAGTAATACATATTCATAAGAAATAGACCTATCAGTGCTGGATCCTAAAAGATTTCTGGCCTGTTTTCTAAACAAAATTTGCCTGTGGGGTACCTAGGTGGTTCAGTTGGTTAAGCAATTGATTCTTGATTTCAGTTCAGGTCATGATCTTATGGCTCAGCTCATGGGTTCGAGCCCCATATTGGGGCTGTCAGCACAGAGCCTGCTTGGGATCCTCTCTCTCTCTCTGCCCCTCCTCTGCTCGTGCTCTCTCTCCCTCTCTCGCTCTCAAAACAAATAAGATTGAAAAAACAAACAAAACAAAACAAAAACCAAAAAAACCCCCCACAAAATTTGTCTGTTGAAATAACTTAGGCTAAAAAGTGTCACTTACACCATACACAAAAATAAATTCAAAATGGATGAAAGACCTAAATGTGAGACATGAAACCATCAAAATTGTATAGGAGAAAACAGGCAGCAACCGCTTTGACCGTGGCCACAGCAACCTCTTACTTTACGTGTCTCTGGAGGCAACGGAAATAAACAGAAAAATGAACTAATGGGACCATATCAAGATAAAAAGCTTCCGCACAATGAAGGAAACAATCAAAAAAACTAAAAGTCAACCTTCGGAATGGGAGAAGATAGTGGCAAATGACATATCAGATAAAGGATTAGTATCCAAAATCTATAAAGAACTTCTCAAACTCAAACTCAAACTCAAAAAACAAATAATCAAGTGAAGAAATGGGCAGAAGACATGAATAGACAGTTCACCAAAGAAGATATCCAGATGGCTAACAGACACAGGAAAAGATGTTCAACATCACTCATCATCAGGGAACTACAAATCAAAACCATAATGAGATACCACCTCACACCTTTCAACATTGCTAAAACTAACAACTCAGGAAACAACAGATGTTAGTGAGGATGCAGAGAAAGGGGAACCCTTTGTATTGCTGGTGGGAACGCAAACTGGTGCACTCACTCTGGAAAACAGTATGGAGGTTCTTCAAAATATTAAAAAAAATTTTTTTAATGTGTATTTATTTTTGAGAGAGAGAGAGAGAGAGAGAGACAGTGTGAGTGGGGAGGGGCAGAGGGAGAGGGAGACACAGAATCCGAAACAGGTTCCAGGCTCTGAGCTGTCAGCATAGAGCCCGATGTGGGGCTCAAACTCACAAACTGTGAGATCATGACCTGAGTTGAAGTTGGATGCTTAACTGACTGAGCCACCCAGGTGTCCCAGTTCTTCAAAATATTAAAAACAGAACTACCCCATAACCCAGCAATTGCATTACTAGGTACTTACCCAAAGGATATAAAAATGCTGATTCAAAGGGGCACATGCACCCCAATATTTATAGCAGCACTATCAGCAATAACAAAATTATGGAAAGAGCCCAAATGTCTACTGACTGATGAATGGATAAAGAAGATGTGGTATATCTATACAGTGGAATGCTACTCAGCAATGAAAAATAATGAAATCCTGCCATTTGCAACAATGTGGATGGAACAAGAGGGTATTATGCTAAGCAAAATAAGTCAGTCAGAGAAAGATAGGTATCATATGATTTCACTCATATGTGAAATTTGAGAAACTCAACAGATGAACATGGGGAAGAGAAGGAAAAATAAGATAAAAAGAAAGAAGGAGGTAAACCATAAGAGACTCTTAAATAGAGAACAAACTGAGGGCTGCTGGAGGAGAGCTGGGTGGAGGGTAGGTTAAATAGGTGATCAGCATTAAGAAGGGCACTGGTTGGGATGAGCACTGGTTATCATATGCAAGAGATGAATCACTGGGTTCTACTCCTAAAGCCAAGACTACACTGTATGTTAACTAATTTGAATTAAAAAAAAAAGTATCACTTGGTATTTAAAGACAAAGCATGGATGTCAAGACACATGTGTTTATTGATGGCTCTGAAACTGGTGAGTTTGCTTGATTTGGGAAAAATATTCAGTCTTCAAATTCTACGTTGATACTAAGGACTCATTTTAGGTAGTTTTATTAGAATTACTATATGTGAAAGCATTTCAGTATTTATGGATGGAAGCAACATTAGACTTATTTAAAGTTTGTTTGCTTGTTTGTTTTTTACAAAAAAGAGCATTATGAAGCACTGCATTGTTCTTTATGGCTTCCTAAGTACTTTGCAATGATTTTTGTGAGGATTTTTTTTTCAGGGCGTTCTAAGAATGACTTTACAGGAGTATGTTATAGCAGTCATTTTTATTTTACATGAGAATTAAACACAGATGGATTAATTCTTTTTCATAGTTAAATTATATGGTACACAAATTTAGACACCTATTCAATCTCTAGTGTCATGGGCAGAGACAGTAGAACTGTTCCATGACAGTCAACTTGAGTTTCTAATCAAATGTATTTTTGCAAACAAAGGAAACTAGGCTACTACTACGTAACACATTTCCTTTGGTGCCTTATAGTTTTTTTCAATAACCGAAACCTTCTCAGTATTTATAATATCATAATAAGCTTAAAGGAAATAGCTTTTTTTATCAAAAGCCTCGTGGCGGCAATTGACTCTAGAGAACAACAGGCCAGCAGATCTGCTGACTATTAATTTCTGTAGATTTGCTAATCAGTAGTGTCAAGGCAAACCATCAGGAAGCTTTATATCAATACTATACTAAACTATTCTAGTTCTCAGAAGGAAGGCCTTAAAAACCTCAAATCTTAGTATTAAGGCTTAGGCTATTTGTCATCAGTCAATATAAAAACCAGCCACATGAAGAATAACTTTTTTTTTCTTAACTAACAATATCAACAAAAATAATATAATTAAAGAAATTATCTATTGTGTTGCTCACTGTCACCTGAGGAATGATATGTTAATCTTTACATTTAATGTTAAGAAAATATTTCTCGTGGAAAAATATTCCATGCTCATGGATAGGAATAACGAATATTGTCAAAATGTCCATACTATCCAAAAAAATCTACAAATTTCATGCAATCCCTATCAAAACACCAACAATTTTTTTTTCACAGAACCAGAACAAACAATCCTAAAATTTATATGGAACCACCAAAGATCTCAAATAGCCAAAGAAATCTTGAAAAAGGAAAATAACACTGGAGGTCTCACAATTCCAGGTTTCAGGTTACACCACAAAGCTGTAGAAATCAAAACAGTATGGTATGAGCACAAAAAAGGACACATAGATTAATGGAATAGTATAGAAAGCCCAGAAACAAAACCATGATTATATGGTAAAATAATCTTCGACAGAAGAGGCAGGAATATGCAATGAGAAAAAGTCTCTTCAACAAATGGTGTTGGGACTGGACAACTACATGCAAAAGAATGAAACTGGGCCACTTTCTTTCACCACACACAAAAATAAGCTCAAAATGGATTTAGAAACTAAATGTGATATCAGAATTAAATGCTTCTGCACAGAAAAGGAAACTATTGACAAAACTAAGACAACTTGCTGAATGGGAGAAGATATTTGTAAATGACATATTTGATAAAGGGTTAGTTATCCAAGATATATAAAGAACTTATAAACCTCAACATCCAAAAACCAAATAATCCAATTAAAAAATGGGCAGAAGACATGACCAGACATTTCTCCACAAAAGACATACAGATTGCTAACAGACACATGAAAAGATGCTCAATGTCACTCATCAGGGAAATGCAAATCAAAACCACAATGGGATATTACTTCACACCTGTCAAAAAGGCTAAACTCAAAAACACAAGGAACAAATGCTGGCGAGGATGTGTAGACAAAGGATCCCTTGTGTGCTGTTGGTGGGAAACTGGTGCAGCCAATCTGGAAGACAGTGTGGAAGTTCCTCAAAAAATTAAACGTAGAATTACCATATGATCCAGTAATTCCACTACTGAGTATTGAGCCACAGAATATGAAAACACGAATTCAAAAGGATACATGTATCTCTATGTTTATTGCAGCATTATTTACAATTGCCAAATTATGGAAGCAGTGCCAAGTGACCATTGATGGATGGATAGAGAAGTGGTATACATGCATGCTTTCTGAAGACAACATTAGGAAAGTTGAAGTCAACTACAGGAAAAAAATTGGAAATACCATAAATACATGGAGGTTAAAGAATATCCTGCTAAAGAATAAATGGGTTAACCAGGAAATTAAAGAAGAAATAGAAAAATACATAGAAACAAATGAAAATGAAAAACAACAGTCTAAAACCTTTGGGATGCAGCAATACTGGTCATAAGAGGGAAGTATATAGTAATACAGGTCTACTTCAAGAAGCAAGAAAAATCTCTAATACACAACCTAACCTTACACATAAAGGAACTAGAAAAAGAACAACAAATAAAGCCTAAGGCCAATAGACAGAAGAAGGGGAATAATAAATATTGGAGCAGAAATAAATAATATAGAAACAAACAAACAAAACAGTAGAACAGATCAATGAAATTAGGAGCTGATTCTTTGAAGGAATTAATAAAATTGATAACCCCCTAGCAAGACTTACCAAAAAGGACCCCAAATCAATAAAATCTCAAATGACAGAGGAGAGATCAACAACACAGAAATACAATTGTAAGAGAATATTATGAAAATTATACACCAACAAATTGGGCAATATGGAAGACATGAATAAACTCCTGGAAACATATAAACTATCAACTTCCTGTGCTGAAACAGGAAGAAATAGAAAATTTGAACAGACCCATAACCAGCAAAGAAATTGAATCAGTAATCAAAAAATCTCCCAAAAAACAAAAGTCCAGGGCCCGATGGCTTCCAAGGGGAATTCTATCAAACATTTAAAGAAGAGATAATACCTATTTTTCTCAAGCTGTTTCAAAAAACAGAAATTGAAGGAAAACTTCCAAACTCATTCTACAGGACCAGAATTATTTTGATTCCAAAAAGACAAAGACCACATTAAAAAAGAGAATTATAGGCCCATATCGTTGATGAACATGGATGCAAAAATTCTCAATAAAATACTGGCAAATGGAATCTAATAGTACATTAAAAGAATCATTCAACAATCAAGTAGGACTTATTACTGGACTGCAAGAGTGGTTCAATAGTTGCACGTCAGTCAAAGTGATACACCACATTAATAAAAGAAAGGCTAAGAATCATATGATCTTTCAATAGATGCAGAAAAAACATTTGAGAAAGTACAGCAGTAGGATAGATGGAACATACCTCAACATCATAGAGGCCATACATGAAAGACCCACAGCTAATATTATGCTTAAGGGGGAAAGACAGAGAGCTTTTTCTCTACGGTCAGGAACATGACAGGGATGCCCAGTCTCACCATTGTTATTTAACATACTATTGGAAGTTCTAGCCTCAGCAATCAGGCAACAAAAAGAAATAAAAGGCATACAAACTGGCAAGGAAGAAATCAAACTTTCATTATTTGCAGATAAATTATTTGCAGACAGGATACTCTATGTAGAAAACCCAAAAGACTCCACCAAAAAATTGCTAGAACTGATACACGAATTCAGTAAAGTCGCAGGATATAAAATCAACATACAGAAATCTGTTGCATTTCTATACATCAATAATGAACCAACAGAAAGAGAAATCAAAGAATCAATTCCATTTACAACTGCACCCAAAACTATAAGATACTTAGGAGTACACTTAACCAAAGATATAAAAGATCTGTACTTTAAAAATTATAGAACACTTATGGAAGAAATTAAAGATGATACAAAAAATGGAAAAACATTCCATGCTCATGGATTCGAAAACAAATATTGTTAAAATGTTTACACTACCCAAAGCAATCTATGCATTTAATGCAATCCCTGTCAAAATACCAGGAAAGAATATCCATTGGGAAAAAAGTCTCTTGAACAAATGGTACTGGGAAAACTGGACAGCAGCATGCAGAAGAATGAAACAAGGCCAATGTCTTACACCATACACAAAAATAAATTCAAAATGGATGAAAGACCTAAATGTGAGACATGAAACTGTCAAATCCTAGAGGACAATACAGGCAGCAACCTCTTTGATCTCAGCCACAGCAACTTCTTACTAGACATGTCTCAGAGGCAAGGGAAACAACAGCAAACATGAACTATTGGGATCTCATCAAGATAAAAGGCTTCTGCACAGCAAAGGAAACAATCAACATAACTAAAAGGCAGCCAATGGAATGGTAGAAGATATTTGCAAATGACACATCTGATGAAGAGTTAGTATCCCAAATCTATAAAGAACTTCTCAAACTCAACACCCAAAAAACAAATAATCCAGTGAAGAAATGGGCAGAAAACATGAACAGACATTTCTCCAAAGAAGATATCCAGATGGCTAACAGACACATGAAAAGATGTTTAACATCACTCATCATCAGGGAAATACAAATCAAAACTACAGTGAGATACCATCTCACACTTGTCAGAATGGCTAAAATGAACAACTTGGTTAACAGCAGACGTTGGTGAAGATGTGGAGAAAGGGGAACCCTCTCACACTGTTGGTGGGAATGCAAACTGGTGTAGCTACTCTGGCAAACAGTATGGAGGTTGTTCAAAAAGTTAAAAATAGAACTACCCTATGATCCAGCAATTGCACTATTAGGTACTTACCCAAAGGATACAAAAATACAGAACTGATGGATTACCAGAGGGGAAGGGCGGTGGGGAGATGGATGAAATAAGGTGAAGGGGATTAAGAGAATACTCATCTTGATGAGCACTGAGTAATACATAGAATCGGTGAATCACTATATTGTACACCTGAAACTAATATAATTCTGTATGGTAACTATACTGGAATAATAATAAAAATAAAAATAAAATATTTTTCCTAATACATTCTGGAAGATTCATGTAATTAGCTTCAACTGAGACTAAGGTACATAAGTACTGAGACCTATGTAACTTTTTTGCTATGGCTGCCAGGATTTTAACCACTACATTTAACTCTGAATTGCAGTAACTAATCATAGCCTAGATTTTTTGTCAAAAAAAACTCTTTTCACTTTTCCTTTCATTCCTGACTTTTGGTCTTTTCTCCTGGTTCTCATACTCTCCACTTAACAACTCCTAGTTACCCGTGAAGTCTTAGTTCAGGTTGTCCTGGCTCTTAATAACGTTCCTGGATATCCCTCAGTGAGTTATGTGCTCCTTTCTCTGTGCTGCTCATTTGCCCATTCCTCTAATATGGGCCACCTGTTGAGGTGATTTTTGATTTTCTCACTTCTTTACTCAATCTAGCCTATATGTTCCTTGTCTAATTCTGAGTCTTCAGTGCTTAGCCCCTAATAGGTGCTTAGTAGATACTCAGTCACTGAGGAAGTACAGAAGTATAATGCAATGGCTTATGGGAATGTAAGAATGTGGAACCTGGAGGAAGAGCAGGAGTTGATCTGTGGGCTACAGCAAGGATGTCTGGAAGATGGTGAACAGCTGCCATCCTCAGTGTTCGCCTTTCGCTTGCCTTGTTATGGTGCATTACTTTTGATCTATGTAGCTCGTATTTCATATACTATATTTATATGAATATCAGTATATATGTGCACATGTTTTCAGAACAGTGAGAAATGAAATCATCGCTCTATAAATTTAATAATATTTGCAAGAATATAAAAATACATGTAGTCAGATCATGTAATTATACATGCGTATTTGTGATTGGGGCAGGTGGAGTTTTATGGGTGAATCTTAGAATGTACATGGAGATAAACACGCTAAAGATTTATGAGATATTCCATAGAATACATGGAATCATTATTGTCCTCATTAAAACAATGATAGAAAATCTATACTAGCTTTTTAGTAGAAAGTGGTATTTCATTTATATGTGGTTTTATTTCAACTGCAGTATCACTGGATCAACTGTGAGAAAATATTTAAATCTCACAAATTCAAGTACCTTCTGTTTCCTAAATGTTCACATGGTGTATATATGTGCACAGAGAATGTTCACCAAATAAATTGTTTACTGACTAATGCAAGAAACTCAGTTTAAAAATAAAAATGATATAATTTTTTATGGAGGGTGCCATTTCTGGAAACTCAAATAAAAAGGATAAAGATTCTTTCACTTCTCATTTAAAACCATAACATTTCTGTTAGTATTTTGCTTAAAATTTCTTGGCCCAGAAGACAAAAATTTATGGCTTTAGATTAACTACTTTAATGATGTGACACAGAAACAGCAAAATGTTCTTTTCTACCTATGGTGTTGGTGTGATTGCTTCTTCAGGAGAGAAAAGAACACAATAAATTCCTGTATGGTAAGTCTTTTCCCACTTCTCTTTAGTTTAAATCTCAAAGGTAATACATATTTACAGACAGACAAGAGCAATAAAAATATGTGTGAAATGAGGTAATAATCTACAGTATTTGCATGTACTTAATGAGTTACTATTACAGAGAGAATGATTTACACTTCCTGTACTGAGAAAACTTACTCGGTGTCTACTTAGATTTAGCAGTAGTCTTAAAACAATCAGTGTCTAAACACTTGCTATCAGCTGTTTTAGCTCTGCTTTTCATCAATATAACACAATCATAACAAATTAAAGGCAAGTCACTTGACTGTCCTGTTACATTAGCTTGATGAAATTAGTGGCTGGCAATGCTTAGTGGAAAGTGACAGGGCTTTCTCAATAGGTTCACATATCAATTTTTCTGGAGAGAGTGAGAATCATCTTTATCAAAATATCCAAAATTTTCTCTTCCTTCCTTCCTTCCTCCCTCCCTCCCTCCCTCCCTCCCTCCCTCCTCTCTCCCTTCTCTCTTTCTTCCCTTCCTCCCTTCTTGTTTCCTTTCTTTTTTCTTCTCTTTTCTTTTCTTTTCTCTTTCTCTCCCTCTCTGTCTCTCTTTCTTTCTTTTCCTTTCTTGCAACCCAACCAGCACTGGAACAGAAAATATCCAAAATTTTCTTCCTAAGATAATATTGCTCAAACTCACTGAGGAGATTTCAATTGTTCTGTTCCCAAAATAGATACAAGTAAATAGCTACTGTAATTCTTTAGCCCATAAAGTTATTGGTTGGGATGGAAGAAATGTTATTTTTCTGAAATGTTCCCTTAGAGTGGTGATCCGTCTATGTGAATGGCCTGGAGACAGGATGCAGATCCGAAGCAGTTTGACTCTATGGGTAATATTCTTTCCTTTCTATCACGCCACCTCTTATTTAACTCTTTTGTAGAAAAAAATAAACAAGTCTCTTTGCCTTCCTATACCTCCCCCACATCTCACACTTACATTTTCTCTATATCAGGAGTGGTGGGTGTTATGGGTTGAATTGTGTCCTGTTGAAATGTGTATTTTGAAGTCTTAACCCCAGTATCTCGGAATGTGACCTTATTTGAAGACAGGGCCTTTACAGAGGTGATTAAATTAAATGACATTATTAGGGTGGGCCCTAATCCCATCTGACTGGTGTCCTTATAAAAACAGGAAAATTGGACACAGAGACATGCACAGAGGGAAGATGTTATAAAGAGACAAGAAACAGAAGATGGCCACATACAAGCTGAGGAGAGAGGTCTGAAACAGATTTTCCCTCACAGCCCTCAGAAAGAACCAATCCTGCCCCCACCTTCATCTTGGACTTTGGATCTTTAGAACTGTGAGACAATACATTTCTGTTCTTTAAGCCACCCAGTTTGTGGTGCTTTGTTATGGCAGCCCTAGCAAATGAATACAGTAGGTTTTGAACCAAAAAGCTAGAGGGTGTGAACATTTTATAGTATGTATAAAGGCAGGATTGGGCTACATTTGGAAGAGCCACAGTATATCAGAATAGAGAGGTTAAATGGGAATCATAGTAGGAAGATCAGTGTCACCCTATTCGGTCCATTCCTAGAGTCTGTCCCCTAGCTCCCATATTCAGTCTGTGGTGCATTGTTTTGTTCTTATTTGTGGAGATTCATACAATTATTACAGGCTAGAAACGAGTTCAGAGACCATTCCTTTCAGTGACTTAACACTGTATGGGTTTTCAAAAAGCCTTCATCTATACCCTTCAAGTCAAAACTATCATCTGTTCCTTTACCTAGTTGTCATTTGAGAACTGAGGAAATGGACTTTATGACTATTTTCCAGTTACTACAATTTTGAAAGTTGTTTCCTAATATCAGATAGTAAGGTTTCTGGCAACTGAGACTACTGTTTCTACTTTTTCTGTTTTCTCATTTATTCACTTTTGGCTATTAATTGTTGAGCACCCACTATGTGAAAGTTCCTAGGGATGCAAAGGAATGACTTATGAGCTATAAATAAAGCACAGACAAGTAGAGTGGAAACACAATGGAGGGAAAAATTATTGAGTGCCTACTGTATTAAAGGGAAGTCCTAGGGGGTTCTTTCTATATTACCCTATTTTATGCTTTTATCAAATCTCTCACCCTGTGGATTGCTAGACATATTTTACACATGAGAAAAAGGAGCTGAAAGAAATAACTCACTTAGAGACTGTAGGTTACTGAGCTGGGATTTTAATCTGGGAATGCCTGTGTCCCTAACTATGGCTTGGTTATAGGTCCACACTCCCACTGCAGGTAGGTCCCTCTGGTTTAGAATATTTGTTAACACTGGTGTTATCAGAGACAATACATATTATAAAAAGACTATAAATAAAATCTAAATGAAGACCTTCCCCCAATATCTGATAACCCCATGGTATTTATTACAAGTTGCAATCACATGTTTATTTGCTTAACGTCCAAGCCTAACCATACTTTAAGCTCCTTGAGGGTTACGATGGGCCTATTTTTGGTCACCATTGCATCTTAGCACCTAGGACACTACTTATTATATAGGGCATTCAATTAATATTTGCTGAATGAATACAGAAGCAAATAATTAAATCTAGTTGAAATTTTAATTGGGCTGGTGCTATGAGCTGAATTGTTTCCCCACAAACATTCATACATTGAAGTCCTAACTCCCAGTACCCTAGACTTTATTTGGAGATATTTACCGAGATAATTAAGTTAAAATGAGGTCTTAATCCAATGCATAATCCAAGTGCATAATCCAATGATTGGAGTCTTTATAAGAGGAGGAAATTGGGACACAGGTAGCTACACAAGGAAGATAATGTGAAGACACAGGGTGAAGGCGGGCCTCTACAAGCCTGATACAGATCCTTCTCTCATAGCCCTCAGAAGGAACCAACCTTGCTCACATCTTGATCACAGCCTTCTAGACTCCAAACCGTGAAAAAATAAATTTCTGTTCTTTAAGCTCCCCAAGCTGGAGTACTTGTTACGGCAGCCCTGGCAAACTAAGACATGGTATACTGAACCAAACTCTCCTTTAACAAAAAGGTATATATTAAGATTTGCCCACTACTCAGTCAATAATAGTCAAAGTTTTACAGCTGTTCTAGGAACATAATCATCCATTTTAAGATAATAAATCAACTTAAAGCATCTTATACACTGCCCTGGCCATTGCACCAACAACTAAAAGGAGTTCTACACCATACATCCTGGGGGAAAGAAGAAGACTAATTATTAAACAATGCAGTTACTCTTTTGGAGAAAAAGAAGAGATATAACAGGTTGTACAGTTTTAGAAACGAATATTGAATCCAAAATGTAGTGAATTCTCAGGAAGGCCTCAATTCTTCCTTTTCCAACCCTAGTCTTTGGCAGGCAGTCAGTAGCAGAGTCAACAGTAATAAGTGAAGTTGGTTGGTACTTCATCATTTAGTTGGAAACTGGGGGATGAAAGTCTAAAAAGCCCAAGTTCAATGCCAAAGTAGCTAATTTTGTCTGTAGCAGAATTCACAGCAGGGTTCCGAGCTAAAAGTGAGGTGGCAGGGCAGCAGCCCAACACACTGATGTGCTGCACTGTTTTCTGAAGATAGCCCCGGTAAACAACACAGTCTCTTCAAGATGGTCTGGTAACGTTTCTATTCACTGGTGTAACTGTGATTATGCTAATGCTTTGCGTTAAGGATTTTACTGGGTATAGGGGTAGATTCATTTCATGACAGTTCAGCTTTCACCTGGCTGGGGCTGTAATCACTGGAACTGACCCTGCCTTCAAACCTAGAAGTCTATGGATCTTATTTATATTCATTTGGTTTCTTCAAATACGACAAGCAAGGAGGATTCTACTGTGATAAAAACAGGATTTTGATACTTTGAAATGGTTTTTAAAATTGAAAAGTAAACATTCAGAAACATGAAGATGATTTGGGCTTATATTATATTCTAAATATGGGTTAACACCACTGAGGTATATAAACACACTGATTGTAATTGTAAATTACCATGTTGTGCAGGAAAACAGACATATGGCAGGTGTCTTCACTCACTAAGCTATACTACAGCTCTTTAACATTAATGGGCATCTGATTTAAAGGAAAAAACTAATTTTTAGCAATGTGTCTCTGATATATCCCAATACTCCTCCGTTTAGAGAACTGCCTTTCTTTTTAAAGAAACTACAGATCTGACTAAAAATGAAAAGGCCAAATTTAATATTTTGAAATAAAATTGCCTTATAATTAAAAATTACCATTTTATAGATAAAAAAAGACTGGAAAGAATGAATACTTTTAGGAACCCTAGATTTCCTAGCACCTTCCTTTAGAAATGTTTCTTAAATATTTTTATGTATAATACATATAGCAGAACAATTTTATAAAATCACCGATAGTTAATGTATAGATTTCTATATGTAACACACCTTTTCCTTAAAAAATAAAAAGTATCATAAAGCTTAATAAACTGTTTTGCCTCACTCAACAATCTATTCTGAATTTTGTGAAAACTGTAACTCTATAATACAATTTTTAACATATATGGTGGTCCTTTTGATTTACTTAGCCTTTGTTGAACATTTAGGGTGTTTCTAACTTTTTGGTGCTAAAAAAATGCTTTAATGACCACCCTCATCATTAAATTTTTGCATGCACATACAATTTTTTCTTATAAAAATTCATTAAAGTTGAAATGATTGTCCAAAGAAAAATCACATTTTAAAACTTCCCATATGAATTATCCAATAGCCTTTCATGAAGGTTGCCTCAATTCACACTCCCACAAAATGGAATAGTCAAATAATTGTTTGTTAGTTTTGTCTGTAACCACCACCATACTGTTTATTGTAGTTTCATAATATTTGGTAGGACAAGGACACCCTGACTCTCTTCTTCAAAATTTTATTTTCCTAAGTTTTATTCTTTCCATTTACAACCATCTTGTCAAGAAATACTCTCATATTCCACTAGGATTTTATTGGAGGGCATTGTAGTTTTCACTTTCAAAACATTGTTTTACATAGATAATACAATTTTGTACCCTAAAAAAAAATAGATTCTGCCAAGGAAACGAATACTGTTTAGTAAGCAAGACGATTTCTAGAAGAAAGCTATAAACAGAAGTGGCTACAATGAAAAATAAATCTCCTGATGTAGTTTTAGTATAACAGGCAAAGATGTATAGTATGTATACTTGAAAAATATGAAATTATAGAAAACATTTAGATGATATTTCAAGAATAATGTTTTGGAATAAGGGAGCATATCTTAACACTTCAAGTTTTCTTAGACAATAGATAGGAAAGATTCTAGGAACAAGAGAAATTGTTCTTTATGATAGGAAACTCATTAAAGTGTCAAAGACTGCTGAAAGTATAAGAACAATAAAGGCAATAATTAATAGAGTATTTGGCTGAATTTGAAAGACTTATGTAAGAAGTGGTTCAGGTCCTCTATTCTACGCTGAGCTAGGGATATCCAGAATATACAGATTCAAAGAAAACCAGGAATTACCTGTTAGACTGGTATTGGGTCAAGGGAAAACTCTTGAGAGTAAGGTGGCCAAAGGGAATGTATTTCTAAAATTCTGAAACCGTAGATCTACAAAGAGCTACATCTCCTTTGAGAATGTGATAAAAGCTATCATCACCATCTTTAAAGATGCACACATGTACAAACACACTATTCTGCCTGTACTGTAAAGGGGTTCGACGTCTTCAGGTTAAGAATACTTGCCTTGTCTAAAGAAAACATGAGATAAAGGAAACATTTGATAAAAGAAATATTTCGGAATGATGGTGAAGATCTTATTGAGTGGCTGGAATTCGTGTTTTTAATTGACATTAGGGGAAATTTGGTAAATACGGAGACTCTGGACTACTGTTTGACTTTTGCCTCTGCCGACCATTCCACTGAAAATGTTTTCACTCTAGTATCACTGACACCTTTGCTAGCGACATGGTATATCTGACTTGATTTTATGTTACTTTGATCTCTGTATATTTGATACTGTTCAGCACTGACACCACATTGTTGGTTTTCTCCCAATTCTAAGGGCAATTCAATTCTCAGTTTTGGGGGGTTTTATTATTAAGGTTTCTACCCATAATCTTAAATCTTTGAAAAACCTGAAATCCTTTAAAGATCAAAGTTTCCCTAAGGTCCAGCCTTTTCTCTTTACATAGTCAAGTCAAGAGGACCAGTGATGGAAAAATCGCATTTTAAGTTATGTGAAGGCTGATCAATGACACAACGTGGTGCTTGCCTAACCAGAGGTGCAGCAGTTGTGTGCAAGACGCAGCTGTGCAGGTGCTGAGGCAGGTCCTTGGAGCTGTTCCCGAGATCAAAAGCCCATTACCAATTCTCCAAATATGCAGGGGCTACAGAATTCAAGAAGCAGCCTGGGTGAGAGAGAGCCTCCTCATATCTTTTAGGAGCTGAATGTTGACACAACCACAGTTGTTCATCCCAGCATTAAATACTACCTGGCCCTCTGCAGAAACATCTCCCTTTCAAGGTTGTCCAGAAGGGCTGTCTGGGAAAAGGAAGAAATGAGACTGGTGCTCTGTGACTTTTACTGGGAGAGTCCAAGAATAAGTGATGAGTCATCTGTTGAATCTAAAGTTTGTCTCTATCTTCACAAACCTCTATGTATCATCAGTGTTTTATCTTCAAACACTGACAAGAGAAAAATATACATCGGGAGAAATCAGAGAAAACTAGAAAAAAGCAATTAATAGAAATAAAAGCTAAAAGTTAATTAATTATAAAATAAAATAAGAACAGCAGTAAATAAGATAAACATTTTTACAAATACTTGTTCTTTGAAAATACCTATAGATAAATATTTTGTAAGAGCTGATTAAGGGGAAAAAAAGGAGAAAGAAAAAACTGACAGATTAGTAATTAAGAAGACAAACTCATATATAATATTTAGTGATGGAATCAGAAAGCAATAAATATCACATGCAGGTATATCTGTTTAGTATATGATGATCAAAATTTACCAATGTAGAAGGAGAAAACCAGAAAAGACCAATTTCGTAGGAGAGGTTGGAAAAGTGGTGTAAGATATACCATCACAAAAACCAGGGAATGTTGACTCAACCATCACAGATATTCTCTAAGATGCATATCTGAGTTCAAAGGAAAGTAAGGAAAACAGCCAGGTAATAAACCAAATGGAGCTGAGAACCAGAGAAGTAAGCTGGAGCTGAGGCTGAGCAAGTGTTGTCCACCTTGCCAACCTCAGTAAGAAAGGGGTTCCAAACACAATGACCTGGGCAGGACTGTGGATAAACCAGTGGGATTCCATAAGGTGGAGATCTGGATTGAGACCTCCACCTGAAACTGAGCACTCTAAATGAAAAGGTGAATTAGCAGGAAAAAAAAAAAGCATCTTTCAAGAAAGGGAGGAGCACAAGAAAACACTTGTATTTCAGCATGTTCCCTTGGGTAGGTTTTGTGTACTCTTTCTGTACCCCTCAAACCTTCCCCCAGAGGTTACTATTATCTTGGACTCTATGTTTATTTTTACATAAAGTTCTGCTTGGTTTTGATTAAAAAAAAAAAAAAGGTATACTGAAATAATCTTCTGTGTTTGAATTTTTCACCCAATGGTGTGTTTATAAGGAAAAAAATCCTATGTTTACTGATAATCACAAGGAATAACAGACACAAGTAATTTTCAATTAATAACAGAGAGAGAGAGAGAAACAAAATATCCTAAACCATATACGTAATGTACCTTAAAGTCAATGCTAGGTAAAAACAATGGAATAATAAACTTCAACTTCCCTCCCCTGAATTTCCTAAACTCCCAAACCATCCCTTAAGTATTAACCTCTTTAGACAGTTAATGGAGCTCTTAATGTTAACAGCCCTGAAATGAACCTCAGGCATCACCCATTTCCCCAGTTCAGCTCTGCCCAGAAGGGCGGGCCCCTCAGTTTGAAAGCCTGGAGTAGCCAAGAGGGGTGGCTGGGGCAGAGAGGTGGGTCCCCTCCGCAGGGTAAGGGGTGAAGTGTATAAAATACGGCTCTTCATAGCAGGGGGAACCAAAATGGGGCCCTGATGCCAGAGGAAAGCATACTGGCCCCCCTGGGAAAGGAGGCCACCCCCCTGCCCCCACATCCTCCTGTGGGGAGAAATCAATGGTTGGCTGACCACCCATCTTGTTCCGATTATAGAACCAAACTCGGACCAGTTCCTTCTGTAGCCGGAGCTGCCCGGCGATGCGGCTGATTTGCTGGGGTGTGGGCTTCGGGCACTGCAAGAAGAGTTTCTCCAGATAGTTTACGATGCGTCGCTCCCTGCTTTCCTGCCTTCGCTTCCGAGCCTGCTGCAGGATCATCTCTATTTTGCATACACCCATAAAGTTCTTGGTGTCCACTTCCTCCAGCCACATTTTCATCAGCAGTCCCAACTTCCACATGTTGGCGATGCTGAGCTGCTGGGCCTCAAAGCGGCAGACGGTTGTCTGGCTAAGAACCTTTCCAAAGAGAGCCCCCACGGCGAACGCCACGTCGGCCTGTGAGTACCCCAGGGCCATTCTCTTTCGCCTCAGCTCCTTGGCCAGCTGCTCCATCTCTTTCTCTATGGCTGAGACGTCCTCTGGCAGTGCCAACCTTGGGATGCACTGCAGGACGATGTAGGGCCTGGGGAAGGTGCCCTCTGAGGGGCTCGGGAACCAGGCTCCCACCTTGCCAGCTCCGACCCCGGGCGTGCAGGGTGCCATCCCGCCCCGGAATTTGTATGGCAGGGGACCCAGGGGCATCTCCCACACCTCAGGGCCTGGGCTGACCCCCTGCTGGATTCCCGGCTGGACCATCAGCATGCTCGGAGCCGCCTGGGCGGTCAACCAGACCGGAGTGTCAACCCGCACCGGCACCGGTCCTCTGGGCCCGCCCCTACCACTGCCTGGCAGTGGGGAGACGTATGAGGGCCTGGGTCCCGCCATGGGGTAAGACGGCACCGGAGCAGGGAGTCTGGTAGGAACTGATGGTCCTCGAGGCTTCGGAACAGCCGCCAGCCTTGCCCTCGAGCACCGCCCCCTAGTGGGCAGAGATGGAGGTGCAGGTGAGAGAAACTGAGGCCAGGGGTGTATTTGCGCAGGGGTGAGGAAATCTAGTAGACCTACCGGTAATCCCTTGGGTCTGCAGGATTAAACGAGTCTGGTCTATGCTTCTGGTCTATGCTTCTAACTCCCTCCGTGGTATAGGTCTCTCTCTCTCTGGCTTTGTACTTTTAAGAGGTCTGGGATCTCAGTCACTGCCTCCATCCTCTCCCTGAAGGGAACCTAGGCATTTTCTAACAGCTCTTCAGAACTCCAGTATCGAATCCTTTTCCTCCACATTATCTGTGGAGGAACGACCCCTTTTGGCTTCACAAATATTTGTTGAACATCTATATACCAGGTATTTCTGGGACCATTCCTAAATTCATTAACCATCCCCTCACTGCTATCATTGTGGTCACAAGCACTGCCAATAGCCTCCCCTGCACATCTTTAGTTCCTGTGCTCTAAGAAACCTAAGCATTCCTCCCTAAATTTCTTCTAGTGTCTATCAGTTAACTGTCAGCTTCCACTCCCAGCCCTCACGCTTTGTCATTGTACTCTCTCACTGGGGCTGAGTTTCTTGACTAATTTTTCATGTTTCCCCCCACCAGCCCCCCAGAGCCTTTGCTCTGCAGCCTACCTCAGCTTCCTGGTCCAGTTTCCACATACAACAGAGACTTACATGTTTCATCTTTCTCCCCCTCTGGAGACGGGTCTCAGAACAGGCCCGACCTGCTGTTCCCACTGAAGATGCTCCCTTTAATACCTGCTTCACCAACATCAGGCTCCCCTATCCCTGGCCCCTTTCCCATCAGAGACCCAAGGATCTGAGAATATTTGTCCCTCCATCATGTCCCCATCTCAAGCATCCAGTACTAGGCTTTATGTGAAGAAAGTTAAGGAAGGAGTGGGAGAAGATCTGACCTCAGGTTCAAAGCTTCCAAGGAAGAGCTCTGGGAAGGGAGAAGACAGTCACCTTGGCTGGACAATCCCAGCCTCTTACCCTTTCACTTTCTAACTGAACCATGATGTGGCTTTGCCCTATCGACATCTACTGAAATTGGCCTTCTTGAAGTTATTGCCAACCTTCCAAATGTCAAATCTGATGGCCTTTTAAAAATTCTCATCCTATTAAAATTCTCTGCAGTATCTGACAAGGCTGACTACTCTTCTTGCTCCTTCTTTTTAAATTTCCATGACATGCTGATAAGAGCCAAATTTGTATTTTAGCCCTGACTCCTAATATCCAATTCTGTATTTCCCACTGCCCCAAATCAAACTCATTATTTGCATTCCTAAAACTGCCTCTCCTCCAGGGGTCCCTGAGTTGGTTAATGGCTTTATCACCCACTCAGTCACCCAAGCTTAGACCCAGAAACTGTTCTTGACCTTTCCCATTTCTTCCTCCCTCCCTCTCTTCCTTCTTTCCCAGCCTCATCTACCACACTCTCCCTGCTTGCATTTCATCTTGCTCAGTGAGAATATCTCACTTTGCACTAAAGATGTTACACTTTTCACGACTATTATACCTTTATTCATGCTGGCCCTTCTGTCTGAAATGGCTTCCCTTTGCTTTTTGGTCTCATTCATTCAGGATTCTGCTCAAATGTCATCTCATTAGAGGCCTTCTCTGACTAGCCTATCTAAAATAGTAACCATTATCACTCTCTGTTCCCCTTATTAAAGCTTTGTTTTGTGGTATTAATAGGCATCACTACCTAATATATAATTATTTGTCATATGCTTATTGTAGGTTTCTCTGCTGCAAAGAGAACAGGGACTTTGTCCAGTTCACTGCAGTGTCTATGGTGCCTACAACTGTGCCTGGTTCATAGAAGGTGCTCAGTAAACATTCCCTGAATAAATGAAGCATGCTCTATTTCCAGCCACCTTTAAGATGTAGTTTAGAAGTGGGGTGCCTGGGTGGCTCAGTTGGTTGAGCGTCCAACTTCGGCTCAAGTCATGATCTCGTGCTTGTGGGTTTGAGCCCTGCATCAGGCTCCATGCTGACAGCTCAGAGCCTGGAGCCTGCTTTGGATTCTGTGTCTCCTTCTCTCTCTGCCCCTCCCCTGCCCATGCTGTGTCTCTCTTTGTCTCTCAAAAAATAAAACATTAAAAAAAATTTAAGATGCAGTTTAGAAGTGACCTGATGGTGAAACCTACTCCCGTGTAGAGTTAGTTCCTGCTTTTGTAGTGCTCCCCTTATTTGATATATGTATGTTTTTATTATAACATTTATCAGTAATTTTTATTTTATGTCTCTCACCCTCCATCTAGAGTGTGAGGTACTTAAGGGCATGTAGGTGTTATAAAAGCCTGGAACATAATAGAACCCTGACTGATACACTGTTTAATAAGTGTTTGCTGAATGAGTGAATGAATTCTCACCTTTACAATTCTGAGAGTAAAGCACATTTAGTTCCAGGGTAACAACAAGAAACTTGACCCTCTCAGGAGCATCTCTATTCTTTCTCTCTTGTACTAGAACAAGGCCCTTAAACACGAGATTGGGGGTAGTAGTACCGTGAGACTAAATTTAACACAACACTACAGGTAACAAGGTCATAGATGTGACCTTGAAGCAATGGTAAAGGGGAAAAGAGTTGGGAAGTCAACTGCCATCTTTGTATGTGATTGTTGTCTGCATCTCAACTGTAGCCTCGGCTAGAATGTATGCTGGTAAAGAGCAAGGTCCTTGTCTGTCTAGTTCAATGCTAGATCCTCACCACTTGAAAGTGTATCTGGCACAGAGGAGGAAGCTAACCAATACCTCTTTAATGTTAAAGAAATGAATCGGTGTAGCATTAATGATGAGAAGACATCCATATTTGCTTTAAGTTAGGTTTCAAGATGACAGTGTACCAAAAATAGTTTACAAGATACAACATTTCACTTAAGAATAATTTTGCTGTTATCTTTCCAGGTATACACGCATGCTATTCCTTTTTCAAAATTACAAAGCAACCAGTGTCTGCTAAACAGAATGGAAAGTGGATCACAAAGAGGAATAAGAGAGAGCAATTATATGAATTAAAACCCACATATTGAAACCAGCCCATCTGCAGGAGAGAACCACAGAGAAAAGGTTCATTAGTTGTCTAAAAACAATAGCTGGAGAAAAATATTTTTAGTGAATTGGAAAAAAAAGTGAATTCAAGTAAATTTGAGGAAAGATTATATTAAATGAGTGAAAACATAGTAGCTAAAAACATTTCCTAAATGAAAAAGTAAAGCTATATTAACTTGATGGGCTTCAAAATTAACTTGGGTGCTTTCAATTAAGGCTTTCTCTGTACTTGGGCAGATTTCATCAGCCAACATGCCTATCTCCCGTTAATGCATGTGGGCCGCCACAAATAAAAGCCCATATTCTTAAGGGAAGTCTTGACATCTCCAGAAAAGTATATTTAATATGCTAGGAAATGGAGTGATCAGGGGGAAAAAAACAACAAACAGGAGCATATTTGGTTGGAAGAGAAAACAGAGATCAGAAGAAGGCAGGTGATGGGTATGCCCAAGACAACCAGCAATGCTTGGGCTGGGGCGCTTGAAAGGCTAATCCATCACCTTCAACAAATACAGAGACCTCTTAGTGAGTGATTAGATTACAATGTACGAAGCGGGCCAGTCTTATCCATAGGGAATTACAAAGTAAGGATAAGAAACACATGGTCCCAGGCTCCTGTGTATTTATAATCTAAATGGGGAAGAAGAAAAACTGTCAGGAGAACAGGACAGCTACATTTGCTCAAAGAGAAGTTAACCATTTTCTATTATTAGAATCTTGGGAGTTAAGAGAAGTTGGTTTTTAAGCAGAAATGCACAAAGCACCAGGATTTGTATTATTAGGCTCTCCGTAAGTATTCTCTATTCTAAGACAGCAAAACTGGCTGCCAAGATCCACTAATGGTAAGAAGCAGGAAATTGTGGAGGCAAAGTTAATAATAAACATTCTTATAGGGCTTGCTTCAAGTTTCATCCCTTTGGGAAGTTTTGCCCATACACTGGGGACCACAGTGGTCTCCCTTGGCCCCGAACTTACTGCATTTCCACTTAGATAAATCGGCAGCCTTAAAAGTTAGCTGGAGTTTCATGTCTTACCTCCCCACCTAGGAGATATGATATCTCCTATGGACATTATAGACACCATTCTTTTTGTACTTATGGGCCAAAGCATGTGCTAATGCATGAGCTATCCACAGTGTTCTCAGTATGGTATGTGCATAAAGACACCTGGATGTGAAGGAGATCCGGCTTTCACTCACACTATCCTGTTGATCAGTTATCTTATTGGCTAGGAAGGTGATCTTCGCTTCCTCATCTCTCCAAATAACACCTCTCCCAAAGCTGCTCATGCTCCAGACAGAGGAGAGGGCTTTGTTCAAGAATATATGAGAAACGTCATTTCTCTAGCAGAGGAACAAAACCAAACCAAAACAAACATTTTGAATGTAATTAAATCAACAGAGTAGACTGGGAGAACTAAGAATGATGAACAAGTCAGGCAGAGAGGGTAAGGCAGATTGGATGGTGCTATTTTCAGAGTTTCCTCCACTCGGCAGGTTTCCTAATAACCTAGCACTGACCATGCATCAGGGTGTAAAGGTACTGTTCACCTGAAGGGCAGGTGTAGGTCCCCAAGAACCACATTAGTCAAGGAGCAGGACAAAAGGCAAAGGTAGGAGACAAGATCCAGGCACTTGGAGGTTTGTTTCTCTCTGGGTCTAGGAAGTAAAGTCAGGCATCCAGGAAAACTGTGGCAACTGAGGATAGTAAGGAAAGATGCCTCGCAACTTCCAGTGAGAGTCAACACCACACATTACAACAATTTAGTTCATTGAAAACTACCTCAAAATACATGGAAATGATTAAACCGTTAAACCTTTGTGTGGATTTTTAAGTAAAAAAGTGCATTAAGACAAAGTGAGGCATCAAAGACAAATTAAGCAATTAAGACATAAGTGTACCTGCAGGTAAAGTGCACAGAATAATACTGAAGTTGTGAGGCACCTGAGTGGCTTAGTCAGTTTTGCGTCTGGCTCAGGCCATGATTTCACCGTTTGTGGGAGCCCCGCATTAGGCTCTGTGCTGACAGCTCAGAGCCTGGAGTTTGCTTTGGATTCTCTCTCTCTCTCTCTCTCTCTCTGCCCCTCCCCTGCTTGTACTCTCTCTCTGTCTCTCAAAAATAAATAAACGTTAAAAAATAAAAATGTTAAAAAAGAAATAAATGCGTAAAATAGATTAATAGCACTGTTCGGCACAGGAGAGAGTAGAAGACAAGAACAGGGCGAAAGGACAGCTACTGATGAATAACAGTATTGCCAAACGCTTTACTCATAAAATATGTAGAGAAAAACTAGAATGTAGTAGGACTACCGACATAGAATCTCTTCATTATCTTACTTTCAGATTCAGATTATGAAGGGCTTTTTTTTTCGTTGTTGTTACTTCTTTTTGTTATTAAAAAAAAATGACTCTGCTGTGATATAATTGCTGCTTAGAAGTAAAAGTTCATGACACAGATGTAAAACAACCACATAGCCAGAGGCTACAAAGTGGTTTTGCGTATATGGGGAAAAATCCTTCCATTATATTTTGTAGAGCTGCAGTGTTCATGAACTATGAACTTCCTGTGCTATAAAATAATATTAAATATAAAAACTCTACAGCCTTCACCAGAAGCCTCAAAGAATTTTAAATGTCTATCTATATAAGGCAGGAAGAGCAACTGAGCTGAGCAGGGCTGAGTTGAAAGGCACTCTGGTGATGAGTCAGGTATATTCACAGATAGTCACAGATAGATAAAGTGTAAAGGTTCTTGTTATGTCAAGTGGGATTTAAACAAACTTTTTAGCTGAGTTTGCCCTTGTTACACAAGAAAAGCTTTAAGGATGTTCTTGCATTGATTAGTCTAGTCACTGTTCTTCTGCATTCAAATTTGTACTCTCCTTACACTGTAGAGCAAGAGATACACAACTTGTTTAATGAAAAATATTCCATTATATTGAGTAGTAAAATACACCTAACAGAAATGACAACTTATGACCAATGAAACCAGTAATTCAGGAGGTGACATGGCCTCAGAGAAGTAAATGAGAAGTAGAGGAGAATTTCTGCTTATAGAAGATAATTCTTTTAGGCACTGTATTTTTTTTTTTTTTTTTTTTTTGTTAAAGAAATTCCAAATTAATTGATCTTGGTGCCATTACCATCGCAATATTTGGAGTCTCTGAATTTCCCTGGAATCTCCTTAGGAAACTATGAACTAAAGCAGACCTAACAGAGACACTTATATCTTTTCTGGAAAAATGAACACTTATATTCAGTAACATGAAATGCAATAACGACCACGGAAAAGAGGTAGTACCAGACTTAAAATTTTAAGTTCCAACACAGTAACTCTATCTAAATATATAAATTAAAAACTCCTTTTAGCATTTTAAACCCGACAAAGTCCCTGGTTTCAGACAGTGAGGTAGTAAGTCAAGTTATTACCTGAATCCTCCTCAAAGTCACCTCACTATGATTCCAAAGGTCTTAAAGAGAACCAACTAGGCTATCAACATCTCTTCTGAGCAGAACACTCATGCCCAAACCCACATTTATTTCTCTAGAGTTCACTGCAGCTCTCAGTAGCCTGTTCTCCATTCTAGGTATGTGCACATAACATCAGGCAGATGAAGGTTTCACCTTCTGAAAGCCTCAGAACTCTAGGAAGCAATTATGTCAAAGCAGCTATGTGTGAATGGAGAACTGAAAGCAAGATTTCAATTATCATTATGTATTTAATGAAAATTTAACGGTTTTTTGGAATGTCCAACTCTACATTCACATGGCTCCAGAAGTATAAAAAGGTATATAGTGAAAATGCACAGCATTTATTTTTAATTTTTATTTTGTTGCCAATCATGGCATCATTTCCAAGTGTTAACTTGGTTAACTTCCAGCTAGAATTTTACATTTTGCTTACACAGAATTTCTTGTAATAATTTAAATTCAAGAAAGACATTTGTCTTCTATGATTGACAGGAATGTAGATGAAACATAAGGAAGAAACCAATGAATTTAAAGAAGTTTCTCACAGGGATATGTTCTAGGGCAGGTGTCATTCTGAAAGAAAAACAATTTATTAAAGAACCAAGTGTCTTTCAGGGAGTGTGGAAGAACAGGACATTAGCAAGAAGAATGAAAGGGAAAAGCGTCAGTGTGGAATTTTAGTAGATTAAGGACAATGAAGAAATGAGGTTGAATACTAAAGAACAGGCAAACTGAGGATAAATACTGTATTTCAATAGAAGATGCATGGGGAGGCTCTAAGAGTTAACGCTGTGAAAAGACATGACTAGAATCAGGACTTAGTCTAGAAAATACAAAGATATAAGCAGGAGAGAAATGACAAATTTTTTAATTCTCAATATTGAGAAAAACTGAACAATTTCTCTAAAACTGTAGAACTTGACTTGCTAGATAAACCAATTTCTAATAATAATAACTATAGGAAGTCCTTGCTCTGCACAGTATAAAATGACTATAAAAAATGACCATGTAAGTTGAAACCATGCACAGTTATCATGACAATCAATGGGAAAAACTATGGCTGTTCCATGACCTTAAATTTTTTTTTTTTTTTTTTTTTGTCAAAACATAAAAATCCACCTGTGGCCAGAAAAAAGCGAGTAGGGGAATTAAAAAAAAATGGTAAAAACAACTGTATTTAGTACACTGTAATTTAAAACATTAGAAACAGAGGCACCTGGGTGGCTCAGTCAGTTAAGCGTCTGACCTCAGCTTAGGTCATGATCTTGCGGTACGTGAGTTAGGGCCTCCGCATCAGGCTCTGTGCTGACAGTGCAGAGGATGGAGCCTGCTTTGGATTCTGTGTCCCCTCCTCTACTTGTGCTCTGTCTCGCTCTCTCAAAAATAAATAAATATTAAAAAGAATTTAAAACATTAGAAACACTGAGAATGAAAATGTTCTGTTTCTTGGTAAAAAACTTACCAAAGTTGTTTGAACAGTGCTTGCCTTCTCCTCATAGAACTTATGATAGAGTTCAAGCAAATCTTTTCTACGCCTTGGCTAATTTTCATACTCTTAAGTTTGGATCAGCTTCCAGCATTTTATCCTTCGCACTTCCAATGTCGTGAAATACCTCTGAGCATTCATTTCACGTGGAGTGTTTTTTGCTAGCGTCACTCTCTCCGGGACATCTTCATCTTTTTCGTCACAAACACTTTACAGTTTTACTTCCTGCATTCCATTTCTTTGCTGCACTTTCATCTTTGTTGGCCAGGTCTCTTTTGGCCATCTATTTTTATAAAGTGGAAGATAGTGCTATCTGTGCATAAACTGAATAACAGATATGCAGTGGCCAGTGAAAAATTAGAAAGAAGTGATGTGACTGGCTGCTGATCACGATGTGCTTCTGTTATTTACATAGAGATTTGTACTGAATGCAATTATTCACAGTTAATACATTGGGGTAACTGAAATGTGAACCTTGTTTTTTTTTTTTTGTGTGTGTGTGTGGGGGGGGAATTTGGCGTTATTTAACTAAAGTATGGTAACTGAAATTTGGGTATTTGGGACCATGCAAAGTGAAGAATGACTACATTTACTGAGCCTCAACTATATGCCAGGAATTTTAACAGTCCTATATGGATGGTTTCACTTAATTCTGACCATAACCCGATGAGATGGTACTAGTGTTATCCCTATTTTATAGGCAGTGTGATTATAAATCTTCATCTGATCATATTATACAATTAATTCTCCTACATATTTGGGAGAATACAAACTACCCACAGTCATGACAAATCCAAAGCTTTTACTCATAAGTGGTGATTTACTACCATTAAAGAGTTTGAAATGACAAGTAATATATTCATTTGAAACAGGTATCTGAAGTAAAAAGTCAGGGTCTCACAATAGCATTGAAGGAAGGTGGACAGTTTCAGAAGATGCGCTAACTCTTACGTGGCAGTGGGGTACCAGTCAATAAAGGAGGATGTCAGGGAACTAAGAATTACTCTTGGGTCCTGAAGGAGTTTACCATATGTCCTTAACTTTCCTCCCCACTCCATATATTTCAATAACACTCTCTATTTAGGAACAAAAAGAATCTTTGCAATAAACAGAAGACTTTTTGCTAGGAGACCACAAACTCCTTGAGGGGCAAGAGGTACATCTAGCAATCTTTACACTGTTAGAGACTAGACTAGTGCCTAGTACATATTAAGTGCTCAATAAATCTTTATGGAATTAAGGAACACATATTTACAGTTAGTTTCTTGCCTCAAAACAACCAAGAATAACTCAAGTTTGTGGAAAGATAGGAAGTTAGGCTCTAATCTTAGGGGAAACTAATTAATTAGAAATTATTAACTGGTAAAAATAACTAAATTTGGGTTTTCTGAAATTTGGGCTTTGCCACATACGTTGATTTTATATGCTTGATGTTATTTCTGAAGAAAAGCAAAACGAAGTAACTCTGAGAGACTGTTCTTCCATATTGGTGCTGCAAAAATTGGAACTACAAAGGTTATAGAAGACTGTACTTTCACTATAAAATTCAAACTGCATATCATCTAATTCCACAAGTAGCTTTCCCACCATTTCTCACTAATGTTTCTCAAATATTGGTTATGTTTATTTTTTAAATTTTTTTTTAAAGTTTATTTATTTTTGAGAGACAGAGGGAGACAGAGCACAGAGGAGGGGCAGAGAGAGAGGGAGACACAGAATCCAAAGCAGGCTCCGGGTTCTGAGTTGTCAGCGCACAGCCCAACATGGGGCTCGAACTCATGAACCGTGAGATCATGCCCTGAGCTGAAGTCAGATGCTTACCTGACTGAGCCACCCAGGTGCCCCAAATATTGGTTATATTTAATCACTTGTATTTGTGGCCTTAAGTCAACCATCTCTTTTTCAAAGCTTAATCATTTTCCTTGTGGAAACTAAGCAGGAAAGGTATGGCTACTTTGCCACATAAATTAAAATGGGAAGAAACACTAAAATTTTTTGAAGCCAATTTATTAAAAGGAAATAAAAGTAAAAATCTGAAATAATTTGTATTTGCTTTCTAAACATACCTCAAGTATTTGCTAAAACTAGAAGAATCTCTAAGCCAATACTGAATTTAGTCGATTATTAGCAATTTTTAATTTAAGGTCTCTTACAAGAGTCTCATTTATAGACATCTTTGCTATACAAAGCTTAAAATGATGTTTATGTTTCTTTGCCCAAATTTTCAACAAGTAACTTCTAAGTATTTTAGAAATTAAGAAATTATGTAATACAACTGAATTCTGTCAAGGATTGTGTCATGAGATTATTCAAAATATCTATACACTAGCTGGCATAAAATTTCTTTATTTATTGGCATAACATATTGAATACTTGGGGGTGAGATCCGTATGAGTGAAGGGATATTAATAAACAATATGGACAGAAATTCCATACCAATTCTCAAGGAATATTTAGACATCATGTATCTGTTAAATCAATTCTAGTGCCTAAAAACTGAACTCACTCATCAAATTATCTCTCAAAATTTATCATTAAATAGAACTATTTTCCTCTAAAAAAGGGCTATCTTTTTAAAAATATGATGAAACAAAAACTTAAAAAAAATACTATGACTTCTTTTAAAGTACTGATAACTAACTTAGAACATCTTGGCATTTTATACACTGAAAATATCTGGCCTGCCTATGGTACCTAATGTTCACTTTGAATTTTCATCTTGGTACTAATGAATTTATATTTTAGATGTTTCTGATCACTTTTAGAAAGCAATACAGTTTTTCTGAAGAGTTCTGTGTTCCGGGTAATTTTGTCAGCAGATTTGTCACTGGTGACTTGATGTCCGTCTCTGACCAGACACACAGAGCGGGCAGGGTGGGTGCAGATGGAAGCAGACACAGAATGTGTGGCTAAGGGCAGAGACCTTGTGGCTTGAGGGAGGCACAAAGTGCACAAAGAGGAGTGACGGGCCGTGGACCCAGGCAAACCACACAGGTCAGGCAGGGAGGGGCGGGCAGAGACAGTGGGCTGGGGGAGATGTGATGCCACAGGCTGCAGACAGAGACTCTAGGTGGGGGGACTGAAGCCAGGGAGATGCAGAAGCCAAAAACTGTAAGGAAAGAATCAGACAGAGACTAAGCCAGATGAGAGACAGAGAGTCAGAGGTCAGAATACAGACACAGAGGGAACCATCAAGAGCAGTGACCCAGACCGAAGTGACAGAGGGAAGGAGAAACAGAGGACAAGTGAAGCACAGACAGCCATGGGAAGGGAGAGCAATACTTAATATACAGTAAGAAGGGTGAACATTTCTGTCTTAGGTACTACTGGCACTGACTTACTTTTCCAACAAGCAGGGACACAGCATTAAGAGCCATGAGACAGTGCTATCGGGACAGTAAATGTAATCGCTCTTACAAATTAACTCATAATGTATAATTTTCAAGTACAAATACAAATTCATATTATTTGGTTATTTATCCTAAAGCATTCTAAAAATAGTTTAATTTTTTTTTTATCTTTAAAAGGAAGAGTTAGCTCAGTAAAAGGAGAGTTGTCACCTTTACTGCCAAATTCTTTGAAGGATTTCTCGCAAATTGGTTCAGAAAGCTGTAAAAAACATGGTGGCTATTTTTAATTTTTTTTTAAGTGAGATTTTTGAAGTGCAACTAGTTATATTCTCTGTGATTACTGGAAAACTGAATGAATAAAAAGCAGAGGAAAATATTGGATCTGATTAAGTATATATAATCAGGGAAAATACTAGTGATCTACATAAATATCATATATTTAGATAGGTTATTCTAAATGATTCTCTAATCAGTTATTTCCCCAGAATTCCTGATGCTAGCTAATTATAATGAATGATTCACTGAAAACACAAGAATTTCTGGTGGTCAACTTTTAGAATACTCATCCCTTACATTAACTAATAATTATAAGGTAGCATAGAACAATGAATAGGGAAACTAACTGATGAATAACAGCTACAAGGCCAATTCTACAGTAATGAACAAAAACTGCCTGAAAAGTGCTATTTAGTTAATGAAAACATCACTTAAAAGGATTAGAATGTATATCCTTTGAATGGGAAGAGGAATGCTACAGTTCTTGAGCAGTACACATAGTCAAATAGTGGTACAATATCATAGATGAGAATATGCCTTGCATTTTAAGTTCTGTTTACAAGGCAAGTATAGATTTTCAATTACCTAATTAATTTGAGCTGTGTCTAAAAACATATTAGACAACTCAACTTGTCTACACATTCTGAATGACACCACATCTAGAAGCAATTACTGTTGATTTTTCATTGCTATCTTTAGAAGCAAGTGATTATTCACTAACAAAGAAGAGATACAACTCTTTCATGTCATTTCCTAAAGATATGTTTTCAGCTGTAAACTGAAGTAAATATTTAGCAAATATTCAGTAAGTTCAGTCACTGTAAAGAGTTAATCTGGACTATTTAAGCAAAGTAAAATTAGGGTTATGTTAGCAGGTTTTCTACAATTCAAATAGACCTAGAAATTACTAATTTTCCACTTTCAGTTCTGGAGGAGGAATGGGGCTTGACAGGCATGTGTCATCAACAGCCTCCTTCTACATCCAGAGCCAAGATGAGGTCATCTAAATATAGTAAGTTTTCAAGTTTAATTCTTAACCCCTAAGACATCTACTATAGTTCTCTTTTTTCCTTTTTCTTTTTTTAATATTTATGCTATTACCTTTCCAATTTTGAGGTGCCCTGATTTATATCAAGTGTTCTAGATAAAATGAAATATTAGAGAAAGGCCTGTCTCAAGCTATGACAGACAAGGACAAGGAAAAATGAGATGGATACAAGTTCTGGGAGGAAATAAGTTGACAGGCATCACATCTCTAGACTACACAGCTTTAGTGAATCTAGCTTCAGGTATTTCCTTCACAGTAGGTGGAAAAATGAAGCTGTGAGGAGGCAGAGACTGCCATACACTTGTGAACCTGGTGCAGAGTGACCACAGGTGTGTCAAAATACTGATCCTTTTACCCTGCAGGTCTCCTGGAAGTGGCTCTGTCCCTTCACCCCTGAGCATAAGCAACCTTGCCTGTGAAAACCAGGGCACCATATAAATGTTACACTTTTCTATATGTGTAGCTCAAGGAAGAGTGGAGTACCTTAATAACTTGCTCATTCCTATGCTTTATGGTTACCAGAAATCTTAGAGAACTCATAAAATAGATCTGATGAGAAGTTGAGGTTTTCAAGGACCCAGAACAAGAGAAAGCTGGGAGGGAATAAGGGTACAGAATTTTGAGCTCAGTAGGTAGCCTGGAATTTAGGAAGGATCTCTAAAGTCAGATGGGCAAGTACTGTCTTTATCAGTGGGAAGTGGCTGGAGAGCAGGACTAGAAGGAATGTCCCAGAAATGTCATCTTCTCAGTGAGGCCTTCTCTGGCCTCCACCTCCACATGCTTCAAGTCCTCTCTTCCTGCTTCATATTTCTCCTACCAATTACCACTATCTAGCATGCTACATGTTTTCCTCATTTATCTTGTTTACTATTTGTCTCCCCTACTAGAATGCAAGCTCTGTAAGGGACCTTTATTTGTTGTAATTCATTGCTACCCCCTTGGCACCTGGAACAACGTCTAGACTGCAGTAAATGTTTGCTGAATGAAGGTGTGCCGACTGAACACACACACCCAGAGAGGCACGTAGGGAGCACAGTTGCTTTCATCCTGTATTTTCTATCTTTCTGTGACTCTGGTTTCTGTGAAATATTTTGTGACCCTTATCAGTGTCACAGAGCACAAACGAAAATATGAACAACTAAGTTATTTGTTGTTTAAGATTAGAAGACGGGATTAGGAGACGGGAAAGGAAGGGACAATATGTCTGCAAATGCTTTTTCATTCCCATATGATTAAAATAATAATAGTTTTAAAATGATAGCCTTAAATTCTAAAATGACGAATGAGAATATACAGTACTACATTAGGTTTTTATAGGGCTTTCTTTCTGATGAACTCAAAATGTCCCTCCGGATACTACACAAATTATTCTCACAACATTTCTACAAGATAAGTGAGGTGGATACTTGCTGTTGCCATTTTGTAACAGACATACAAACAACGAGAATGTGGGCTATACAATAAACGATAAACATAGGTCCTACTAACCTGTTATGTAATTTCTTGAATAACAGTGTTTTTAACTGGCTGATTTTACTAGTAGGAAACACCATTAATAGGGGTGGGGCAAATAGTCCGTTGACAGATATTCAAGACCCTTCAAATATTCACCATTTCTTATATGATAAGTGAAAAGTCAGACTTCATTTTAAGTATAAGGTACAACACTGCCAACTTCTAAGTGTGGAGTTGTCAAGTGTAATATTTGTTTTCAAAAGAAAAATAAAAACAACATGACTGTACTGATAATAATGACCATGGATGTGTTAAATACAACTTAAAAATTTTATTGTACCTGTTTTTAAAATACATATATATTCACAGATAAATAACAGTGATAAAATGAATCTATTATGAACAGATCTATTTTTTTGTAAAGGGAAACATTCAGCAATGAAGGAAAAATAGTCTTAAATGAGTATGTATTTTTACAGGCAATTTCACTGTGATGACCACAGACTTTAGTCAAACAATAAAAATAATATTGCTTAAGAAAAACTTTATAAGTTAGAAAGATGGGGGAAAAAAAGACTTCACTAAATTGAATGCAGAGTCTAGATATCCATTATTAACTTGGGCTTGGAGAATTTTAGGTGTTTCCAAGGTACAGCAACAAGCTTTGGTTATTTCCATTTGAACTTCCTGCCATCCCTCAAGTGCCATCACCTCAATCAAGTAGGCCATAGAATAGTTTCATCCTCTCTTGCCCTTAACTGATTTCCTCCTCCAGCTCCTCTATATTTTGGTAATGTTTTCATTATCCCAGTTACTTCTCATTCTAGCTTATTGTTGTCTTCTCCCTCTCACTGAGCCTCCATATGCAATCTATTTGCCAACAGGGAGTGCAGATTCTTCCCGAGTCATATTTGTCATCTCTCTCCTTTCCTGTCTATTCCAATTGCCACCAATCCAGTTCACCCCATCCGCCTCTACTAGCTTTATCGTCATGGCCGGCTGAGTCTGCTGCCTCCAGGTTTGTGCTTCTCTCTTTTATCCATTTATTAAATTAATCTTCTTCAAAATCCCATTTTGATCATGTCATACCTCTTGTTCAACATTTTTAAAGAACTGTTTGAGAGAAATCACTGATTTTGATCGAAAAACTGTTCAGTTTTTATAAGTACGTGTGGAAAATGCTGGGGGTTTGGCCCTCTTTTCTCATGATGCCAGTTTCAAAGGGAGGAATCTACCACTAGCAGAGGTCCAGGAAACAGTTCTTTTTAATTTTCTTTTTTTATTTTGGGGGGAGAAAAGATAGTCATGATAAGCTATTGTTTACTGCTATGTCCCCAACTTCCAGAATAGTACCTGGAATATAATAAGTGATAGAAAAACATTTGAGGAATAGATAGATATATGCTGGGGAGTGAACATGAAATCTCCTTCTGATTTAAGCCAAATTTTTTGGAATAAAAACCCAAAGGGAATAGAAAAGTTACAGGGAGCACCAAATTCTGTCCTAAGAAAAATAAGAGCTACATAGTGAGAAGACTTAGTGATCAAATGATATAGTGTGCAAATGTGATAAAGAAGAAACTTAACATCTTTTCTCTGATACACTGTACAGCAAAGTCTAATGAGGCAGTCAGGGAACAAGGCTAGGAATGAATTATCTTCAATGAACTTTTTACTGCCTTTTTAGAAAGCTGCTCTTAAATCCTAAGATATCAGAGCAGGATGAGCCTTATAAGGCTTTAGCCCCCAAAAAGCTTCTGGTGGTTTCTACATAGGCTTGAGCAGTCACCAGAGGTGCAGTTTAAATCTGTTGTATAAATTACTTACTCCTGCAGAATAATTAACCCCAAAACTGGGCAGCTTAAAATGATACACATTGAGCACACACAGCTTCTGTGGGTTAGGAATCTGAGTGTGGCTTAGCTGAGTAGCTGGCATAGGGTCTCACAGTAATCAAAGAGTTGGGTGTATCTCAAGGCTGATCTGTGAGAGAATCCTTTGCCAAGGTCACACACCTGGCTGAGGGCAGGCCTCAGGTACTCACTGACTCCTGGCCAGAGCCACCAATTCTTTGCCACATGGGCCTCTGCACAGAGCAACTCACAATACAGCAGTTGGCTTCCATCAGAGAGATCCAAGTCAGAGGACAAGAAAGAGCCTTAGCTCCACCCACATTCACTGGTCTTACCATATTCTCTGTTATCCCTTAAGCAGCAGGCTTCATAAAATGGTGACTAGGTTACAGTGCCTGTTAGGTGACAACACCTCGTGGGGCTGAGAATACATTGGTATTCTAGGGTGTGGTACATACCCTAAATCAGCATTTAATTCATGTGATAATTCTCCCAGATCTGGGAATGAAGGGATGGAAATGGGACTGGTTTCTCTTGTTATTACCCTCAGTGACCTACTAACAAAACTGTGTCTTCTCATTTCTATGATTTCAGGCTCTGCTGATCTAAAGGTCTTAGTTCCACAGAGAGGAATGCTTCTATTGAGTGACACAACAATGATTCCATTGAACTGGAAGCTCAGACTGTCATCTTGCCACTATGGGCTCCTTACACCACTGAATTAAGAAGGAATGGAAGAGTATTACTATATTGGCTGGGGTGATTGATCCTGATTACTAAGGGATAACCGAGTTGCTACTACACAATGGGGATAAAGAGGAGTGTGTCTGCAATACAGCAAACCATCTAGGACACCCGTTAGTATTTCCTGTGATGAATGTCAACAGAAATCTACAACCATCTAATTCAGGCAGGATACCTAATGGCCCGGCTGTTTCCAATGAAGGTATGGGTCAGCCGACCAGGCAAGGAACCATGACCAGTTGAGGTGCTTGTTAAGAACAAAGGGAACGTGGAATGAAGGTAGTTTTAAATACCAGCTATAGCTACAGGGCCAGTTACAAAAATGAGGAATGTAATAACTATGGGTATTTCTTTCTTATTTCGATTTGAACACACATATTAAACATTTTTGTTTTCCTCTCTTATTTCTTTATCATTTCATGTAAGATGTGTCAGCATAATTAGCTTTATCTCTCAGTATTTAAACTACAGGATACAAAAGGTAAGAAGAATGGACATCAGCCAAGGACAATAAAAGGACTTTGTATCCTTTCCTGAGGAAAGGGGTTGTGTGTTTTCGTTTGTACATGGGATAGTCGGATCACATCAGGTGCAAGCATGACTTTGTTAATGTCTACAATTATTTGCAGATTAAGTTTGGTTTAAGAAGATGTGGATAACTGCCAAGGTGACAAGGGGTGAACTGTGGAGGCTCTGTAATGTGTCAGTTTGGCTACAGTGAACTATGTTTCCCAGAACTATGTTTCAAATTGTGTGTTTCTGGTTAGGATGCTACAGAAAGGAAATTTCTGTGGGACGTTTGGAGGGCTGAAGTCAAGCGGCAGCCATTTCTAGCTCATGCATGTTGTAGTTCATCTGCTAGCTCAAGCACCGGCATGAGTGGCCAGAAGTGCACCTGTTCCACCCTCACTGAATTCCCCTTCAGCATCCCTGATGCCTGGGCCAGGTGTGTGTGTGTGTGGATAGGACACTGCCTTCTATAGGACACCCACACCACCAAGGACAGAAGCAAAAAGAACTAACATGAGCTTAAGTCCATCCTCATGGGCTCCAGTTCATGCTTATGGGGGTCTGATTCTTGCTCTCCATCACTTTACATCCATCTCCCTTTCATAAATGTCTGCTCTGTGGTCTCAAGCTCCAGCATGGATGCAAAGTCGACATTCTTACAGAGCTTAACCAGCTCTGGTCAAATCCCAGGTCAAATCCTTTTAACAAATCCTTTACTATATATAGTCAATCCTCATTATTTGTGGATTCCACATTCGTGAATTCACCTACTTACTAAAATTTATTTAAAACCCCCAAATTGATGCTCATGTGCAGAGTGGTGAAAAATGTGAGTTGCCTAGCTTGCATTCCTAACTAAGGTCAAATAAGGCCATGCTTAACTTTCTGGTTTCAGTTCTCTTGTTTCAGTGTCCTTTTCACAGACTATTTAGTGCCATGTTTTTCACATTTTTGTGCTTTTTTTTTTTTTTTTTTTGGCGATTTCACTGGCTGAAATGGCCTCCAAGGATAGCACTGAAGTATTGTCTAGTGTTCCTAACCACTAAGCCCTGGTGTTCCTAAGAAGACCGTGATGTGTCTTATGGAGAAAATTAATGTGTTAGATAAGCTGCATTCAGGTACGAGTTACAGTGTTGATGGCTGTGAGTTCAACGTTAGAGAACTCAACAATATTTATTAAATAAGGTGTCTTTAAATAGAAACATTCATAAAGCAAGGTTATACATTGGTTGGTTAATAAAAATGTTGTGGCCAGAAGCTTGTAGGAACCTAATCTTGTATTTCCCCAGGATTCACTAATTCAGCATTCTCAACGACTTTATAGAACATAACTACTGATAATAAAGAAAATTACATAATATATATATAATATCATACATGTATATGAATGTATTATATATACTATAATATATAACATATACACTGTATAATATATATAAATACACACATATACATATTATATAGATATATTGTAGCATATATATCTCCTATCTGTTTCTCTGATTGAACCTTGACTGACAGACCTGGAAAGTTTATCTATGACAGTGAGGCTGAGTTCAGGTTTAGGTATTTGTGATAGTGAAATACAGTGGTAATAATTTTTTACATAATAGTTCTTTATCTAATGTTTGAACTGTTCTCCAAATTATTTCCTTCAGTTATGTAAACATGTCTGCAACTCTAAGTGCTTAGTGATTAACTGTTCACTATGACTGTCCTATGGAGTCATTTGTGTTCAAAACTTCTGCTGGTTCTCTGACATCTCTGGCCAAAGCAAGCCCATTTTTGTTCTGCAGCCATAACCAGATACCACTGCTCATTTTGTGTTTACCATCCAAACTGGTTGGGAATTGTGAAAGCCAAAACCAGAAAGCAACAAAAAATATCATCACTCCTCTTATCTAGACATGACAGACTAACGTACAAACTCTGTTGGCTGGAGATCAATTCCATCCTTAAACTGTCTTCCTAAGCTCACCTGCTTCCTGAGGTACCTCACCCTCTACCTCTTCCAGTAGGCAGGCCCATGTTGCCTTTGTTTCCTGTGAACATTTTCAGTTCCATTCCAGCCCTTATTCCTTACACTGCTCTGTTCCCTTTGCCTAGAATATCATCCTGATGTCTTTCTATAATCCACATCCTACCTATTACACGAGGTCCAGCTAAAATATTCTGCATGAAAAATTTTTCTAAAGGCCACAGCAATCTCTCTTCTCTGAACTCACAGCCTTGACTGCCTGTTCCATCACTGACTTGGTACTCAATCCAAGGCAAATATTCTGAGATCCTGATTAGCTACCAGTTCCTGTCTTAATCAACTTTTTATTTATGTACATCCTGTCTCCCTAAGCTTCAGCGGCAACTGTCTATATTACTTGCAAATTGCTTCACCTATTCATCTTTACTAGGTTTGTTAGTAAGCATTTTCAGCCACTTAACAAATTTCTGGTAGTAGATCAGACCGATGCCGTATGTTACCAATAATTCATTCAAAGATACGAGGCAGAACAACATGCTTAATTTGCAAAATAGAATTCCACATTTCATTAGCATATTTTTCACCCTAAAAAAAACCCCACACATTTCTCATCAAACACATACCTGCTGAGACTCGAGGACAATCGGGCAGCATGGACTCCACTGATGTGTCTAATGGTTCTGAGCTAGAGACCCAATTACAACAATTCTGCAATGCAATAGAGACAATTTTCCGTTGAAACATTTTTTAAACCAAGACCAACTTTTCTGGCTGCAGAGATAAATTTATCCTATATAATCAACCACTAGAAGTATATCCAATTTCTTTTCCATGCACTGTAAAAAAAAATTCTTATATAAACAGTCAGTATTATTCATGACCAATGTGGCTGTGGAAAAAAGTTTATCTTCTACAATTCAGCAAATTATCTGTTCTGATAAGAAGACATGTAAGCTTCTGTGAATGATGATGGAATACATTTATAACAAAAGGCTAAGATTATAATTAAGGAAAACTGAAAAGGATGTCCATTTTTAACTTTTAGATGGAAATAAATATTAACTTGATCATATGAAAGAATAGCTTCATTTTTGAACTATAGTCTTTGTCTCTGTAATACTACAAGAAATAAATTTTGCATTTACTCCTTAAAATTTGGCTTATATAAATATACTGTAATTTTTTACTTCAACCTGGGTTCAATGAAGGCTGTAACAAATGGTTCAAAAGAAATACAACCTAGTGAACTGAAGCTGTGTGGTTGAGGACACAAAGCCTTCAATATTAAAACCAATCTTTAAGATAATGATGACTTACCATTCAGACAAATGAAATAAAAACAATGTATATTCCTTCCATACATTTTGATTCTGTATTTAAAGTCTGGCTTAAAAAAATGTGATTAGCCTCATATGGCTTTTAAAAAATTTCTAACACACACACACACACACACACACACACACACACACTGAATTTCCAGACAGATTTTATTTTAAAAGAAATCATCCTATCAATCATGTTGGAAAAATCGCTGATTGCTATTCTGGTAAACAAGCATGTATTGTATATTTTTAGATGCTTGCTGCCCTGTTTGTGCACCATGGAACCCGTCCTCACTGTGGAAAGATCCTTGACTGGTAGATCAAGTGTCTTATTGTATTTCCTTAATTCATTCTGTCTGGAAGAAGATGTCAGCTGTGTTGCAGTGAGGAGAGAATTTCAAAGGCCCCAGTCCCCACCAATAAAGGCCGAGGAATGGCTTTTGAATAGATTTGTCAAGGCAACCCTACTGTTCTGGGACCAGGGAGAGCAGGAATAACATAAAGGAAGGGTTGCTGTATGAGATTAGAAAGTGAAGTTCACAAAGCATGGCAGATTTTTGTAAGAAACAGTAGATCAATGAAACTATTGAACTGTGTGGAAAAAAAAAAAAAACCATGAAAACAAACACAACATCTAGTAATGTTCTTAAATGTTTTCTCTCTTTTTATATTTAAAATGGATAAAATATTAGTATTTTATGTATTACAAAAGCTTGATGGTTTAAAGTGAATATGTATTCTATAACTAGCACTCCTAATCTTAATTAGCAGATGAATGCAAAATTATACAATGTGAGAAAGCAGAAATTATAAAAGAAGTAGGGTTTTAGAAGATATTTGATACATCTGAAATAAGTAAAATTAATATTACTATTGATAGAATACCACATCACAGAGTTCTAGATAATGCAGAAGATTAGCACACAATTAGCCAGCTTTTATATACAATATGACACTTGCTTGTAAGAAATAAGTATTCTCCAAAGCAGTGTCAAGATATGTAAATGGATGATTCGTTTTATCATTCATCACAGCCCCTAATAAATTCAAAAATCATGACTTCTATAGGTACTAAAAATAGGCTCCCAATGATACAGGGAGATAGCTTCAATGAAGAATGACTTTCCCTTTTTCTCTCTTTTTCTTAAACAATTCAGTCTTTTCAATGACAGCAATTAGCACTACCTACAGACAGGCAGCGATTAGGTATATATTTTAATTATTATTCATCCTCGTAGTATCTCCAAATCTGATGAAAGTCAGCTATTACCCAGGTGATATGTCAGTCTTAATACTGCTCACCTACACTTCACATATGTAAAACTACGTCTTATAGGATATTTCTAGTATTAATGAAAATGATGGTACATTACAATATGCAGGCGATTAATCATTTTCTAACTCATTATCACTGACTTTAAAAAGCTGAATAAAATGGATTTTATCCAGGTCACCTTTAAATCAAACATTTAAAACAAAAGATAGGTTAATATTTATGATTCTGAAATTTCAGTTTTTATCTAGATCCATGTTCAGTCTTTGATCTCTCATAAAAATAGGTTAGAAAATAAACATCCTATAAAGTGAGTATGTCCAAAAGTTCTCTGGAATGACAAAGTACCTGTGAAGGACAGTTAAGGCTTGAAGAAGTTTGATGAACGTACATGGACATGTGTGTGCACGTTCGTGTAACATTTTTATCCCACCGGGAAAAATATGTAGAGAAAAGGGTAAAACAATCAAAAAATATGTTTGCCATGTGACAGAGCATAACAAAATAAATAAATACAATGATAATAATAATATTATTATTAATGTAAATGTATGCAAAATACATGGAAATAAATATGACAAACACACAGCCATTACACCTGAATTCACATGAATTCAATCTGTCTGAAATTCCATCATATCAAATCCAACTTCCTATTTTTTTTTCCCAACTTCCTCTTCTGAGATGCATTTCTATAGTTTAAAAACTAGAGTTAAAAACCAAATTTCTTTCATTGTTTTCCTAATGCTTATTCTATTCCTCTTCTCGCTTCACCCTCACTTTGCCCTCACCCCAGTTCTTCAGCTGAGATGGACACTAGTGTAGTGTCCTGGATGGCAACAGAGGCAGCTGAGTAGGAAAGTCCTACCTAAATTCAGAACATGCTGGAGTGTGTCCTAAGCCCCTGGCGATCCTATTCTAAGGAGCAGCCAGGCATGCTTTACTATAGATAGCAAGTGAAACATGTTTGGGCCTCTGATGTAGCCCTGCCTCATCCCAACCAGAGAGAAGGAAGCCCCTGGCCAGAGTCAAGAGTTTGGGATGCACAATGTAACTAAAGTTTCTCTGGGTTTGAGGGGAAAAAAAATTGGCAATACAGAGAGTATTTCTTAGAGTTAAGTGTTTTCAATTCAAAGGTCTTTTACTCTGAAATAATGAACTCACAGTTTTTTGTGGTTATAAACTGTCTTCTTTATGAAATCCAAAATGTTGGGAACAATATTTCAGTGTAGATATGAAATGAATTAAAATTTTTAATAAGAAGATTAGAACTTAGTCTATTATATTTAAAGAGAAAAATATGTACTAAGTATCCTGTGCAAGGTATCTGGAGATATATTTGCTGACCTGGTTGAATTTAGGTACTTCCTCATTTTTATTTTATTTGCCTGAGATCCACCAATGCCTTAGAGGTAGAGCTTTAAAATGGAAGGCATTGTGTCCTCAGACAAAAACAACTACAATTCAGCAGATTGTATTTCCAAGGACTGCCACTTAGATCTGATGGTGCTGGGTAAGGGTTCATGACAGTTATGTAGATCCATACATCTGGCTTGGCTGGAGATTTTCAGAGGCCAAGAATATGTCAGGAAATGACATTTGCCCACTCAGCCTTTAAAAAAAAAAATTAAAAGTATGTATTTAAGGTGTACAATGTGATGGTGATGATTTGAAGCAGGCATACCTTGTGGAATGGTTACTACAGTCAGGCTAATTAATTTTCTGACATAGTTACTGTGTGTGTGTGTGTGTGTGTGTGTGTGTGTGTGTGTGTGTGTGTTGTGTGAAAGAACCAGAAATCTATTCTCTTGGCAAATTTCTAGTATTCAATACAGTATTGAATAGGTACTAAGTATCCTGTGCAAAGTATCTGGAGATATATTTGCACATCATGCTATACATTGGGCCTCTAGACTTATGTACCCTTCATAAATGCTACTTTGTACCCTTTGACCATTTATCTCACCTCCCTGCCACTGGTAACCACTGTTTTGTTTCTATGTAATCAACCTTTTTAGATTCCACATGTAAGTGTGATCATGTAGTATTTTTAATTGTGTCTGTTTTTGTTTTTGTTTTTTTTTAAATTATTTCATCTAGCATAATATCCTGCAGGTCTCACCCACTTGACAGTCTTGGAGCTTGAGATATGAAGTGTCTTTTAGGAGCTGCCTCAGGCTACTTTTTACCTCTCCTCATGAGTCATGGTTAAGTATGGATTCTTGGTCTTTTGGTTGGGAGTAGTTCTCACTCAGAGTGATTGTCAAAAGTAGCCCTCAAATTGTTATTTTAAAATTATATAAGTAATACAAGAATATAGTACTTAACTTCCTTTCTGTGTGCTAATTGCTAAAATTAAAAAAAAAAAAGTAAATCAGCTTTTTATACTAAGTGAATAGTTAAAATCAATATCTTTATCATATTAATTTAAATATGCTTACAAAACAAAAAGGAGTTTTATCAATTTGTAGTATAAGAAGAATGACCAGGCAGTTTGTACCAGGAGACACTTCTAATGTTTTTAAAGTGGTGTTTGGTGAAATAATGGAGTTAATCATTAAGAGGCCAAAAGCAATGAGGCTTCATCTATAACCAGACTACTATTTTTATGGACAACATTCCAGTTAAGTGAAGTTGTTTTTCTTGGGAGGCATATTTGCAAAATATCTTAGATTTTGAGCCGATTGCAACTGAAGCCAGAGGAGGAGGTGCTGAGGGACACAGACGTTACCCTACCACACCCTTCTCTCAACACCAGTGCTCAAGACAACAGCTCTTTTCTATTCACTGAACCCAGGGTTGTTTGTTCTTCATTATTTCAAGGAGTCTTGCAGAGTGGACAGAGACTAAAAAAAGAGAAAGAAAAAGCGACAGAGTTTTATCCTGAGTGCTGAGAAACACCAGATTCTTATTTTGCCAAACCATACTGAATTCTCCCTGAGGGGGGTCACACATTTAGGTGGGTTCCTACAAGGATATCTGGCAAAGGCTTCCAAAGTCTCCTTTTTTATTCTTGTTTTAGAGAGGCGCTCTGAGCAGGGATAATTTCAAAGCTCCACAACAGAGATCTAATAATTTTCATCTCTGGGATATTACAGTGTTTTCTAGAACACTACTTTTTTTCACAAAGTAGTTCACAAAGTAGATGGGATAGGAATTACTATATCTGAAACAGGCCCAGAATGATGAGGTGGCTTTCCCAAGACAATAAGCCTTCAGTAGAGTACCTGGTATATGCCAGATCTCAGTTAGTGATTTAGCTAGTGAGTGACTAAGCCAGAATCATTATCAAAACTCAGTTCTGCTAACTCCTTGCACTGAATTACTACCCTATGGCAAGATATTTTGAGTATGCAAATCATTCATAAAACAAAAGAATACAACTCATGTATTTTATATTACTTGCGGGCAAGAAGGTAACAGCAGTAAGAACTATGATTTATTGAACTTCTTTAAAATGCCAATGTCCATGCATTTTTTTTATGTATGCTATTTTCCAACTGTACTTGCAAGGCAGGTATCATATTTCAGAGATGAAAAACTGAATCTCAAAGAGATTAAATAACTTAGCCAAGATCACACACTTAGGTAAGTGACTGAGTTAGAGTCTGAATTTCGGTATGTCATAATAAAAAAACTCTTCATGCAATTTCATGCTTAAGGCATAAATGAGGGAATTAAAAGAACTATTCAGGAATAGGTCATTTATAAAATTATATAATATTAAAAATTTTAATAAAAGCTATGCTTACAAAGACATTAATGCCAGTGCTGATTAAATTAAGATGAATTCAACTATTGCCTATTTCAGTCAGATGAAAAAAGGCATAGATTAATATATTCTGATTTTTGAAGGCAGCACCTACTCTAGTCTTCGTTACAAACGGTTGAAGAAATAAATCTACTATAGAGAAGCAGCTGCTGGTTACCAAAGGGCAGGTAGGCAGGAGGGGGCACGGAGATGGGTGATATAGGTGATGGGGATTAAGGAGTGCACTCAGATGAGAACTGAGTGCTGTATGGAAGTGCTGAATCACGACATTGTCCACCTGAAACTAATATTACAATGTACATTAACTAAATGGAATTTGAATAACAACTTACGGTAAATCATAATAAATCAAAATAAATTTTGTTATGTTCGTCCCCTGGAATGAGATATAAAGAAGTTCCAATTAAGAAATGATGAACAGGGATGTTTCTAGTTTGGGACAAGTACTAAGTTCCATAGTGGTTATATGTGGGGAAAAAGGTACGCTTATTAATCTTACTACTTACATAATGCTGGGAGATGTTTTCACACCCGCTCGGACACAAAAAAAAGTATAGGCATGAAATACACAAAATTTCTCTTGAAAAAAAATTAGGCCCTTGGAGAAGATAATTAAGGATGTGGATAAATTGTGAAAGGAGAAATATGAAAAGCAATGTGGTTAGAAATCACCTGGATGTTAGAACAGATGAAAAGTCCACGTTTATATATTTATAACATTATGAGGAATGGAGTAAAAATATTTTAGATTTTTGCATCATGAAAGTACTTTTTCTTCTCTCTCTTTTTTTTAATCTGAAATTTATTGTCAAATTGGTTTCCATACAACACCCAGCACTCATCCCAACAGGTACCCTCCTCAATGCCTATCACACAGCCTCCCCTCCCTCCCACCCCCCCCCCATCAACCCTCAGCTTGTTCTCAGTTTTTTAAGAGTCTCTTATGGTTTGGCTCCCTCCCTCTCTAACCTTTTTCTAATGGAAAGAATAACAACAACAGTGAAAACACACTGGTAATATTATGATTATACCACTATGGGATTATACAGCTTAGTCCTTCTATATATTCAAGACTCTTTCCAAACATTAACTCTCCAGTCCTTACAGCACACCATAAGGGCTGGTAGAAGTTGCCCACCATACCCATGGTAAGAGGTCTGCTGAATAAATGTGTGGGTTTCCTATTAAGAACAAGTGGGAGAAAATTAGGAAGGTCAACTAGTTCTCATTTAAAGAAATATATGATTTGACTGGACAAGTGATATAGCATGGTGTAGATGATGTCAATTGCTTGTAATATCAGAAAGATAAGTATAAATAAAAAAGAAGTTTCAGCTGTACATCTATAACCAAAATAAAAGAAATAATAGGTTGAAAGTTAAAAAAAAAAAAAAAGGAGCATGTTCAACGAATCATGATAGTTTTCAGGCTCACTAGCCCTCAGGAATGGTAAAAGAAGTTTTCTTATCCTGAGCTTGGACCATGACCAGCCCTTAGGTTTCTCCAGGCCCAAGGGTCCATCTGGCAAAACACTATCAGCTTTTTACTTCTCCCCCTACTGGCAGTAGTGAGCCGATCCATTAAGAAGTGTCACATACTGACCACCTTTCAAGAAAAGGGTGAGACCCAATGTACATTAAGCTACTTTCCTGTAACTGAGCTGCACCAATGCTAAATAGCTGGTGGAAAAATTAAAAAAATCAGAGAATAATAACCTCCTAACAGATCATGACCTTCTTTAGCCCAAGTTCCTACTGTATACTGTATGCATACATAATATGCTACAGAAAGCCAAAAAAAGGGAGAAGGGCTTTCAGAAACACATTTGTTCTTCAGAAGGGTTTTCTATTATTATTTCAAGCGTGTCTACTTTTTTATATTCTCTCTAAATGTTCCGCCTCTAGAAAGGGAGTTTGGGGGCGGGAGGTGGTATAAGTTGGTGGGGGCTCAAGATATAAAGGCTCTCACTCATTCATCTCAGCATTGAAAAAAAATCTTGTCTCACCTCTCTCATCCATTCTCGAATCGTTTTGCCTGCTTCTTGATGCCACACATTGTGAACAGAGTCTGTCAACGCCACAGCAGTTACCTTACTTTTTACATCTGCTTCTCGTTGAATCATCTGTTTCAAAAAAAGGAAAATAAAATATTGGCTATAATTTTTTTCTCTACTGGGTGCAGCCTGCTTAGTCATAGATAATAATATATTAAAACTGAAAAAGTAATAGGCATCTCTTGTTCAAAGTTACTCTTTTCTGTACCAAACGCATGCCCTGTTCTTGTCCAGAGATGTGAAAAGACCTAATATTTTCTTTTAAAAAGATAATACCACTTAAGTCTTAGAACTACGCAGCTCTATTATTTTCCATGCGGTTTGACAATTCAAGGATTAAAGGGATCACAGGGGGAAAAAGGAGGAATCCCTGAGGGTTTCTTTTACAACTTTCTTCCACCACTTCCTATTTCAGTGCTTCAGGGAAGTTAGCACCCGGGGCTCACTGTTAGCTACTTAGGACTAACTTCTACTTATTTTCAGTAGATGGCATGTCAGTAATGAAAGATGTCTTGCTTTGACTTCTCCAATTTAACTAGCCTGCTCTTCAACACAGTCTTGTAATTCCTTGGTGTTTTAAATGCCCACAAAGATCTTTCTCTTCAAAGCCTATCAATATCATTTGGCTTTCTAATATATTTCTTCACGTTGACACGCTACAGTATTACACTCTAACTTTTTTCTTTAGAATGCTATTTCTATAAAATTAAATGGTTCTGAAACTTAAAAAAGAGCCATTTTGCTTAAAGAAAACTGAAGAGTTCATCAGTCGTCTGCAAGATAAAGAAAGTGAAAAATAATAGCTCCACATCGAAAGAATCATGAGAGGTTTTAATCTACTAAGACTAGGGACTCTGATTGACACAAGCATAAGAAAGCTTAATAAAAAATTACACTTAAATCAGGAAGCAGTAGCCCTAAATTTCATAGCCATGCCCTCACTGTTTCTTGGCATCAAATGTCTTTTCTCCCTCTAAAAAAGAGCAATTTTTTAATCATTTGCTATTAATTTCTATGAATTGTCTCTCAAAAGTATATAACTGCATTTTAAAACAGTGAGACTTCTGAGTGGTGATGAAAGCTCATACAGTGAACGTTGAAAAGCCAGGCTTCTGATACCAAATGATGCCTGTTGGCATTCTGAATGAAAAATGTCTCTCTCTGTTTTAAATGTCTTCAAACCCTACATACGCACATCCCCTCTCAGTGAACACTACCTAATGGGAATCGAATTCACTGTTAATGCTGCTTCAGCAGAATTTCCACACCTTAAATCTTTAGGCCTTTTGTTTTCTGCTTATATAATGTGGAAATCTTAAAATCAATGTTGCTTATCAACATCATAATGTAACTGCAAAAATTCATCTTGCAATATCAATCATATTTTTAAAAGCATAAAATAATACTCTAATTCAATACTTCACATTCATTATTAAGTAGTTTGCTACCTTATAGATTTTATTTTAAAAATAGACTGTCATTCATAAAAAAGAATGAGATTGTGCCATTTGAGACAACATGGATGGACCTAGAGGGTATTATGCTAAGTGAAATAAGTCAGACTGAGAAAGACAAATACCGTATGACTCCACTCATAAATAGAATCTAAAAAACAAAACAAAACAAAAAACCCAAATAGCAGAATAAGAACTATAAATATAGGGAATAAACCAAGGGGATGAGGCAGGGGGTTGGGCAAAATGGGTGAAGGGGAAAGGGAGCGATAGGTCTCCAGTTATGGAATGGGTAAGTCATGGGAATAAAAAGCACAGCATAAGGAACACGGTCAATGACATTATAATAGCAATGTAATGGGACAGATGGTAGCTATACTTGTGGTGAGCATAGCACCTGAAACGAATGTAACATTGTGTATCAATGACACTCAAATTAAAATATAATAAAAAAATAAAACTACCTTAAAGAATAGATTGTCATGGATCATGTTGGCACTAGAATATAAAAATTTAAACTGACATCAGATAACAGAACTCAAAATTCCACAACAGCGAATCCACCTGGCTCATGAAGAAGCTACATGTCCTTACTCTCATTTTCTAAACAGTTAACACTTTTAGAGATCTAGAGCGATTGTTGCTAAAGTTACAAAACAAGAGCATGCTCTTCTGGTATTCTAAGAATATGTCTGCATTTTAAAATATTTGCCCTGGATTTTGTTGTGGTTGTTGTTAACAAATGCTGACTTCTCTAAGGTGGCGTTATCTGAAGACACAGAATATTGAAAGCCATTTGTGCAACGACATAAAATTAAGAGTCAAACAGGCTGAGGATTTAGTGGAAAAGCAGGAAATGTGGTAATTAAAATTGCAAACTTGGAAAAATATACAGTTGTTAGATGGACTATCAGAGAAAAAAACCTTTGGTCTGTTTTTCCATCTGGCTGACATTTCACACAATGGATGTGACGCTGTGTAACTTTTCTTCACAGAATCGAGCATATCTCTTATACAGTTTTAGTCCTTTACAGTATAAAAATCACTTTCACATTATATTACTAGAGGTGAAGAGTGGTCAAATTCTAGAGGATCTCAAAGAAGAGCGGGCTACAAATGAACCCAGTACAAAGAATTTCAAATATTTGACTGTTTAGTAGGAGTAGTAGAATTGTAAATTGGTGAAAATCTTAACAGTTTAGTTCTTTGGATTAATTTACCTCGATTCTAGCCTCAATGAAGGTACTTGCAACTGCCATTTCTGTCCAAAGCCTCTGGCTTCTTGTATGTGTTAGCTTGGTTCATAGCCCTTCCCTCTCTTACTGCCTCCACTGGGAGCGAGCACTGATGAAGAATGCTGGAGAATAGCAATGATGGGGTAGGGCGAACACAGGAATCAAGATTGTTTAAGAGACAGACTCTAGATAGAATATAGAACAGGTGGAGGTGCAAGGTGGTTTTTATTAGGATCCATGGATAGGAACCCCTTTGAAATTCCTTGCAAAATTCTGTCTGTATGTGATAGGAATATTTTTCTGGCAGAGGGTCCTAAGCTTTCATTAGATTCTTAAAAGGATTTTAGTCTCTAAAAATGATAAGACCCTGTAATTTCAATGTTCCCATATAGTCTTGGATGAACTTTGAAGTACCTGCTAAGTGAACTCTTCAAACAATGAAGATCAATTTCACACCTATACCAATCTTTCAAAAATAAAGGATGACCTTCCATTTTTTGTTATGATGTCTTTAGTATGGTATCAATAGTTGAATAAAAGTGATAAAAAAATTTGATGTCCTAGACATCAACATCTCAAAGCTTCATGGCTTAAGAGGTTATATATGATAAAATTATACTTAAGATACTATTTATTTTTATTCGTGTGTACAATGTTTATTTACATCTGAGTAGGACTTCATAAATTTCAAAATGAATAATCATTCTTATTTTATTCTTAAATAATATTGAAATATATACAAAACTTGAATTATTTTTCCCATTTGTGGAGGAGGAAACTGGTTGAGACTGAGAAATTGGTTAAAGGCCACACAGATACAAAATGACACAACTCTGCATTGTCCATGCCTTTAAGTCCTGTGTTCTTTCATGAAAGTCACATGGGGTCTATTTCTCAGTAATATATCATAATGCTCTTACATAAATGAACTCACTTGATTAATCTCCTTTTCTTTACAGTATTTCAGTAACACAGTATTTCATTGACCTGGACATTTAAAAATGGTTAAAGAAATTCAAATCCAGATCAGTAAAGAATGTTGAAATTCTAAAAATCATACCAACATAGAAATCAGTCATGTGCTAAACCAGACTATCAGCAGCGTTTAAAAATTATTGTTACAGTTCTAAAGTAAAATGATGTCTGGGATAAGAGGGAAAATTAAATATTTCTTTAAAACATACTGATGATTTGAAAATACAAAGTATTTGATGCTGCCACCTGATATTTTTGCCCCCTCGCTTTTTTTCACATTTATTTATTTTTGAAAGAGAGAGAGAGGAGAGGGGCATAGAGAGAGAATCCCAAGGAGCCTCCACACTCTCAGCACAGAGCCCGACGTGGGATTCGAACCCATGAACTGTGAGATTGTGACCTGAACCGAAATCAAGACTGAGTCACTGAGTGACTGAGTCACTGTGTCCCTTTCTTAATTGTATTTATCTCTTCATAGTCCTCTCATCTTAGCTTCTACAAAATTAATTTGCTCTTTTCTTCCCCATATTGAGTGTTCCTAGTCTGACAAAAGCTTAACTAACCCAATAAATATGAAGTACTTTGAACAGATTAAAAAGATATACCATCTGCATACAGGCTCATCATACTCTTAAAATTTTTGGAGTTTGTATTATTTTTTTTTCTAGAGTAAGATTTTAAACATTAAGTAACTGTAACAAGAAAAGAAAGCCTATCAGACCCTAAGAGTATTTGGTGAGATGAAGATCAGGGGGGTGTGGTGTGGGAGGGCCATTGTCAGCAGTAGCCAGCCTTGCTCCCCTCCATGTGCACTATGGCCCTTCCTGCTACCATTTCTCCCCCGAAATCACACAGGTCTTTTCTGTCCATGTACCTCCCCTCACCATGCTTTCTGCAAGGCCCTCAGAGGAAGCACCTGCCTACTATCTTCACAGGTACCTGGCCAAATCCAAATGTTCATGTCCCTTTAAAAGTTTCTTTATTCCCTTTCTGTACCTATTTCATTTTCCCCACACATCTATCATGAACTACTTTTAGAAAAGGAAAGCACAGACTCCTTTACTTCTACCAAATTAAGTTAAAAAGTTGCTGTCCACTTGTCTTAGCTTAGACGATAAGCTTTTGAAGGCAGGGTGATGTTCATGTCAGAGAGACACTCTGCCATGAGTCTTTGGAAGCAGTTTCATATCTCTAGCTGAGGGTCTTGGGTTTTGGAAATTATGAATCCAACCCAACACAAGGTTCAGTTCTCTCAACATAAAGAAGTGAACCCTGCATTGGGTTTGTCTTCACCCTAACCTAAAAGAAATGCATTATTTCGTTTTCCCATATTTGTGGCCCAGCAGCTATAGTGCTCAGAATAAATTATCTTAGATTTTAAAGTCCAAGGGGGCCTCCGGAAAGAAGGCAGTGTGAGTTGGGGGTAGGGATGTGATAGGTGCATACAGGTCCATATCTATATTAGCATATATAATATGTTTTAAACATGTTTTTGAGGGAAATGTCTTAATGTCTTTCATCAGCAAAAGTCACTACCTTCCTTTAAAATTCTGACATGTGCTACACATATGCACTGTGAGGGTTACAGCATGTGAATCGCTTGTACAGGAAAGAATATTCTGAAAGAAAATCAAATAATGCATGTTTCCATCAGATTAGGATCTGATACTACTGCACATTTATAAATCTGAGGATCATTACTACTGCATGAGCATGAATGAATCATCACTCTGATTAATAGCACAGTTGAGATGTCTTTTAAAAATGTGTGTGTGTGTGTGTGTGTGTGTGTGTGTGTGTGTGTGTGTATAAATAGATTAGCTCCCTCTCGAGCTCCTGGAGTTAAGATTGCGGATTAAGCTGTTTCAAAGGTTTGAAAAGTGTGAAAATGTGGCACCTTGTAACATTTTTGTTGTGCAGATTATAATTACACTCAATGCTTCTAGTTGAGTGTAGTTTTTATGTAGTTTGATAAGCCATGATACTTTACCACAAACCTCTCCCATCACTTTACATTTGTGCCTGTACATCTCCTGGCTCATGGCACACTGCCCTGTGTGCTATCAGGCCCACTGGGTTGGAAATGTATGTTGGGCCAAGATGACTAATCAGCCGACGCTGGGTTTGGCAGAGTCTTTTCTGTTAATGTCTTCCTGAAGATTCTTTTGTACATGTCAATCCCAATAGTGTGCTATTCACAGAACAAATATCACTTTTGCCACAATATTGAAACCTCGGTCCTGTCACCCAAGGCCCTTGAAGTACCTCTAGTGATTACAGTGAAATATACACACTTCAGTAGATGAAATATGAAGACTAAACTGCCCAGCAGGAAATCCAGACAACTGTGACATTCAGCTCTCACTTGCTACTCAGTTCACATTTCTAATCTGCATTCACTTCTTTTTTTTTCTTCTCTTCTTCTTCTCCTTCTTTTTCTTTTTCTGTTTGGAAAGTAGAAACTTTCGAGTAAGCAGTCTTTATAAGGGATGCAGTGGTTAGGTTCAAGGATTTTGGAATCAGATTCCCTTGTTTCAAATCCCTGTTCTGCCGCTTCCGGCAATGATCCCTTGAGTGAATTATTTCCATTTTTTCTGGGTTTCAGTTGCATCACAGGTAAGAGGGAGATGGTAAATACATCTAACTCACAGAGTTATTTTGAGTTGAAATGAACCGAATATAAAGCGACTAGTGGAGGATGTGGCACATAGTACACAATCATAATAGATGATACCATAAAAACACACCAGACAAACTACTCCATATTTGTAAACTAGCCTTCTCAGTGTAAAAGGTAACAGAAGCTTACCCAAAAATACCTTTAATGACAAATACTGGTTTTTAAAAAGACACAGGTCCATGAAAGAGAAGAAACTTATGACAGGCTGGTTTTGCTTTAGAGTACATGGTTCAGTAATTCTAAAACTACCTGGCCAAGAAATAGAAAGAGGTGCTTATTGTGTTTGTTTAAGATCTTGTAATCAGAACACTGGACCTGTAATAGCACTATGCACTTAAAAATTACAACAGAATTGGTGAAGCCATACTGTGGCAGCTCTCGTTTCCTGCCATCAGTGAGCCCTTTCAGAATTACTTGGGCCAGCAACAAAGCATGGAGCCGTGGCATAGCAGTGCCAAGCTGGCAGCGAGTCCCTGTACCACTTTGTTTCCTACATAGAGGAAGTATAGCTGACTACATTTAAAAAAAAAAAGAAGACAATCAGAGATACAAAGTATGTCGGGAGGAAGGCAGCATAGTGTTGCAGTTAAAAGCATGCATGAGCTTTGGAACTCCATGTCCCTAAATTTTAATTTTTGGTTCATCATTATGAGAATACAAAAATGGGAATAATAATAGTAGTAGTTAACTCATAGGATCACCGAAGGACAACTGAGACAAAGCATGGGAGCAATCAATATTGTCAGCTGCTATCATTATTACCTTGACATTCATTTTTAATTTCTGAAATCTGCTCTTCCTTTTAAATATGCTATCTATGTACTCTTCAGTGACATCAACATTTGCACAAATTGGGTAGCAGTTGTGTGTCCTACAACTACTACATCCCCTGCTCCATCCCCTAATTATGTAAAGCGATTTGGGCTTGCTTAAATGATTGTAGAGACAATGATTAGGTATAAATAGGATAACTACACATTCTAATTAGCCCGGGACATTCCTGGTTCATAACTACTTCCCTGGCATAATTATCAGTCATGTCTCTTTCCACTGTTAAAAGTATCCTAGTTTGGATGATAAATTATATGGCCACTATATATACAACAGAAGTCCAATGTTACTCTAGCAAACAGGTAGATCTTACAAAGTTTCAATGCTCAACAATTTAAGCATATACCCCAAAGCTATAAAGTTATCACTATAAAAATAATCATGTAGGAAAACATACAAGAAATATTTCCAAAAGTTCCTAAGTTTAAAATTTAAGGGCAAGCCTTAGCGCTGTGCTGAGCCCCTCACAGACGGACATACAGCTTCACACCCTGGGTAGATAAACATGGCCAGCTGGAGCTCCACGGTAGCAACAGGATAAGACAACATTCTCTTTTCCTGTGCTTTGAAGCCCTAGCTACAATTCTTACAACCTTTGTCTAATTTCAGGAAGGAAAAGGCTCTCCACAGGCAAGAACCCCAAGGGATAGGGTATGTAAACTGAAACTTCTTGGGTCACATGTATTTATGAAGATAAGTCTCCAGCCACCAGTTAGGGAATGGCAAGTTATGATTTAGTATTGTAGGTGGCCAGAAGAGAGCAGTAATAACTTCCTTTTCCTTTTCTGCCTAGACTATGCTGCCACGTGCAGGCTCCTACAGGGACAAAAAAAGCATACATGGAAGGTAGGTTTAAAAGAAAATGAAAACAAACAAACAAACAAACAAACAAATACAAGTGATTGACAATCTGGGAACTGGAAAAGAAGACCAGTGCTTTACAAAAAATACATAGCGACAGAAAAAAGGCAACAGTTTGAAAAACTTCATCAATCATGAAAGTGGCAAGTTAATTGTAAGGAAAAAAATAAAAGAGGTCACATATTAAGAAAACAGTGTAAGGATTCATCAGAGTGATTTCTTTGATTAAAATGTTTTACGATGTAATGTCATAGGACTGATCATAAGAAGGCAGGATATTATAAAACATAGCTTTAAAAATTATAATGAACATAAATCAAGTGGATATATTACAAAGATGTAAGTAAGAACACTGCCAGTCTAAAAAACTGGGGCAGGCTTGGCAAAGGAGATGTTTAACTGGTGACAATACATAGTCTTAGATGGAACAATGAGAAAACTTATTAAAACCTTATAAATGTACGATACACCCGGAAATGTTTCTGATACAAATTAGTAGTAAGCATGTTCACAATACTCAGTTTGAAAATCACTTATGACAGACGACTGGGTGGTTCAGTTGGTTAAGCATCAGACTCTTGGTTTTGGCTCAGGCCATGATCTTGCAGTTTGTGGGTTCGAGCCCTGTGTCAGGCTCCGTTCTGACAGTGAAGAGCCTGCTTGGGATTCTCTCTCTCTCTCTCTCTCTCTCTCTCTCTCTCTGTCTCTGTCTCTCCCTCTCTCTCTGCCCCTCCCCTGCTTGTGCGCTCTCTCTGTCAAAATAAATAAACTTAAAAAAATTAAATAAAAATCACTTATGAGCCTTTATCAATTGGCATATGCCAGAGATACTTTCGTATATACAGAATTTGTCAATCACTGAATGGTTTAAAAACTTGCGGCAAAAGATTTCATTAGGTCAGGCAGAAGCAAGGAATACACATCTGGCTGAGAAAGTGTTAATACACTCGTTTTAAAGCACACCATTTTATTTTGGTCTGGGAAAAAGAAAGGTAAAGAGATAAGGTTTCTTGCCACAAAGATATATAATAGATAACCAGAGTATAGGAGATTATGCTATTTAACAAATTTTTCTTAAAAGCTTTTACATTAGTCAGGTGTGAGGTGATGGATATGTTGACTGACTTGGCTGTGCTGAATATTTCACAATGTATACAGATATCGAGGTTATCAGGTTGTATACCTTAAATATATACAATTTCAGTCATCAATTATACCTCACTAGACCTGGAAAAAAGAAACGTTTATTTTGAATTTCTACATAGATGTTTGGTGTGTTTTAAATTCTACTAAAGTTTTCAAAGTTATTTTATAACTTTAAAAATATTTTTGTAAAAAATTCAAGTTTCAATTACTTTATCTTAAGGACTGTATACTCTGTTACCTGGAATAAACAGGGAAAGCAATATTGTAATTTATCAGCTGTTTTAGGTAATGCACTATTACTACAAAGTTGAGGAAGACATGATTTCTGACCTTTGGGAAGAACTCCCAATTTAGGAAGGAAGGCATGTTCAGGTAAGTTCTGTAGAGCCCTTTAACATTCTGAGTGTTTGTGTGTGTGTGTGTATAGAACAATTTCTTTTTAAGTAGATTGGTAGCTGAAGGATTATGTACCTGTTCTTTTTACATGAGGAAACTGATGTTTAGAGAACATGACTTGCCTGTATCACATAGTTACTAAGTTGGCACTGCTAAATCTTTTAACTCCAAATCCCATGTCTTTACATCATGGTTATCTGTATATAATATCTTAAATGTTCTCTCTTGAAATACTTGTTACAGTGGTAAGGATTAGTTCATGGTCTTTCTTTCCCACTGAAATGGAGGCTCCATGAGGGTAGGATCTTATTTGCCAAGTCAGCAACACATCACCATTCCCTGCACAATGACTGACCTATGCTAAGTGCTCAGAAACTACTTGTGAAACAAACAGAGGTGCTATTTACAAAAATGCAATAGATAAGGGAAAGTGATGGCTAGCAAGTTAGAGTGATGTCTGGTTTGGAGCATTAAGAAACAGACCATATTGTAGGTTGGATTCCCAAGGAAACAGACTCTGAAATGGAATTCAGCATGCAGGATGTTCACAAAGGATGATCAACATCTGAGGAAGGTGTAGGGGGTGAAACAAAGCAGGAATGGGCAGAGAGAGAAGTCAAGGTGAGATGGAAGTCCAACGATCATCTCATACAACCGCAGGGAAGCTCTGCACCTAGAATGACCCTTTGAAGTCATTCTAAGCTGGGCCTAGATGGGTTGGCCTTTAATTACCCATACTGTTCTGTCTTTGAATATGAGCCCCCAGGGCAGCCAAGTCAATCCCTGTCTTATGAAAGCACTCTTAACAGTGGGGGCAACAGAATCCTTTATTGAAGGAGTAAGTGGGCAGTGTATCACAATGTCCACTACAGGCCGTAACTGAAATTAAGCATTAGCCTACTGTCCATTCAAATCTAAATCGTCCTTCTAATCTGCCTAGCACTTAGTATTTGTGTACTCAAGATTGCATTATGATTTAACTCACTAATATTTATGAGATCAAGTAAATTCCTCTTGGATTTTAGGTCTCTCACAATCTAATTCCATATTATCTATCCTGTCAAATTTTGCATTATCCCCCAACTAAAGATTCTAAAGGAAAAACACAAAGTCAAAATATGGAGACACACTGACTATTAAAAAGCATAAAGACATCAAAATCACAAAATTCAAAAATTATCTTACAAACCCATTGGGAATGATTTGATTTCTTGGATTTCAAATGAAATGTGTATGTCAGAAAAGCAAGGTATACTTGTGATTTCAAATCTGAGTGCAAAATAACCCCAAACTTCAAATAAAGTATGCAATAGTCACTTAGTGTCTGCCATCATAAACTCAAACCTGGCAGTGTTGGTAGGGAAAAAGGAAGGGTGTGCACGAACAGGGAAGTTTCACTGTAAAAGTAGTTGGGTTGGCTTTTCAAATGGCAGCCTTGATGATATAGATAAAGACTGTGCTATCTAAATTTGGGGATTGAATAAAGACACTTAAAAGATTTTTATTCTTTCCAAGATCTTAGTTACTCCATGTCCTGAGATGTTTCTGAATTTTTGCCTCTAGGAATTGAGGGTAATCTTCATTTGACCATATTTCTTCAAATGCAGGGCTCAGATTTATGCAAAACAGTGTGGCATAAACTGGAAGGGGACCGTTAACTTTTAGATTCTAGTGTAGGCATTGACCCATCGATAGAGGAAAGCAAGACCACGTAAATGTTCCTAAAACCAGATGTGTTAATCAACTGTGAGTTATGAGAGTTATCAAACATTGGGAAGAGGTTGACACCCATTTTTAAGGGGAAAGTGACATCATCATAATAAGCAGAAGTCACAGACTTCCTACATGGTTTGACGATATTTGGACAAGAATCTCCAGATGGCTCTTCTACCTGGGAGGTTATGCTAAGTACTTGGAGCTTATGTGCCTGCTTAAACATTCAAGTGAATATTGTTGCTGGAAGAAATTTCTATTCAACTACCTATAAGGGCTGTTTAAATGTAAACTCTACTGACCAACAAATATAGGACGATCCTTTAAGTTAGGGTATTAAAAGATGATTCTGATTATATGTTGGAATCATTTTTCTTATGAAAGCACATATCACATTTCTGAAGTGATAAAGTAAGTCTGTGGGAATAAATGGTTTGAAATAGATTCATTTGAGGGGCTCCTGGGTGGCTCAGTTGGTTAAATGTCTGACTTCAGCTCAGGTCATGATCTCACAGTTTGTGAGTTCCAGCTCTGCACTGGGCTCTGTGCTGACAGTGCAGAGCCTGCTTTGTATCCTCTGTCTCTTTCTCTCTCTGCCCCTCCTCTGCTCGTGCACACACACACACACACACACACACACACACACACACTCTCTCTCTCTCTCTCTCTTTCTCAAAAATAAACAAACATAAAAAACAAACAAGAAATAGATTCATTTGAGATCGGACTTTTTAGGATTGTATTTACTGCACAAAACCATATAAACATTAAAAGGAAGAAAAGATGGGGCTGGAATGAAAGTAGGTATTTACGTATATGGCTACATCTTCACCTCACAGATAGAGCACATATACAAACTGTAGTAAGAGAGCACTTCTGAGTTCATATACCAGTGAACTATAAACAACAGTCACTGTACACTAAGTGTCCTCTATCAATATCCACTGTAATGGAAAACGGTGGAGTAGCACTTCAGATCACTAACAGGAAGAAGAGAACCCTGAAACCTATCATTTAGACACCTGATGACAGCTCTGATGCAAGATGGCAGTGAAAAATTTATACTGAGGAAGGGTTGATGTGTGAATGAAGAAGAATTATTCTCCAAGCTGTGTTTTAAAATTCCTTCACGTGTCTGTTCATTAGCACTTCTTTGGGGGAGACTCCACTAGTTGAGTCAGTAATTTAGGGTCTATATTCCATTATCATTAAATATTGCCTCAGTTACATGAGTATGAAATAATTCAAACAGTAAGAAATCTAAAATAAATAAACTCAGCACAGTACATGATGTTTAATAAGCTTCAGCATTTATTACAGTAGGAAGCAGAATTTTTGTTACATCACACCTTTTGTTAAGTAACCAGTTTAGCCAACAGGTAATCCTCTAAAATGGCAAAGATATAAAATAGAGTCAGTAGTTCACTTATTTAGAAATTCAATTATATGTCACTGTTTCATAGCAGGTTAATTACTCCATTTACATTTTTGCAATTTTAGAGTAGTGCATGAAAGGCGACAGACTGACAGCACTGCCGACTGAAATTCTTACACTATCTTCCTGAGTGTGAATAATATAAAAGACAATGTACAAAACAGAACTACACAGAGGTTTTACGTGGTGAGATTCTCAGTGAAACAGACATGGTGCGGAAATGGGAGAAGAAGAGAGGTGCTTTCAGAAAAACTTTATTGAAGAGATAAGGCAAAGGGGAAGTGGTCAATTGGTAGGTAGTTTCTATGCTGTCCTTCTAGGCATATATGTATGAAAGAATGGAGGTCAAATATCTACAAAACATCAATGTGTCTGAAGGGAGGCCTGAGAATGACATTCAAGAGAAGTTCAAAGAAGAAATCTTAGGCAAAAAAGAAACAGTGACTCCTTGTAGGGAAGGTTATCATAATCAGGAGTGTAACAAGACGCAGAAAAAAAGATACTGCCACAGACAGATCACAAAAGAAGACAATGCATAGGCATGAGGAACAAATGTTGAATTTCCATAGTTCTGATCCTAACCCTCTTTCACAAGAACCCAACCTGCCATCCCTCACTGTGGGTGTCGTGATGAAATCTACCATACTACTTTCTGTCACTGAGTTGTCAGGAAAAGCAAAGCTTCCCTAAGTCTGTCTCTTCCTACACAAGCTCCAGCACGTACTATGATCTATTAGTCATTTTCCTCCTCACATAGAAAAAAAAAAAAACTCATTGGTGAATTTTCCAGTACTCAAATGTTTCTAGACATTAACTTGATATTGACACCACTTTTTAATGGCGAGTGGGAGTGGGTGAGTTAGACCCTAATGCCTTAAAACGTACATTCTAATAAGAGTCATGAATGCATCGCAATATCTCTTATGGTCTTTTATATAAAAGAATGAATTTACAGGTGGCATCAGAGTTTACTGAAACCAGTAAATATTAATTAATGCTGATGTGGCTCTACCTACAATACTGAAGTAAAGAATGGAAAAGTTGTTAGAGACATTAGAAATTACACAGTCCATTTCCTTTCTGTACAGATGAGAAAAAGAAGAAATGACTTAGATATAACCTCTAGTTCTGAAAGACATGGGATTGGCCCAGCTATAACTCAAAATTCCACAAATGATAATGCCTCTCCTTTATTCTGTGCCACTCTGTACTACCTAAAAGCACACGTGCCATTAGTTCCTTGGTGATGTATCCTAGTGCTCTGCTTCCTTGTAATACTATGGGCTCCAAAGTGACAGACATACTCTAATGCAAGTTTTGGAGATGGCAAGCCACCAAGGTAGTTTGTACACATAAACTGCTTTAATTCTGTGGACTAAATAGCTATTGTTTTGTTCTTTTTCTGGTCAATATGGCAGGTAAAGTCAGTCAAACTGGTTTCTTCATGTAGACACTGCCTTACTATGGAAATGAATGTGGAAACATTCATCTTTGTCAGAAATTATGTCAAATTATTCAAATTTATTGGTGAATTACAGCAAACATCCCAGCTGATGAACATCTCAGTCATATGTTTTTTAGAGAACACTTATGGTTCTGCAAAGATAACACTACAATGAGCTTTCCCATTCTGAAGCAAAGATGTTTGAAGAGAGGACGGGGTCTGTTATTCAAGATAATAATTTGTTTTAATCATAAAACATTCCAAAGATGTCCAGCACTGTAAGTATTAAAAATTATTTCTTCTGATAGTGTTACTATTATTTTTCTCTCTTCTTGTTCCCCTCTTTCAAGACCTTTACAAGGCCATCTTCTAAGACCTTTCTGTCAGTCTCCATCTTTTCCATAGACATACTGCGGCCTTCACATTAACACTGCTTCTCTGGCTTGAGGTAATAAACGATTAGCTACAGCACACACATTGGTGTGATGTTCATGTTACTCTTTTGCTGTACTACACCCAGCCACTGTCTCAAAAATTAATGCAAGTATATCAGGATCTGAAATTAACTTTTTATAGCCAAAAGCAACGTCCTCCTAGGAGGAGAAAAACCTATTATAAATGGGCTAGCATCTGATTGCTTGTAGGTTGTGAGTACTAGGAAAATAACATTTCAAATTATAAAATGAGGACTATAACAAAAGCTGCCCCATAGTGACTAATCAGTGTTTTGTTTACGGACTGGTAAGGTCTAACTAGGTGGGACCTATTTTTAGTAAGTGATAAATCTATTAGTGAAGATCAGAGATGAGGCTAAATTAGCTAATGCTCTTACAATGTTATACAGAAATAATTTGAAAAATACTTGTATGAAAAATAACAGATAATATTTCTCTATGAACTGTGTATTAACCTTGAAAGCTTCCCCCCGCCCAAGAAACCATGTCAAACTAGCCACTGAATATATTTAAAAGTATATGTTGTTCAATAAACATCAAGAAATCACTTGGAAAATTAGAAAAGAAAGAAATCAACCTACAATAATGCACATATCCATTTTTCTTTGAAAAAATTTTAATAATTTCTCCTTATAATACTCATTGAGTGGAACCCTATATGGGGTACCATGAAGCAAAGGTATTTTACAAATTTTATTTAAAACTTCCCATGTGTTTATGCTCAGATATTTTATTGGTGTTCAGACCAAGCTTCATCATACTAACTATATTTTTATCCCTTTTGGTCAGGATGTAAAATGTATGCCATGAAAACTTTAAGATCCGTGAAAATACTTTATTCTAATTAGTCATGTTAAAAATCAATATCTTTAGCTAATAAAAACGGCATGATCTAATTGAATATTTTCTTCTACATGAAGAATGGCTGTAACTCTAGAGGAGAATATGGAATTTTACTAGTTCTCTCATGGATCTGATTAATTAGGAGAACAGAGAAAAATAGTTTTCTTTATTGTATAGGCTATGATTGCTTTCCACCTTTGGGTAGGGGGGACAGCAAGAGGACAGAGAGTTTTATTTCAAAAATATAACAAAGTCATTAATGTCTTTAAAAGTTAGAGGTATTTCCTTAGTGTGAAACGTAAGTATTTAGGTTTAAAATAGACATTAAGATTCTTAAAAATAACAAACAGAACAAACCTTTGTATTTTGAAGATCAAATGATAATCGTGAATTGAAAAAGTTTAGGTAATTATGTTGGCATTGGATGATCAACTAGTGGCCACAGTTCTAATCTATAAATATAGTTATGAATGGTAACGAATCCACTTTTGTCTACTTAGTTTTAAGTGATCACCTAAAATACAAGCTTAATTACAGTCTTTAAAATACTTTAGAAGAACTGCAGGTCACTTTTTAACTAAGTACGTGCTTAAAAATTACAAACAGGATCACTGAAATTATATAAGCAAAAAGGTACAAATTATTGCTATTTGTGCTCTTCATTCTTACGCTTTGCTTATCTTTCTCTTGACCTTTATCCAAATGAATCACACTAACTCTTGAATGCTTTCTCTCACTTGATTTCTAAAGCTGTTCATCACACTTGCTGGCTAGAAGCACAGCTGGCAAGGGATCTAAACCTCATCACTGGGCAAACTTGCCCTTCTGGTTTTGCCAAGAATGACATTTCCAATGGGGGAAAAAAGTTACTGTATGGGGCACTGGATACTGTATTTGTTTGTAAGAACCAATAGCTCCACCCCCTTTGTTAGCACTACATATAGGCACTAGAAATAAAACCAAAATAACAAAGAATTAAAAAGCCTAGAGTTCTCTAAATTCAATTGTTAATTAAAGTAGGAGCACAGAAATCAGCTGAGTATTTTTACTCATTTCCTGAAGTAAGATGCAACTGAGGATAAGCAGTGCCCCCTAGTGTCAATAACCACAGACAATAAAAGCTAAAGGAAACTTGCTAATGTTAACTGAACTAAAATTATTAAAAATATATGCAGGTAATAAATTATAAATCCATCATTATTCAAATTTTAAAATTTACATGTATATAAAGCTACACCACATAATCATTTATTTAATACTGATTTGCTCAGGAATGTGTGCTCACATGAAAACACACACACACACACACACACACACACACACACACACAAACACACACGCACACACACACACTGTACACAGACTGACATGGCCAAGATGTCTTTAATGTTCCAGGCAGCTCAGAAAAAATATTCCACCCAGCACAGCAGGCCATGCATGAAGCGGGTGTCAGCAAGCCCAGCAGAATCAGTCACTGTGAAGACGTCTAATAGGAACTGCTGAATACACAATACAAGGCAGCATGGCCTGAATGGCTAAAGTGGAATGGCCAGAATGGAGTCCGAAAACTCATCCGAAATTGTAATTAAACCTGTAATGAATGTTTAAACATTTTTCTTTTTCTTTTTTTGCTAGTAATAGAAGGTTAGCATATTTAGCCTGTATTAGAGACGTATTTTATAAATGGTCTAACTTTTACTGTGCATGTTCTGAATACTGGATCCTAAAATTTTAAATACAAAAAAAAAAAAAAAAAAAAAAAATATATATATATATATATATATATATATCTGTTTTTAGAAGAAAATGCAACACACAAGATTAAAATGTTAGAAAATATCACATATATTTTATGGAATTGAAATTGACTAATAATTTTTCTGACATAATCTATGAGAAAACTTAAAAGTTATTTTTAAAGATTAATGAGGTATCTACAGAGTGATACATGTGACACAAAGGTAAACTTAGCATCTCATTCTATAAAATACTATCTAGGTCAGTATTTATTAACAGCCAATTTTTGGCATAGACCCCAGAAATGAAAGCAAACAAACAAAAGACAAAGTAAAAGAAAATACCCATACAAATAAAAATGACAAATAAAAAAAGAAAAAAGCCAGGAAGAGTACAGTGTATATGACAAAGAGGCTAAAACAAATTAATAAAAAACAGTTGCTTGATTTTATTTACATAAAAGTACAGGGCAAAAAAAAAAAATAGTTCAAGGCTATTTAAAACATGCGTTTATATAGGAAACCATTTGTCAATTACTTTTCCACATAAACCAGTGATGTATATACTACCAGTTTGCAGTTTTAAAAGCAAGGAACATAATTAGGCTTTTATGAAAAGATTCCAATGTGTGTTTAAATTGCTACATCTTTAAAATGAGGAAGGTGCAAATGTAGTAGTTTAGTATGCATAAACACAATGTCTAAATGATAGTTAAAAGTCAATAGGTATTTAGGACCTTTACTATAACTTCTGGTTAAAGCAGAAGCTTGATACTTCAACTACTTAAATTTAGGAAAAAGTTGTGAAACGCCTACTTTTGAGATTTTTAAGAAGTTTAACTCTAGCAGGGCTGTTAAAATCTCGGGTTAAAATTAAAAAACAACAACAACCTTTTTGCTTGTCACAGTACTTAGGTAATGTTAAAAAGGATATTAAAGCATATGGACATATTTATGTTCAATTTAATTGTATTAATATCTATTTTGTCGCATCCTAAATCAGGAAAAATAGGTACCTGCTTAGATAGGTGATGGTGACAAATCAAAGCTTATAAACGTGAGGGGAGAGGTCTGATTTTTTATGTTGCAGAACTGTTGTAAAAATGCTACTGCAATTTGTACTAAACATCAAGTAATTTCTTATAAGCCTTCAAGAGGCAAAAACATAATTCATAGGAAGTTGTTGTGTTCTTTTACCTCTTTTACAAATTTTTGTTTTCATGGATCTTTAGTTTCATCTTTAATTTAACTATCCATTATTTGATTATTTGTTATTAATGTAGGCACAAAGTGATATGAAATTCCCAACCCCACCCTACAACTGGCCTACATCATTTCCCAAAAGGCCCAAGAAAAAGAGAAGGATAACTTCTAAAAGCTAGGAGATAATGGAACACCATTAAGAAAAGCTTCCATTTTCAGAGGTAAAAATTAATTTCTTAAACTTAACCCAGGACATTTCTATAAGTGTAGATTTGGGGGATTTATGAATAAATGCCCAGACCAGGTTTTTCGTGGATAAAGAGGAAGGTAAATAGGTCCACGCCTGTTGCATGAAAAAGATAACTGGGTTAGGAGTATGAAGACTGTGAAGCTAGGTTTACACACAGCTGGACAGAAATGGTGAGAAGGAGCTATTATTATTCCTACAAGTTAAAAGAAATGGACAAGGTTTGTAATCCATGTACTCTATTATCATCATTAACATGGCAATGATTACATTTGATTCCTGCCTAGAACATCTCAGATTAAAGAGTTTGAAAGTATATGTACACAGACACCAACACAAAGATACAGTTTTACAATGTGAGCCTTTAGCTTTAATTTCCTAAAGCCTGCATTAAAAATGTTCAAATACAGATTTTCTTTTGCATATGTATTCTAAACAACTACAAACAAGAAATTCTTGTAAAGTGTTTCGAGGCGAAAAAGAGTATGAGATAAATAATTTCAAAGGAAGGAAGGTTATTTCCTTAACACGTGTATTCATTCAAGTATCTAACATGTAACAATCTCTTCATGCATATGATAGCACAAAGATTATTAAATGCTTCCACATACTTAAACAGTCATACATATGTATCAAATAATTGACCATAATAAATTTTTAATCAATAGCTCTCATTATACGAAAAAACATTTTCTTTAGGATGATAAAGCAAAACTGTACTAGACTTTTAGAAATAAATCAGTATTATTAAAAGTTGGAAAGAACGAATAGAACATAAAGTAAATATTAGTCCTTGACATTATTTGTTTAGCCACAGAGATATTTTAAGTATCATTTACAGCTGGTTATATTTCCCAACAATGGTTAGTACTTGCTTATTAACCAGCAAATAGTGTTTTAAAATATTATCTTGGGGCAGGAGTGAGGAAAATTAAGAGAAGGGTAGTAAACTATTTTTTCATTCAGAAATTATATAATCTTTTATTTATTTGCTTTACTTTTAGAAAAGTAACACTTCTGCATAAAATAAACTACAGCTTGTTTTGATGATTTTTTATATTGTATCTTGAAAAATTTAGAACTTTTACATATCCTAGTGTGAGTTAAAAATCTATAGTTACAATTAAAACTTAAGTTTTAAGCAATCAGATATATATATATATATATACATATATATATATGTACATATATATATATAAAATTATAGACAGTGACAGGAAGTTTACAAGGGTATTCTTAAAGATGAGAATATCAAATTTTATTTCATGAAACAATTGAGATTTTATGAAGAGATATATATAATATATAATTAATGGTTAATAATTTTTACTACTAAGTCACTGTAATATTATTAGAAATTCTCAGACCTACAATATGCTGCACCAGAAATATGGGAACTTCTAGAAATCGCCAATAAATATAGGATGCTTTGTCAAAGGGAAATAATGAGAAGAGGGCTGAAATCATTGTATCCTTCCTTCTACGATTTAAAAATAATTATTCTTGTATTTGAAAACCCATTAAGCTTGAAAGCTTTTTAGCAATTTCTTGCTTCTTCATTAGATATGGGAAAAAGTAATGGATTTCAGTGGACAACTTTTTACCAGCTATTTCATCATCTTTATGTTTCCCAGCACCTGACAACAAAGCCTCCCCCCCTCCACAGGTTTCCTCAGAAATGTTTTACAAAGAATCTGAGCACAGCGAACATATTTTATCCTCAGACCTCGATATTCCCTGCACGGGAAAGTCTGGAGGACTCTTCTAAGTCTGAGGTCCCGAGTAGTACCTGAGCAATAATAAAAAGAGTGGGCATCATACAACATCTTGACAGAATTGCACAGAGGCCAAGTTCCTTTTTTTCCCACCAAATACTGAATTATATTTCTCCAGTGTGGGTCCATTCAAGCAGCTGATTATGTGGTGTAAATTTGGAGGAGAAATATAGCAATTGTGACTGAATTATATAGCAGAAAATCTGGCCAGCTCAAGTGTGTATTTATACCTATTCAGAGTTGCACATGGTCATTTGTATTTGGGGTTGTCATTCAGTCCTATAAGGGGTTTTCAATGGATCTCCTGTACCACCATACACTTGTTGGTTGTATGCAGTCAATGGTTCTTCCACACAGCTAAGCAAAAGCACTTTCCAGCATCTGAATTAGCTTGTTTGATCATGGCTTGCTGTGAAATATAGACTCCTCTGACTTCTGAGGTAAAAGAGCTCTCCTCTACTCATGAGATTATTTTACATCTAGCAGGAGCTTAAGATATATACTTACTCATTCAGATATGCAAATTTAACCACCAGAGACAAGTAAATTATGCAAGATGATGTACGTTTCATTTTAGCTGGAAAAAAATGTGCAAACACTATACAATTCCATTTCAGAGAGCTATACTTGCACAAAGTTGAGATGCTCTGAACAAAAGTTGCAACGTAATATCCATGTTTCCACAGACTGGATTCAGTTTTGAAGAGCTGTTTTTAAGTATCTGAAGAGGTTTTTCATGTCAATACTTTGATGTGCCTTTTTTCATTGGTATTTTCACAAGTTATTTTCCCAAATTACCCACTTATATTTAAACTTCAGAAAAAAATTATATCACTATTCTATGAATACTATTTTCATATTTGTATGACTATATAAAATTATTAACAATTTAACACAATTTAAGTTTCACCCACAAAGCTAATTTTTCCTATACAAGGCCCCATTTTCTAATGCATGTTATTTAAATTAATAATTGTTTACTGCCATTTCCACTTGCTGAAAAAATTTGACATAACTCACATAACATACCTCATGAATGCTGTAGCTTTTAGAGACACCTTTGAAACAGCAAATGACATTATCTAACAGCTTGACATGGTTACTGCTCTTGTATAATAAACACTGAGTTCACTCCAGGTTTAATTTTAAAGCACGAATTCTAGCATCTCTGATGCAAATAAAAGAAATGTGATCTCTAATATTTTACTATCAAATTTTACAAAACAGAATTATTAAAGTAGAAGAAGGTTTCTGTGGCTTATCATTTACTGAGTGATGCCACAGTGATACCACTGAACAAAATAATTGATGCAGTGTTTTTCTGTTACATTTATTTCCTATACTTTAACAATATTCGGAAATAGTGACCTGTTTAATGAAGATAAAGTAGAATATATGAAAATGTCCTGATTTGTAGTAAGTGTTACTAAATATGCTTTCCAAAACCATTGAGGAATTGTTGTAGCTGAGTGTAATTACCAACAGCACAATAATCAAATTCAGCCATGACACATTTCTAAATCTTTGCCAAAAGTAAACCTTCTCATAAATTCACATAGCCTCTGATGAAACAGCAAGCTGGTTGGGAGGAGGATGTTGCCGTGCATCTTGACAGAAACCTACATTTGTCTCACCAGTTCCTCACTAAAGATGTAGTAACTAGGTTGGGGGTAATGGGCATTTTCTTGATAATTAGCTGTGTAGGCAAATATGTTCTTTGGCAGACAATATAAATGTTGATTTAAGGACCAGCCAATAAAGAGTGCTAAACTGTAAAACATTCATTGCTCAGTTTCTCATAGATTTGGTTGAAGACTTAATTTTTATACTCAGGTTTCTAAAATAACGTACTACCACAAAAGTCATGATATAATGAAATGAACTTTACATATTTAATATTGATATGCAGCTGCTTAATAACTCCCATATTTGACATGTGATTCACAGTAACATTACTTACTACTAATGATGAATAGTAACAAGCAAGACATTCTGGACCACTGTTTCTTTGTGAAACTAATAAAACTCTTTATTTCCTTAAACACAGAAAGCAATGCATGTCTCACTGAAACTAAGAAAACTATAAAGCTAGTAAAGATAAGTAGATAACCTATCACAACACCAGTAAATTTTAGTTTATGTCTACGTTTAAGAGATCATCTTTAAAGAAAACGGTTTTAAGCTGGAAGTGAGATACACTGTTTTAAAAACAAAAATAGCACAAGATAAATGGCATATACTCTGGCAATTTTCTTTAACGTAGCTTTTTCAAATATGATCTAGTCTACAGTGCATTCAAACTGCAGAAACATCCAAATTATTTAAGAAAAAAAAGAAGAGATACTTATCCTTGCAAAAAAGGGCCTATACTCAAAGGAACATCTGAATAAAATTGAGACATCTGCAGTAAAGTTTTACCTCCTCCCTAGAATGTTTGAGATGAACTCAGTGTAACACTGTCTTCCAAGAAAAGACAAAGTGATCAATGCAAGAACACATCAGGCTGCCTTGGACAGGCCAATCAATGCAAGAAAGAACCTTGCCCAGGGCCTTATGCAAATAGAAGCACGTCCCTCAACCTAGGGAGAGAACATGCGCAATAGATCAATTGGATCTAAAAAACCTTACAGCTATATCAGCTTCAGACAGTAAATATATACTGATGAATACCTCACACTTACCATGAATTCTTAAAATGGGTTACTTTTAATAGCTAGTTAAAAACTTTCTGGGATCCAGAGTACAGCAAAGAGGAAGAAAACATCATGGGAGAAACACTCAGCATTACTTTGGAGAATGCAAATAAAATTCTTGAGTTCTTAAAATTTCTAGGCATAGCTGAATTTTGCTGATGTCTCAGAAGGTTAAATTTTTGGTATGTTTGTATTCATGAACAGGAAATGAAAATCTTAAAAAAAGCAGAGACTGTCTCAGGTAGTTCTTGAACCAGGAATAAATGAAAATGTTGTAGGAAAAATAATTCAAGTTTTAAAATTATAGTCATCATTCTCAGTCACCGAAGATTATCTTCTATAGTGGTTAACCTATCGATATAGAAGCAGTTTTTCTTTTAAAGGTAAAATCTCTATTTCCAAAAACCACTCTAAAATCTGATTAGAATGCATAATAAGTTCAAGGGCTACTTAGTACACAAAGTTAGTACACAAAGCTCTATCCCTGTTAAATGGTCTTGAAGGCAAGTCAGATGCTGTATAAGGCTACATCGAGAATGCTTAATTATCAGGTATTCAAGCAAGTACCTGAGCACAAAATTATTTCCAAAATATTTTCATTTTTCTTTTGTTTTTAAACCTACAGTCTCTCCTTAGGAATATCACATTTTATAAAAGCCCTTCATAACTTAAAAGCCAAAATCATATTTTAAATAGGAATTATAGCATCAGCAACTATAATAAAGATACTGCCAAATGAATAAAAAACTCTGTAAACATCTGCTAGTACATTTACTTTGAAATTCTAAATTTAAAACCCTAGCTGCAGACACATTTTCTAAAAGGTGTGTAGCAAATATTTCTAATATTAAAAATAAAATATATGATTTTTCCTTCACTTATTGATGTGTGAGCTCTCCTTAACAAAACACTATATAAAATATGAAAATCAGACATCTAATATAAAGCTTCACTATGTAAAACCGTTTATTTAGCTGTTGAGAGGACACAGATATAACACTCGTTTATTTAGCCAATGAAAAGAAATATGAGACTATGCAGGATAAACATAGCTTACTTTTTATTTTTCACATTTCTAGTGCTTTCTACATTAGTAAGATTTTAAGCTTAAATTTACTCTAATAAATTTTTTTTTTCCTAAGGCATAAGTATGTCATTCATTTGTTTGAGCCTCTTTACTTAGAGTTAAAGCTTTATAAAAACTTTGCTGTTTACATGGAGCAAGCATGGAGATATAAAATCAAAGCACCATAATGCCCTTTTATAGCTCTTCAAATATTAGATATCAGATGAAGTGCTTATAATAAATCAGAGACACAAAATAGGTTAATTCCAGGGACTCAAATGTTTCCTTTTCTATTTTTAATTTCGAATATAAAACTTTTGATCAAGTAGTCTGATATTTGCAGTGAAATGTAAACTCCAATTTACAGTAAGTAAAATTCAAAGAATGAAGCAACTGTTGTTTCACTTTTTGTTACAATATTTAAATTGCAATATTTTCTCCAATATGCAGGAAAAAAATAGAAAAACAATTTTAGAGTACTATCATCTAATATTTGATATGTGTCGATGTGATAGGCAATGAATAATATTCTTCCTGATCTAAATCTGCACAATATGTGTATTTTTTGCTTTTAAGAGCATGTTCTCAATTTAAAAAGTATGTTAGGTATGACACTCAGTTTACCAAAAAGTTCTGTACTTTACAAATATAAATGTAGACTTTCTTTAAATGAGAAATTCCCTCATCAATTAAAAATATCCTATTATAATATAGATTTGTTTCATGCAGTGTTTTCAAAAACCCATCAGAGGGAAGAGCACTTCTTGAGTAAATTCATTAATTCTCATACTGCATTTCAATTTCAAATTTGATTTCAAGGTGGATTTCCATTCTGGCTCTGACCTTGGTTGTGCAACCCTGAACAAGTTCCTCAACTTTTCCCAGTCTTTCACCTGTTACAATGGGGCTAATAATACCTACCTACAGAGTTCAATCTAAGTTGTAAAATGTCTTGCTAAAACAATGTGTAATGACCAAATCCAATAGTATCCTAGACTAATGTTCTGTTCCGAGGGGCAGTATGTATAATGGTTATGAGCATAAACTTTGGGGCCAGAAAGCTTAGGTTTAATTCTGCCTCCATCACTTACTGGTTGTATGATCTTAACACTTAACATCTTGGTGCCTCGGTATCCTCATTTGTAACTGAGAATAATGCTAATACCTACATCATGGCATTGTTATAAGGATCACATGAATTAATATATACAAAGCACTTAAAACAATGTCTGGTACTTGGTAGGTGCTATGTTACATAGCTATTACTTTCAGGTGTAACTTACAGATATGGATAATGCGAAAGAGCAAACACTGGTAGCAGAGACTGTTCCAGTGAGACTTAAAAGGTCAATTCTATTTGGTTGGTATTAGAAGACAACTGTCTATTTCCAGAACGGAATGAGCTACAAAGAAGAGCCAACCAGAGGCTTGGCCAAGGAAATTCAGCTGCTTTCCAGACCTTCATAAACTGTTTTCAAGTTTTCAGTTTAAACTGAATTTCCAGAGCACCACATCAAAACATATTCAAACTTCAAATATAAATGATTTGGGGACTGCCTGTTATTTTAAAATTTCTACACCTTCTTTCCCCTTCATTAGTTAGGGTAATTAAGAATTGATTAAAATTGAAAGTCTGCTTGGAAGGCACAGAAAGGAATAAGCAGTAAATAGGACACAGAATAAAAACCAAATCATCATGTACTGAGAAATGTAGATTTGAATCCTGAAACACATGAAAAACCAGGAGGTTGTGTTTTAGGGATAAGAGTTGCGATAGTTAGTATATTATATCATTTATTCTGCACTACTTGATGAGAGGAGAAACAAAACCCACTGTAACAAAATGAGAGATCTAAAAACAAAAACAAAAACAAAAACAAAAACAAAAAACAAAATGAGAGGTCTGCTTTCAAAGGAAGAAAATATATATTTAAATGTTTCTCATCTATAAGATGGGGATGATAACAGTGTCTAGTTCACAAAGATTTATGAGGATTAAATGAGATAAAATATATTTATATAAACTATATGGTAAGGACAGGGCCTAGTGCACACTGAGTATCATTAAAACATTAGTGATGCTGCTGATGAATATGAAGATGCTGTTGCTGCCTTCTGATGTGTAAGACATTCATAAATGCCAGTTCTACTTAAAATGTCCATTTTCAAAGACATTGCTACGAATTGCTTAGAATTGTTCTTGACCCAACCATGTTTTGAGCACCCCCCTGGATGGCTGACAGATTATATGGATTCTATTATAACAGCAATGACAGGGCTTCATGAGAGTGAGAGAGGGCTCATATACAGCAATCAGATATGAAGGTATCTGTTTTGCTTGAAAATATATTGTAAAATCTTAGAGAAAATGTAAGTATCACCAAATGTTAAGGTTTATAATATGCTAAAGATAGCTAATATGTTATGACACATTTAAATATATGGACATAATATAAACATAAATATGTCTAATATTTAGGTAGATATCCTAAAAATGCAAAATTGAAAATGTAAGACCCAGCCTGTAACAGTGATAAAAACTATTATTACACTACTAATGATACTGAAATTAGGAATTTTTTCTGAGGTATACTGAGCAGTAATATAACAAAGGCAATGCAATGGGGCTAGTGATCTCATACCATTTTATGACAATTGTTCACAGGGCACCACGTTATAGAGAAAGTCAAGGTTTCTTTGTCCTTAGCAGACAGGCTACTAGAGTTTTTTTTTTTTTTTAAGAAAATCAACATTTATAATTATAAAGCATTCCTTGATGTCTTGTAACTGGAAAGATGTCAAGATAGGGAATTTCTACTATAGGAGAAAGTTGAGGTGCTTTATCTTTATGACCAGTGCCTCTCCTTTACAAAGGTAAATGTCAAATTTTTCTCCTAATCCAAATGTCTGATTAATACAGTAAAGAAATTTAGATATATGACGTTAAAAACTAGATGTCAAGGTTTACGAATATTAGGCATAAACTAGGTATATTAAAAATTAGAACAGTTTTTAATCATTCAACTCAATTATAAAATTGTCACTGAAATATTAAATAGCAATTTTTATTGTATTCTTATGCTCTTTAATAAACTTCTTTATGAGAAAAATTAAAATAAGATACGGAAAACTAAGAAGAAATCTGAATACACTAATACATATTTAAATAGACATTTTTTTTTTCCTACAGGATATGAGATATAACTTACTCAATCTAATCAGAGAAAACATAACTAGTTTTGGGGTTAGGGTTAAGTTTGGCTACTTCCCTTGAGTAGAGATTTCAGTATCTTCTTAGTCATTTTTCTTCATTCACTGACCAATTTCCATTAATGGTCCTTCTACGTGTCCAAAATTTCAGGAACATAGGCTATACCTCTTACACACTCACACGTACTGATTCTAAATGTCCTGTTTTACATCGTAAATAATCAACTTTGTTCTCTCATCCACCCTGCTTTGCTCTATCTTATTGTCCTATATGAATGTCTTCACCTTACTTTCTTCATCTGACCCAACAAAGCACCAAATGAGATCTACTTTTAATAACTTATCTCTATATGAATACAGGATCAAACACTATTTATTGAGTATATACTTATTACAGGTCCAGCTAGGCTAGCAGCATAGTAGGAACCAGAGAAAATAATGAACTAGCTATTTATTCTTTGCCAATTTACAAAAGGACTCTGTGATGACTTAAAGCCAAACATACCTGTGAATTAAGAGGTACTCTTAGAACCAGTGACTACATTCTATTTACTGATTTACTACCCAATGCCTTGTCTGTTCTCTGCAACCAGATTATACCTCCTATTTTTAAACCTGAGTTCACCATGCTCTATCGATGCTTACCTAGTGAGGTTCACCTCCAAAGCCAATCTCTCCAGCTGAATTAGCTCTTCCTGAACCCATCCTAAACTCTAGTAGTGAGACCTTTGCCCAGATCTGGCTTCTATCTTTATTCTCTTAAACTGTATCCTAACATGGATCTGGATCTAGTATGCTTTTGAGTCTGAGTCTACCTGGCTCCCGAGTTAATCTGAGTACATTACTTAATCAGGATTGAAATGCAACTTCTAAGACAGAAGTTAAATGGTTTCGATTGCAAAGTTTTTGTCCTGTAAGAGTGCTTTTCAATTTGTGGTATCAAATCAGAGGTGTCACTGTGGTTGGGAATCTTATTTGGGTGAGTGCTTACACTAAGTGATTATCATAATGTTGTAAGTATAATAAAAACAGCCTCTTTATTAACTGAAATTTGTTTTTCTATGATCCCCCTTATAAAAGGTTTATAATAGTCAATCATGCTCTCATACCTGCAATAAGATGCAAAATCTCTCATTATGATCTTTCATAACTCCAATGGAAAAAGTAATATATCAATTTCTCTGGGTTTTCCATAACATGTTATTGTACTAATTTTTAAAACATATTTATTTATTTATTTTGAGAGAGAGAGAGCGAGTGAGCGAGAGCGCACCAGTGGGGGAGAGGCAGAGAGAGAGGAAGAAAGAGAATCCCAAGCAGGCTCCATGTTGTCAGAGCAGAGCTCGATGTGAGGCTCGATCCTATGAAATGTTGAGATTATGACTTGAACCAAAATCAAGAGCTGGATGCTTAACCGAGCCACTTAACGCTTAACTGAGCCATTCAGGCACCTCTATTGTGCTCATCTTACCTGTGGTTTCCTGGCATTCTTTGTTGAATCAACAGATACAGTGCCCATTCTCATAGCTGCACAGTCAAAGGGCAATAAGACCTGGATGCAGCACATTTATGTGGATAGTGAAAAGCCTCATCGAAAGGTAATTCTATTATAGTAATATGGATTCTTTATTCTACAAAAATATTCTTATGAAAGATTAGTGAGGGGCCCTTGGGTGGCTCACACGGTTAAGCGTTCAACCTTGGCTCAGGTCATGACCTAACAGTTCGTGAAATCGAGCCCTGCATTGGGCTCTGTGCTGCCAGCTTAGAGTCTGGAGCCTACTTTGGATTCTGTCTCCCTCTCTCTCTCTGCTCCTTCCCTGCTTGTGCATGTTCTCTCTCTCTCAAAAATAAATAAATAAACATTAACAAAAGATTAGTTAAAATTTTCTCCATTTCCGCCTTTTGAACAACCTGATCTTGGTGTAAATGAGGGATGTAAACATGAAGAAGCACATAGGTCCTTAATAGAAATAATCACAAGTAACATACTTAATGGTGAAACAATTAATGTTTTTTCCTTAAGACCAGGAACAAAAAGATGTCCTTTGTAAGTGTGATCTAAGTGTAAGTACTTCTTTCTATTCATCATTGTACTGGACAGATCAATTAGGAAATTAAAAAAAAAAAAGGAGAAAGAAGAAAAGCAAAGCATCTTGATTAGTAAAGAAGTAAAATTACTTTCATTCAATATTATATGATGTTGAATATAGAAAATCACACACACACACACACACACACACACACACACACACACTGGAACAAATAAATGAGTGTGGCAAAGCTGTAGGATACAAGACCAATACACAAAAATTGTATTTTTACACCAAGAGTCAACAATCTGAAAGTGAAATTAAGAAATAATTTCAGTTATAATAGCATCAAAAAGAACAAAATACTGAAAAATAAATTTAACAAAAGAAGTATAAGACTTGTATACTGGAAGCAATAAAACATTTTGAAAAAAGATCTAAATAAATGGAAAGAAAGCCTATGTTCATGGAATGGAAGACATTATTAAGATGGCACTACTCCCCAAATTGATTTGGAAATTTAGTCCCAATAAAAATCCAGTCCCCTTTCTTGCAGAAATTTATCCTAAAACACATATGGATATGCAAGAGACCTAAAACAGCCAAAACATTCTTCAAAAAGAACAAAGTTGGAGAATCTACACTTCTCAACTTCAAAACTCACTACAAAGCTATGGTAATCAAGTCACTGTGGTGCTGGTCTAAGAAGTGACACATATATCAATGAAATGGAACTGAGACTCTAGAAGCTAACTCTTATATATTAATAGTCAAAGGTGCTAAGACACATCAAAGGGGCAAGAACAGTCTTTTCAACAAATGGTGCTGAGACAACTGAATATCCACATTTAAAAGAATTATGTTGTACCACATTTCACGTGATGTGCAAAAATGAAATCAAGTGACAAAAACAGAAACCAGATAAATTCAACTTCATCAAATCCAAAAATTTCTCTACTTCAAAGGACATAATCAAGAAAGTGAAAAGATAACCCAACGAATGGGAGAAAGTATTTGCAAATCATTTATGTGATGAGGGGCTTGTATCAGAATTTATACAGAACTCTTACAACTCAACAATACAATGACAACACAAAAAATGGACAAAAAATTTAAATAGACATTACTTTAAAGAAAATACACAAATGGCCAATAAGCACATGAAAAGATGTTTAAAATCGTTAGTCACTAGAGAAATGCAAATAAAAACCATAATGAGATACTGGTTCACCCCCACTAGAGTGGCAAAAATAAAAAAGACAAACAATAACAAGTATTGGTGAGGTTGTAGAGAAACTGGAACTCTCATATATTGCTGGTGGGACTGAAAATGTGGGGAATGCTGGCTAATGGGTATTGAGTTTCCTTTGTGATGATAAAAATGTTCTAAAATTAGACAGTACTGATGTTTGTACAATTCTGTGAATATACTAACAACGAATGAATTGTATACTTTAAAAGATGAATTTTATGGCATATGAATTATATCTTAAGAAAGCTTAATAAATCTTAATTATATCATCTTAATTTTTTTTAAGTTAATAAAATGGAAATAAGCAAAGGTAAGCCAATTATTAAGCAAAAGGCAATATTACACTCATGATTGGGGATGAAATGCAAAGTTTCCAAGACTTAGTCCATACATTGCTACACAACATTACACGGACGTAGTTATAACTTAGTTCCTTCTTTGATTAGGAAGACTATACTTTGAAGTGTGAGTCAAGAGAAGCAATCTTTTCAATCAGCCTAAGGGAGGAGGATACCAGTAGAGAGAAGACTACACGAGACTAACATTGGGAACAAAAGGGTAATACTGTCTGATGTGAAAGAATTGATTAGGCAGAATTCCCAAATTAGTCAATATTCCAACAGAAGGTACAAAGAATGATTAAGTTTAATTAGTAAAAGAGTTATTGCTAATGCTCACACTGAATATATAGGTCAGTTAACTTTGCACGTTGAGGATATTTAAGACTACTCATGTTATTGTAATACATATTGTTTCCAAACATGGGGAGGGGTGGTGGAACAAGAGCAGTTGTTCTAGAGAATCTGGGCAAGACAAGATTCGGAGATAAAAGATAAAAACAAAACTGATTAGTAAAACAAAACTAAAGTTTTCATTTGTGAAACATATAAATACTACAGAAAAATGGGGAGTTAAGTGAGAAGACTTGTGAAAAATCTAGTAAGGAGGGAAATTTTTTCACTTGGGAAGGGGAAATGGCATTAGCAAAAACGTGAATGAACATATCCTGTGGGCATCTAGACTGGTACTCAACTAACACTGCTTTAATTCCTAAAAACCAGGAATTTTACAGGAGAGCACACAAAAGGGATTTGACCCAAGTTATCATAATTTGTAGGTGTCAGAACTAGGATTCAAGCTCAGGTCATCTTTTTTTTAAATTTTTTTAAATGTTTTTATTTATTTTTGACACAGAGTATGAGCAGGGGAGGGGCAGAGAGAGGGGGAGACACAGAATCCAAAGCAGGCTCCAGGCTCAGAGCTGTCAGGACAGAGCCTGACGCAGGGCTCGAACTCACGGACTGTGAGATCACGACCTGAGCTCAAGTCAGACACCCAACCAACTGAGCCACCCAGGCGCCCCAAACTCAGGTCATCTTTTGAGTGTTGTGTTCTCCTACTACCCTGGGCTTGGAGGCCAGAGGTGGAGGTGTAGTGAGATGGAGCAATGGCAATAAGGAAATTAAGACTAGAACTGAAAGTTTGTACTAGGAAAAATACAGTTGGAAAGAAAGAATCAGATTATACAGAGGGTTGTAGAGTTATAGAGAGGAGACATGATGCAGTAGATAATTGGAACCAGTGTGATTCTGGAATGGCAGGGTAAAAGGGGTGTTTGAATAATATGATCTATGGCATGGTATATAGCACGAAATAAAGAGTAAAGACAGCCAGTAGGAAATGGGTAGAAGAGTACAGTGGTATAGTTGTGAAATGATGAAATTAACAGTAGGCACAGAGAAGAAAAGACATGATTAATATTTCAAAGGAAAATAACTGCCAAAATGTGTTGGCTGATTAGATATGGGACAAAAGGAGAGAAGTTAACATAAAAATGAACAAACTGAGTCATTCTTTCAAACAGTGGTCCTCCTAATACTTATTAAAAATTATTTGAGTAAAAGTTAAAAAAAAAAAATCAAATCCCAGTACACAGGTACTCCTGTGGAGTTTATTAACAAGTCACATCTGTATATATAACTCTCTCCTTTTTGTTTTATTTTTATTTTTTTAATGCTTATTTTTGAGAGAGAGAAAGACACAGTGTGAATGGGGGAGGAGGGAGGGAGGGGGAGAGAGAGAAAGAGAAAGAGAGAGAGAGACAGAGAGACAGAGAGACAGAGAGAGAGAGAGAGAATCTGAAGCAGGCTACAGGCTCTGGGCTGTCAACACAGAGCCAAACATGGGGCTCAAACCCACAAACTATGTGATCATGACCTGAGCTGAAGTTGGATGCTCAACTGACTGAGCCACCCAGGAACCCCTCTCCTTTCCTTTTTTAAAACACTGACTTGATTTGACTTGAAATGACTCAATCATTTATCATTAACCACAATTATTATTTTTTAAATTAACAATTATTAATGGCACAGTATGTGCAAACATTTCCCCCAAATACCTACATATCTGCATAATCATTGTTTATTATTCTTTCTCTGTTGTGCTTGAATTCCTTTTACATACACTTTGATATGCTTCTGTAGATGTGTATGGGCCAAGGATATACTATAACCTTTGTTTTCTCATTCAGTTTTCTGGATCCAGTATCACTAAGCCATGGAGAATCTGTTTCCTTAACATTTTGAATGTGTGCTTCTTCTTTACCACTCCCACTACTTCTTTACGGGTAAAGTCCATTCTTCGGATCTCATTCGTATTCTTGCAACTAACTCCTAAAATTACTGTTACCAACAATCAGTCAAAAGATAGTATCCACACTGTATGCAAGGCATAAAATAAAACTCAACAGAGAAGACAAAAATAACATAACCTCCGGTTCTTCTCTTTTACGAGCCTACAGAATAAAGAAACTAAACTGTCTTCCTATAAGATAAGTAAAAAAATTAAGATAGCATTCCACACAACAAGTTGTAATCATTCCATACATTAACATGCCGTTTGCATCATGGAGGCAACCAAATCAGAAATTAAAACGATATTACAAATGGCAACTTATTTTCACTGAATTTTAAACCAGGTTTGTAAGAAGTGGCTTTGGCCTGAATTATTTTGATTCTATCATGGCTCGATTTTTCTTTGCTTTACCCCTTACTTTTTCTACCTCGCCTCAATTCTTGATTCCCAGTAGCCCAACTTTTAGCTATTCCCACTGAGCACATCACTACCAATATCTATATACTAGTACACAGATATACTCCCAACATCTAATTTACTTTGTTCTTTCTAGACAAAATGTAGATGACGCTTCTTTAAGGTCATAGTTAGCTGATGTCACTGAAGGTACAAAATGAATACTTTTAGTCCCATTCCATTTTCTCTTCAGCATCAATCCAAATCGTGCTGCAGGCAATTTTAAAGATTGACTCAGAGTAGACTGAGCTTGGGTGTCCTCACACAGCTAAGTCCAAAAACTAGTCCTCTATCAGCTGCTGAAGGTCAGCTTAGGCTGCCTGAAGGCTAGGGAGCCCAGCATGGAACAATGGCAGGGAAATAGCGTTCCCTTCAGTCCTTAATTCACATGCAAGTGAGGTGCCAATCAAGTGCTGACAAGCATGGAGAAACCAAAATCAAAAGTGGGTAGAGATACACTTTCAAAAGGAGCAGTTTTCACACATTTTAAGTGATGTTTTTAGTGGTAGTTGTGAACATATCACTAATAATATGGAGAAAGAAAAAAAAGTCACAAGAAAAATAACAATTTTATATCAGCTAAGATGATTCAATAAACTAATGAAATATAATGGTTAAAATTATTTAATGTGTTTTATTAAAAAATATCAACACTCTCACTTTGATTAAAGAAAGAAATCTGAATGCAAATTGATTTATTGAGCACTGCAAACATGGAAGGTAAGGTGAGCTGAGACTGGAAACTGGGCATTGACAAGGAAAGCTAACCTATTTCCAAATAAAAGAAAATTTTAAGGTTGCTTGATTTTGTCAAACTCTCAGCTAGAAAGAAACACAAAAGCAAAGCACTTTGAAATGACCAACAATGTAAGCAATGGAATCACTTCATCAAAGTGGGTAGTGAAAAAGATGATAAAAAGCTTAAAACTGTGTTGTTTTTTCATGACAGTTTCCAAGAAATGAGCTTGAATTTTTAACAACTAATATAAGGCAAAACTAATATAAGGCAAAAAAATCCTTTCTGAAAGGATTTGGTAAATGCATTCTAGTTATGACTACTCATTCTATCATGTATAAAACAGAATTTCTAAAAACAGCAATTTAAAACTTTGTAAATGATGGTTTAATTACTGGAACTCTATATATTGGTGCTATTTTAAATACACAGAAAAGATAACATAGGGCAGATATATTACTTTAAAAAATTCATCACCAATTCATAAAATAAATAGTTCTTCTCTTTTGTCTTTAATGAATGAATGCTGGAATTGCTTCTAGAACTGTCTTATCAATATCTATTTTTGCAAGAATCACAGAAAGTTTAGAGAGTAAGTTTGAGTTGTTACCATATGGTGGTTATAAATGCAGTGAAAAAGGTATTTTTAATATTACTTTTCTCATTATTTTAGTAAACTGTATGCTGTTTTTATGACGTTAGATCTGATCAAGTTCCAAGATTTATTACTAGAAAATGAGCATTGCTTTTGAAAATAAATCTCTTAATTATAATGTATGCTTCAGGAGAAACTCAAACTTTAAGATGTGACATAATCATAAATGTTCTCAGTTTTCAAAAACAACAATTTGCAAAATATGAAAGTTCTACAAATATTTTGTGCTCTAAACATAAAAGTCATTTATTTTCAGATATCTATTAGCAGCACATTTAATTTTAAACAATTATACACAATTTTAGCTTAATTTAAAGGCAAGATACATTTTAAAATATGCGATATGAAAATGGTAGAAAAACTCCACGCATTCCAACATAATGGTACAAACTAGGACTGTTCTAAAAACAAGGGGTGGGGCGGGGGGGGAAGAGAGACACAAAAGTTGAAAGAGAAAGAAGGGATGGTGTAGACAGAGCCTGTTAACAAGAGTAAAATTTTATGACAATTCAAAAAAAAGTTAAACTTTACTGAAATCCTAAAGATTTAATGTCCGATGTGTATAAGGTACTACTGAGACAGAATTCTAAAACAAAATTTAACATTTTCACAAATCACTGTCTTGTAAAGTTAATATTAAAATTCTGAATCCATATAAAATAATTTGATATATTACACTAATGTTGAAAAATCTCAAGAGAATAAATATTTGTGAACATTTTAAACACCATGATTTCCCTGCTAAGAATACCAGGGAGAATACAAAAGAATATTATTCAGCTTTCAGCAAAAAGCAAAGGTTTAAAAATATTTCAATATTTTCTGTTTGTTTAACAACACTGTCTTTTAAAAATCCTTTTGAAGTTAAGTAGAAACATAATGGCCTTAAATATATTAATCAAGCTTTGTCAAAAATTTATGTAAAACTCATCAGTGGTTTTTACTGTTGTTATTTGCTCAGAAGAATCTATATTATTAGGCCAGAAACCACTTTTTCTTCAGTTGCCACAATGTGTACGCCCCTATTACAACCCCCTATCAAAGGTACTTCACAAAAAGTAGCAAATGTTATGCAGTTGAGATGATCACCATTAATATTTTAAAACCTAAACAAGGTACATTACATTAAATAGACTTCTCAGTCCTGGTGTTGCCTGACAGATATGTGATGTGCCAGTGGTTATATTATATTCCTCCTCCCATGCATGCACCTCCTGCAGAGATAGCAGGCTACAGAAGCTGACCCTCACTGAGACCATCTTGTCTCTCTGACAAAGCTCCTTTTTAACTTCTTACTTACTGGTTACTTCCTGTGATGGAGAAAAACTTTAGCTCAGCTTGTGATAATTTCACAGGCCCTGAGGACCCTGACCCTAATAGCCTCAAGGTCAGAAGTCAAGTCTTGTTCTGAAACATCTGTGTGCTTTATATTAAACTGGAACAAAAGTGGAGAAATATCCACCAGTGTGTGACAAGAAAGATAGGCAAAATAGGACGGACACACTGGTCATCTGTTACTCTGGCATCTTAAGTTCATTTGAAGAACTGTCCAATATTCACTTAAATTCCAAATTTGATGTATAAACGTTTTTTTTTTTTAAACTGTCTAAAAGCAATAAATGGTAATTTATGTTTTACATTAATCTGGAATTTGGTTAGTCTCGCAGGCTTCCAGATATATTTTAAGTTACTCTAAAAGCCAATGAAATTTCACATTTTAAGTAATTTAATGGCTTACAAAGAAAACCTAGGGTGGATATATATATATATATATATATATATATATATATATATATATATGGTATATGCATATGTGTGTGTGTCTATATAGATCTCTATCTGTAGGGTCTAGAGACAACTATTGGAAAGACAACATCATCATAGTTTTATGTTAACAAACTAACCTAAAATATCCATTATATATTAAAATAAACACAGCAGAATTAAAAGTACTTGAAAATAATTTCTAAAAAGTGAAATCTATTTAATAAATAAAAGATTTAACTTATTTATTGATCTTAAGAAAGCGTAAGCATTTGAGAATTTAGGTCGGCTAAAGTATTCCCAGGTGTCACCACCAGTTTTATATCTAAATCAGGTGGGTAAGCAATAAGGTTTGAGGAGGATAAAAAGGCCACAAAAGTATATTTAATTTCCACAACAAACAGAAAAACACACCAAAGTGTAGGAACATAAAAGTTAGACAACCAATGCTGTGCCTGCCTTGGATGTCCACATTAGACTATTTGGATTTAAAATTATCACATGCACTGTTATCAAATTAATCATTTTATTACAGGAGCACTTGTACCTCTCTGTAACCTAAGGTTTATGGACATGTGGAGGCACAAATTCTTCACTAGAGCCTTTTTGGTATTAAATATATCCCCTTAACCATTCATACTGGCACATGGTGTGGTACTTATAACATCGCAAATAATACAAAATTTTTGAATCTTGATAATTTTTCCTATAATGTACACAATCTTAACTCCAAGAATCAGATTACTTTGAAACGTAAAGATTTTTATGGACAAACCATGAATTTCACTTAGTAGATTAATGGAATCTTTCTGATAGTTTTAATACTAACTCTATGAATTCTTATCAAGTATCAAGTACTAAGTTGTAGAGATAAAAGTTAAAGATAAACAAAATATTCTCAAATATTCAATAGGTCTCTTTATATTTTTAACAGTTTACACATAAAATAAGCTTCAATCGTGTACACATAAAACATGAAACATAAGTATCATAAGAGGTATGAAAATGGTCTATAATATAAAAATTAAGAAGTAACATGGGAATAAGGAATAGGCAAAAAGCCTTCTGGTTAGTACTGAAATGCTCTGCCACAATAAAATAAGTAAGCATACTCTTTTTAAACATTATAAAATTACTACTCAAAATACTTTGTTTTCACCCTTTATAAAGTAATTTAAAGTAATGATATCAATTAGAAGTGAGTGGGGGGGGGGGCGGATAAGACTGTGAAGAGTTTGGGAATTAAAAATAGAGTTAAATGTGCACTCACCAGTTCAACAAAAGCAAGTCCTCCATAACTGTGAGCAACAAAAAACACATTCTCAGCTGCAGACTGGGCTATGAAATGGTCCCAAACATAGACCGCATGTTCTTCAGGAGAACCATTTTCCTATAAAGAAAACAAATGTCATATATTATGTACTGTATATAATTATTATCATAGTAATAAAAAATTAAATTATATGCTTGCTTACATAGCCCAAGAAATAAGATGGTTATAGCTCATTGAGAATAATATCAACTCAAAAGAACTACCACTGAAAATTCAAATTAGAGGATAAAATATTAGTAATTACTGCTAAGCTTAATTGCTACCATAATCTTCAGAAACAAAATATTTAAAATAACCACATTTTGAGGGGAAATTACATTCTGGATATACCTGAGATATTAAGATATACATTAGAATTGAATAGCAGAAAGTTACAGTCGTCTTACGATAGAAGGTTGTTAACTAAAAAATTCAGTTATATTTCTACATTTATATCTGAAAATATTTCTGCTATACATAAATCTAATTTTTTTAATTTATAAACTTTTAAGTATTTCTGTAAGCAGAAAATTACTAACAAGTATTCTCTATTTAAATTATTTAAAAATACTCTTTTTTATAAAAGTGCTTTCCATACATATTTTATTTCTAGAACTGGGAGGAATCTAAACATATAAACCCAGAGACTTGTATATTTCTCCTAACTTGCTAAACACTAGTATATGCATATTGCTATAATTCCAAAAGTTCTATAATAATTTCATTTTGTTGTATTTATTTTGATAGTTGATACATGTTGTAATTAAAGTTTAACCTGGATAATGTGAAAAAAGAAAAAAAAAACCAAAGAGCTAAATAACACTGATCAAAATACAAACTGATAAAAACTAAGGCAGATCATGAAAATGTTTTGTACAAATAGTTGTTTGAAGCTTTAACACCAAAGAGTAATTCCCTAAAACTGTCCTGATATTAGACAATGAAAACAATTTATTTACATTTTCCAGCTTAGAAATTTTATAATATCTTATTAAGGTCCACAATATGATTTCCCTTGCCACCTAGAAGCTATTGTTCCCTGATGTCTATCTGTGACCTAAATTTCTCTTCAAAGCTCCAAACCCGTATATGCAAGTGTTGATGGTCTTTTCCTTATGGATGTCCCACAGATACTTCAAATTCAACCAATTCAACACTGCATGTGACATTCCACCTACAAACCTATGTCACTGTCTTTGCTCCCCACCTCCAGTCAAAATCTAAGCATCTTTTATCTCTCTCTGGCTTAAACTCCACATATATATTCAATCATTAAAATCCCATTGATTTTCTCTCCAACTGTATCCTAAATGCATCCACTTCTCTCTTTTCTCATTTCCTCTGGCTTAGCTCAAACCACCATCATTTCACAAGTGGATGACTGCAATGGTCTCCAGTCCATTTTTACTACTTTTACTATTGCCTATTTAAATGCTCTAATCTGCAGTAAGAACAACCTTTTAAAAATGCAAATATGAGAATGTTGCCATGTTACTCACCCCCTGTTTATTGGACACTTTAAAACTGATTCATTGCCCTCAGGATCAAATTCAAACTCTGTGCGACACTGAAGGCCTTTCATAATCTGCTTCTGTCTTCAACTGCATCTCTTACAATTGCTCTGCAATACAAGGTGACCAAAAGACCCCCTTTTCCCTCAGTGAGAGACCATATAGAACATTGTCTGTGTTCCAATTTCAGGGAACAACTTCCTAATTGTAGCAAACTTTGTTTTCTCTGGGCTGTATCCTTCATTTGGAAAGTAACTCCTGAGCTCTGCCCTCATTTCACCCACCATCTTCACCTGCATAATTTCTACTTGTTTTTCAAAATCAAACAAGACATCACCTTCTATCAAAAGTCTTCCCTATCACTCCCAAGGCTAGGTAATGTCTTACAATGATATCTTGTGCATGGTGCTATTATTGCATTGAATAATTTGCATTGTAATTGCTTATTAGATTATCAAAGTCTTGAGGCCAATAGCTACGTCTTGTTCATTGAATCTTGGTGTAATAAATAAATAATGAAAATACAACACATAGCTTCACAATGACTGCTTACAATCTTCACTCATATACTAAAATACAAATATAGTTTCAAAGATATTTACTGGTAATATGCATATTAAATTATCCACATTTAATGTATATAAAATAAATAAAAGAATAATAATTGGGAATAAGTCTATGTAGGGCATTTTTGGCTTTAATAATTTAGCATTCATTAGTTTAAAAAGTAGAAAATGTTTACCATAAAAATCAGCATAGTGGTTAGGTCTAAGGAAAAGAGACAGAGTTGTAAACAGGAAATAGACTTCTAGTGGCTAGCAGTATTTCATTTCTTGACTGGAGTGGTAGTTACACAGGTGTATTCTTTATAGTTATAGTTAAACTGAGTAATACGAACTTAGCACTTTTCTGTACATGTATGCAGAGTGATCATAGAATTTACTATACAAATCTCTGAGAATGAAGAAAGGTATCATTAGGTACTGAATGAGAGAACAGGTCTAAATTGGGACTATCCAGAGAAAACACAAATACCTGGTCACCCTAACTATATTTTACAATGAAAGAAATGTAAAAATAAAACAGGAAGAAAGATAACAGAGGTTCTGCTGACTGTTGGCAGAACTAACAATCTTACATAGCTGTGATGGCTCTAAACACCCTTTATATGGAGAGAATAAAAACATATAGGAGATTAACTGTCTCCTTAGGCTTTGTGCTGGAAATGGAGGTGTAAGGATGATAAGAAGTAAGCCATGATTCTGGCCTTTAATGTGTCTGCAATTTCATAAGGCTGTTAACACATAAAGATAAAAGAGGCAGTAGTGTGTGAGGAGCATTACTTTCTCTATTCCTGGCAGAGTGTCTTGACATCCAGTCTAGTAGGCCCATTATAAATCCATACAATGTGACCTCGGTGAGGTCTTCCATGCTTTCTTCCCACAGTCACCAACTCTTCCTTTACACTGTTGAGATCCTATCTGTCCCATCCTTTCCATTCCCACCTCAGTTTGAATCCTCTTACAAGATTCCCAGCTATTCTCATTTCATCTAGTTTTTCCCTTTACTGTGTTGCCAGATCAAGTCGTCCTGAAATCTGGCCCTGATCAACCATTCTCCAGTCTGAAAAAGTAAATTTACTGAAAAAGTAATCCACAGGTTCCCAAAATACCTGGAATTCTTAGCCAACATCTTCTCTAACCCAGTCTTTCAAGACTTTCTTCCTATTATTTCTAGGGACCTTGTACTCATGCTCCAGGAAAATTTCAATTATACTTTAATACAAATGGTATCAACTTACAGCGGTTAGACTTAATGTTTTTTTGACTTTTTGATGGTGTGAAAGCAATACACCTTCAGTAAAAACTGCACTGTGAATTTTGACCTTTTCCTAGGCTAGTGATATGCTGTACAATATGGAGCTAGGTGGTGGTAATGAGCCACAGCTCAGGCAGCCACGTGATCATGAGGGTGAACAACCAATATACTTACAACCATTCTACATACAACCTTTCTACTTTTCAGTTTCAGTACAGTATTCAATAAATTACATGAGATATTCAACATTTTATTAGAAAATAGACTTTGTGTTAGATGATTTTGCCCAACTGTAGGCTAAGTGAGTGTTCTGAGCATGTTTAAAGTAGGCAAGGCTAAGCTACAATGTTAAGTAGTTTGGTGCATTTAATGCCTTTTTGATTTACGACATTTTCAACTTACAACAGGGTTTATCGAGATGGAATTCCACTGTATGTCAAGGAAGAGCTGTGGTCTGAAAACCCTAGACAAAAGTCTCATGAAATTCAGTCTGGGATCTCATGAAGCAGCTCATATTAGGCAAAACTTAAAAGATATAGAACATGTCCAGGGTAGCAGTTCAGTAATTCACATATGAGGTAATAAAGACTAATACTACTCGGGGTGATAGCAGAATAAATGGAAAGGAAGGGATGGAATGAGTCATTACAAAGGAAGAATCAGCAAAACTTTGTGACTCATAGGATATGAGGGAAACTGCCAACCAGGCCCAAATGACCCATCTATGATTAAAGGAGAGCTAAGAACTAACAGTTCTTTCCACCATTCACAAATAAGACTATGATTTTCAGAGATTAGTATCATAGCTGAGTCTTCCCCTCCATCTCTATGGAGACGATATCTGTTAATAGTGGCCTGTCAGCAGGAAGAAAAAGAAACCTCAAGTATCCAAGTGCCCCAAGTGCTTAAATGTTTTTAGCCTGATTCTAAGGTTATCAAATGACTCTTCAGCTTTAGATTTTAAAACCAAATCTTCTAAAAAGTGAGACCCAAGGGGCGCCTGGGTGGCGCAGTCGGTTAAGCGTCCGACTTCAGCCAGGTCACGATCTCGCGGTCTGTGGGTTCGAGCCCCGCGTCGGGCTCTGGGCTGATGGCTCGGAGCCTGGAGCCTGTTTCCGATTCTGTGTCTCCCTCTCTCTCTGCCCCTCCCCCGTTCATGCTCTGTCTCTCTCTGTCCCAAAAATAAATAAAAAACGTTGAAAAAAAAAAAAAAAAAGTGAGACCCAAGTGAAAAAATGTCTATAACACCCAGTTAAGGGGGCCATCTATACTCACAACTAAACAATTACACAAGACTATTCTGGGCCACACTTGACATCTATTGATCCAAAAATGATACAGGGTAGGAGTCACAGTTTGCCAGCAGGGTAGCACCAGCCATTCCTTTTAAGTGGGAGTCTCGCAGAAGCTCCTGTAGCAGATCAGATGGCCTTCCAGGAGTTACTGTCTTGGGACCATGGAATACTAGTTTGGAAATGAGGGAATCAGACTCACTTTAGGCAGATGCAAGAGTTATCCCTGCCTTGAAAGTCTTATACCACACAGAAGCTAATACCTCTTGCAACAACTCCACAGGCATCACTTCAGGATCCCTGGCTGCAAGGGACATGCCCAATTACAGAAGTTACTACCCTCAGGGAAGATCAAAGCGTGGTATTTGTAATTCCTTCTAATCCAGAAGCAGTTTACCAATCAGGGGTCATTTTCTACTGTAGGCAATGTGCCCTAGGAACTAGCCACTTAGAGTGGATGCTACTATGATATGCTTCCCAGAATCCCCTCTCTGAGGCAACTTACACACAATGACTGGTCAAAATGACATGGATCTGTAAAAGCTCTATCTCTTGCCTCAAGGCAAGACATCTCTGAAAAGCCATACTAGATCCAGAGATCACCAGTGGAGTCAGATGAGGCCTTTGTTGTGATTGTACTGCGATTCAACTTCTTCAGCCAAATTCTATTTTTAAACTCCACTACAGGTACTGATTCCAAGAGAACTCCCCAACAAAATGCCTGCATGCACCTTCAGAAGCTGTTTCTGGGAAACCTAACTTAAGATACCAACTTATCAGGCTTTAAAGGATATAGAGCTAGAAAGTTACCTGAAGATCAGATTCTCATGTAGAAGGGGAAAAGATTTTGCTAACCTTTGACCCACAAAATCTTACAAGAAATATATGGAAAATACACATCTTTTTACATGCATTATTATCCTGCCTATGTTTAAAACTACAGCAAAACATTATTATTGGTCCAACTTTACCTGTCACCTCTACTATTAGCCATGGTAGCTTAAACTGAATCCTATATTATTTCATTGGTTCTTCTCTATCCAGCTATTTCTTTAATCTGTCATTGTCACTTTCCCTTCCTTCTAGAATATTAGCAATTTGATTCTCTTTTGGATACAAACTATAATACAAGGCATGCTATAGGTATTTAATAAATAACTAACAATATTGTTGACAAAATGTTATGAAGACTGTTTCAAAACCAAGACAATGGAGTACTTACACTCCATTTCAGGAATCTTCAATGTGGCAAAGATTGATGTTCAAAGATGTTCATCACAGTCTCATTTATAAAAGCAAAAATCTGGATAATTCTTAAAATGTCCAATAATGCAAAAATAAAGATTTAAGTAAATTATAGTTTATCTAAGGAAATATTATGTAGCTATTCAATGAGTTTATAAAGTAATACGTGCAGTTTACCTAATACAGGGCATAATTTTCACTATATAAAAAGGGTTGAAAAAGACTAGAAGAAATCAAAAATATCAAAAGCAGCTGAGCTGCCTATGGATGGCGGAATTATGAGTATTTTCTATTTTTAGATTCTTTACATTTCTCTAAACTTTCAAAAATTCTTACAAAGTACATTATTTTTGTGATAAAACAAGTGGATAGCAAAGAAATTTAGAAATTCTACTGAATGAGTACTGTTGGCTTATTAGGGGGAATCACCATCTGAGCAGGATCTTTATACCTTCATATCTAAAAATTTGAATATCTGGTCTGAAACCACCACACATACACAAGCAGCAAACCAGAAGAGTTATGTCAAACAGGTTTAAGAGTAAGCAATGATAGCTGAAGTTTGAGAGTAACTAAAGAAATGAAAAAAAAAACCTGCAAAAAATTACATGAGTATGTACAATGCAATAGCCTGAAACTACTGTAATTGAGCAAGATGGGAGCAGTACTGTAGATAAAGCACAATAACAGGAGCAACAGTAATCTTGCATCATCAAAAACAAGTTAATGATATTATGTGAATTCCATTTTTCAAAGAACTAGCGACATACAATTAAGAACAGTTTTACTCAAAATATTATTTTATCAACAAATGGTGTTGGGAAAATTGGACAGCAACATGCAAAAGAATGAAACTGGACCACCTTCTTACACCATACACAAAAATAAAATCAAAATGGATGAAAGACCTAAATGTGAGATGGGAAATCATCAAAATCCTAGAGAGGAACACAGGCAGCAACCTCTTTGACATTGGCTGTAGCAACTTCTTACTAGACAACGTCTACAGAGGCAAGGGAAACAAAAGCAACCATGAACTATTAGGACTTTACCAAGATAAAAAGCTTCTGCACAGTGAAAGAAACAACAAAACTAAAAGGCAACCTACCAAATGGAAGAACATACTTGCAAATGACGTATCAGATAAAGGGGTTAGTATCCAAAATCTATAAAGAACGTATCAAACCCAACACCCCAAAAACATAATCTGGTTAAAAAATGGGCAGAAGACATGAATAGACATTTTTCAACGAAGACATCCAGGTAGCTAACAGACACATGAAAGATGCTCAACATCACGCATCGTCAGGTAAATATAAATCAAAACTACGATGAGATATCACCTCACATCTGTCAGAATCTGTAAGATTAACAACACAGGAATGACAGATGTTGGCAAGGATGCAGACAAAGGGGAACCCTCTTACACTGCTGGTGGGAATGAAAACTGGTGCAGCCATTCTGGACAACAGTATGGAGGTTTCTCAAAAAGTTAAAAATAGAACTACAACCCAGCAATTGCACTATTAGGTACTTACCCAAAGGATACAAAAATACTGACTCCAAGGGACACACCCACTCCAATGTTTATAGTAGCATTATCAACAATAGCCCAATTACAGAAAGAGTCCAAATGTCCATTGACTGATGAATGGATAAATAAGTGGTTTATATATACAATGGAATATTACTCAACCTTCAAAAAGAATGAAATCTTGCCATTTGCAATGACATAGATGGAGCTACAGAGTATCAGGCTAAGCAAAATAAGTCAGAGAAAGACAAACACCATATGATTTCACCCGTATGTGGCATTTAAGAAATAAAACAGATGAACATGGGGTGGCGGGGGGCGGGGGGAGAGGCAAACCAGGAAACATACTCTTAACCATAGAGAACAAAGTGAGGGTTACTGGACGGGATGGGTTAAATGGGTGATAGGTATTAAGGAGGGTACTTGAGATGAATACCGTGTGTTACATGTAAGTGATGAGTCACTAAATTCTATACCTGGAACTAATATTACATTATATGTCAACTAACTGGAAATTAAAAATGTGAAGAAAAAATATCATTTTAAAAAACAGATAAAGGAGATAAATCTTAGCTATAAAAAAGTTGGCTTTCATATGTAACTAGTTCCCAAGGCTTTCACAAAATTATAGCTTTTTACTATTCACTTTTCAAGAGAGTCAGATTCCTACCATTTTAAGACATAACAAATTCTGCCAAATATTTGTTGCCTCCTACAACAGGTAAGCACAATAATGGTAGCACAGGAAATAATAAACGGAGAGTGGTTTTTAATATGTATTTCTGACATATTACATTACTAAAATCCCAATTTTATAAATGTGGTGATGCCGTTCTAAGGTAAATTTGTGTCATTTCCAACTTGCAGCCCACATTTTGCCCACAACCATTACATATTTACAAACCAAAATCTGGAGAATGTATATTACCAATAATATATTTTGAAACTAAACAGATTTCAAAAGGAAAAGACTTTCTTAATATGCTTCAATTACAGAAATGCAAACATACTAAATCTGCATTATAGGTTTCTTCATCATATCAGAATTCATATTGTACTGAGTAACTTATAATTTTAGAATATGCAAACATACGAACCACATGAAAAGAAGTAAATCTATTAATTAGAGTCTGCTGGAGGCCGAATGCACAGGATATTTATACTGTGGAACTGGGCTGTACTCAGGTTGAATTTCCTGATGTACCCTTGCCATCATTAATTGTTAAATGCCAAACAGAAGTGATGCAGTAACCAAAGCCTTATCACATATGCCAGATTCTACTACCTAGGCATTGCAAAGTCTGCATTTATGATGGACTACCTGAGCTGATAACACATGGAATTATCTAAACAACATTTGCATATTTGTGTAATTATTTTCTAAGGTTAATTAGCTCCTGTAAAGCATTTCACCCTTTGAGACTGCTTACAGTGACAGGTTCACATATTTTCTGAACCATTGCCAAATTTGACAGATTTTTCTTCAGCTAACCTGTTGCTACAAAGTTATAAAATAAATGCTCCTATAGTATCTACTTTAAACTTATAATTCATTTTAAGAAAAGTAAAATGAAAGTTTATGAATTGAAGGTTTTTACACGTCCAATTTTAAAATCAAAATGTCATGATTATTTTACTTCATGTAAATCTTTCTGTGTTTATACTGGTAAGTGTATCAACTAAGAAAATTATATATATTAAAATCTAGCATTTTTGACTTTAAACTAGCATATACCTATGTCACCACTTTCAGTTGAGTCACATATGTCTCACATACATATGCTCCTACCCCCAACATCTGTCCTTAGTTTATCACTGATTTGCTATTGACATGGAAGACATCAACTGGAGAAAGAACACTAATATAAAATCTACACCTTCTATACATTTTTTACAGCAAAATTTGCAAATCAAAGTTCTTTCTTTTAAAAAGCTAAGACTTTTCATTAGGTAAAATGTATCTCAATGAAATCTAGATGGAGGCAGATAAGTCAAATGGATTTCTGAGGATGCAAAAATGTACATTACCATCTTTCATCCAACTCATCCACAGGTACAAAATGAAAGAAAATTAATATTTTTAGGAATTGGCTTTAAACTTTTAGATGATTCTGTTAAGAACTTTGTATGTGAACATAGCATAAATTGTGCACTAGTACAGAACAAACGTAAAAATAGTTATGTATAAAATATATTTTATTTCAAATGAGATATATTTTAATTTTGATCCATTTAAATAGTTTGGATTAAAATTTATCTTCATTTTGGCATATTTTAAATGTGTGATCTTTAAAAAAGTACGTATTTGTGTTTAACAGTGATTACAGGACTAGGGGTATATATAAATGCATAAAAACTAATGGTATAGCATACATATAATAAAAACAATTTCAAAAGTAAAGCACTTTTATTTTGTTTTTAAATATTAAGTTGATCCATATGGAGTTACCAACATTAGACATTTTTGACCTTAAAAAGTGCAATTTCATACCATTCAATCTTAAATATAATGAAAATAGACAAAAGAATCTATAAGCTAGAGACATCTTGAAGCTATCAACTTTTGCTTGCCTTTTAGGTGTCCAGATATTATTGACAGCTATCCATCTTAAAGACAGATTCAAGGCTATGTTACTTGTCAATATGGCTACATTAATAAATTATAAATGGCTATGAACAGAATGAACATAACTGACAAAAGGATCAGTATTCAGAAGTGTATCAAAGATATTTGAACTTCACATATCTCAAGCTTAGCATGTCCAAAAGCAAAATCTGAATTGGTTTTCTGATCCCATTATCCGTTTTCTTTCAGTCTTTCTCATCTTGCTAAGTTGTACCTCCACCCCACCCTGTTGTTCAAGCCAAAAATCTACAAGTGACCCTTGACCTTTTCCTCTTCCCCTGTCCTTCAATTTATCCAATTTCATTTATCCTCCAAAATGTTTCTAGAATCCGTAAACTTCTAATTTCCACTCTTACTATCCCAGCCCAAGGTATCACCATATCTTGACTAAGACATTAACCACTTGAACTGGCTATATGCTCTCCCTCATTTAATCTGACAATGACATTATAACATAGATGCTCTAAATATCCCAATTTCCAGAGAGTAATTAATTTTCTCAATGTGATACAACTTGCCAGACTGTAAGCTAACCTGTCTGGTTCTGGCATCTGCTAGGCTATACTAGCTAACCTTTTAAATCATATTGGGCTGACATGAACATTGTTTTTTTGTTTTGTTTTGTTTTGTTTTGTTTTTAGTCTGTTTCAATATAAAGTTTAAACAACAATTAACTATCAAGAAGTTAGTAAAACAAAACCAGATAAGCAAATAATTATGATCCATTATTTATGGAAATGCTGCCAAATGCTTTGTGATTGAGCCATAATTACCACAAAATATGGGTAACCTGGAACTGAAGGCAGATAGGGCTGCCTAGGAATCTAGGGATTCCTAGATTCCAAAACTATGCTCTAAGCTCTTCCAATAAAGTAAACATTAATGATTCTATTCACTCTAATAAAATTTAGGCTTCCCTCTCTTAGTGCAACCTATAGTGCAATCATAATAATGCTTTTAAAGTACATATTGAGGCAGGCACAGATCTAAATACTTTATAAATAGTAACTCACTTAATCCAGACAATTCTATGAAGTACGTACTATTATTATCTGCATAATCAGATGCACAGGCAAAGAATGATTAAGAAACTTACTCAAGAAAATTGCTACTATATGGCAGAGCTAGAGTTCAAACCTAGGTAGTCTGACCACCCCCTTCCCCACCATATATGTAATCTCAATTCCTGTATACTGCATCATTGAAATACATTTAATATCCTTCCCTCAATGTAGGCATAACCAAAGCTACTGCTTTTTGTAGCAATGAACCAAATGATTAAGAGCTTTTAAGAAAAAGGGACAAGAGTGTTCCTTATATAGGTAACACGTACTGTGGGCCAGGTTCATATGAAAAAAGACTCTTTGTGAAGTGAAAAAGCTTATTTTCTGAAAGTTAAACATGTTCTTCTTTTCCTTGAATAGCTTCTGCCACCTTATGAGAGAGAAATTGAACCTAGCTTAAGATCTATTATTAATTTTCTGCCATTTATTCATCTACAACAAAGAAAAAAGGCTAAGTGAAAGAAGCTAGACACAAAAGAGTACATATTATATGATTTGATTGATAGGAAATTCCAGAAAAGCCAAAACTGTAGTATTAAAATGTAAATTAGCAGTTGGCAGGGTCAAACAGACTGCCAAAGGACACATGAGAAAGGTTTTTGGGGTGATGCAAATGATTTTCTATCATGATGGTAGTGATAGTTACACAATGGTATACATTAATCAACCACAGCCAACTGTACACTTAAAGTTGGTACAATTTACAGTATATAAATTTTATCTCAATAAAGCTGACCAAAGGAAGAAAGAACAAGAAAAAAAGGTAAATCTTTTTCCTAAACAGAGGTGATCAAACCTATTATAAATAAAGTTTTACTGGAACAGAGCCATGTCCACTTGTTCATTATCTATGGCTGCTTTCTCTTACAACAGTGGAGTTTAGGAGTTGTGACAAAGTCCATATGGCCTGAAAGTTTAAATTAGTTACTCTCTAGTTTTTTAAGAAAGTTTATTGACCTTTTCTCTAAATACTTATGATCTAGTTCCAGCTTAGAACAGCAAATTAAACATCCATATCTGACAGCATTAACAACCCAAGCCCCATAAAAACTATAGCAAAAGGTTTTTTTTGTTCTTTCTTTTTTAAACAAAGACAAATCCACAAGGCCCAGGAAGAAATGAAGGAAGATTTTGGAAGATGGAGACCAGAAAGAATGGCAACCGATTTAGCAGATCTAAGAAAGTCAAATCCCAAGTTGGCCATGAGAAAAGCTCACTGTCTAACTCCATTTATGATGCAAAATTCTCCAAAGCACAGGGATACATTTCTAAGTACCTTGGAACTGAAGGAAAGCAGATAGAAGAAAGAAAGACAAATACTGTGTGATCTCACTTATATGTGCAATCTTAAAAAAAACAAAAACAAAAACACACAAACACACACAAAAAAACCAAACTCCTATAAAGGAGAATAAATTGATGGTTGCCAGGTATTGCAGGGTGGGGAAATGCGTGAAGGTGGTCAGAGGGTACGAACTCCCAGTTATAAGATGAATAAGTTCGGGGAACATTATGAACAGTATGATGACTACAGTTAATAAGACTATATTGTATGTTTAAAAGTTGCTAAAAGGGTAGATTTTAAAACTTCTCCCCACCAAAAACAAAAGTGCTGAGTGAGCTGATGAATGTTTTTATAGCTAACCTTACTGTGGTAATCATTTTGCAATGTATACACATATAAAGTCAACATGTTGCATACCTTAAACTTACATAATTGTTATATCTCAATAAAGCTGGATAAAATTCTAACACTAAAAAAAAATTGGTAAGGGTGGGCATGGTGGAAAATTCCCAACAAGTAGACTACTCCTATTGCCTACAGTGAAGCTCAAACATTACAAGCCCTACTAATACGCTTAGAGGTGACAATTAGCTTTTTAATTCCCACTAATAAACATTAACAGACAACCACACGTAATTAGACACCTGAAGAAAGCCTTTAATACAAAATATAGAGACCAGAATAGAAAAAAGCGATTTGGAAGAAACAAAGACTTTGATGAAAGAGGAAAATTTCAAAAACACTGCCATTAGCTTTAGAGAGATCACAGAAGATAACACATGCATAAAAGAAATGTACTATTAAAAAGAGATATTCAAAGAATAAAAAGAGTTCTTTCAAATTAAAAGCAAAACATCTGGAAAAAAATTTCAATAGAGGGGTTAGATGATTAAGTTAAGGGAATCTCCTAGAAGCAAAAGATATGAAAAATAGAAAAGCAGAAAGTCCAATGATAAGTCTAAGAGATTCATCATTCCAAAATAGTTCTAGAAAGAAAAAGACAAAACGTAAGGGAAGAAATCAACAACAAAATATTTAAGAACATTTTCAGAACACTAGCTGATAGATTGTAAAGGCTGACAAAATACCCTGCATAATGGATGAATGAGATCTATATAGAGGCATACCAGTGTGAAATTTAGAACTCAGGAATGAAGAGAAGATTCTATAAGTTTCAAGAAAGAAAACTAAATGATTAGGATTCAGCACAATATTGGACTTTTCAATAGTAATTGGAGAATCAAGAGCATGATAAAAAAATTCTTCAAAATTCAAAAGGAAAATAATATCCAACTTATAATCCTATACCCAGCCAAAATATCATCAAATATAAATGTAAGATGAAAACCTTTTCAAACACACAAAGATGAAAAAAATAGTATCTCATTACTCTCTTCTAAAGAAACAACTAGAAGATGTGCTCCTTCAAAGTAAGAAATAAACTAAGAAAGATGAAGACATGAACTATAGGAAATAGAAGAAATAATACAAGAAAGTGACAAAGGGAGTCTTCAAAAGAAAATGATAAAGCAAGATTCCAGAATGATAGCTGTACATCAGAGGCAGTGGGCAACCGGATCAGGAGGTAGTAGGTGGGACTTATGAGGCAGATATGCTAAGAACTGTCATCACCATGGCCCCCACTAACACTTCATCATCATCCTAAGACATAATGACCCAACGGTCCAAACCTAGATTGCTATTTGTATTCGGCTTTTCTTAACCATATGTGGATGAGATTCTTGTCTCCTGTTTATGATCTGTTGTTGTTTCAGCTGAAGGCACTGAATATACCTCACAAAAGTATTGTGCTTTCACTAAACTACAAGCTAGAGGTAGATCATGGGAAGCTGAGAAATAGGAAATACAGAGCAGCACATTTCTTCTAGCCATTTTTATGCTGATTTTCTCTGCTACATGCTCCAACTATAGAAAGTAATGTTTTTCAAGACAACATTGTTCCTTGACTTTCCTGTAAAAAAGCTATTGTAAATGTTGAGGGAAGCTGAGGTCAGAGCACAATCCAAGTATCTGTTCAGCTTACCTTCTACTAAGGGCTTTCATTTACACTAACAATATTTTCCTATCTTTACATAACTGCATCTGTGCTTGCTGCTCAATATTTCTAGTTGAACAACACATTATTTATGAATACATAAATAATTATTTATGTATTCACTATTTATGAATACTGTAATGGTGGTAGTTTTACTGTAAGGTACGGCTCAGTACCCCAAACGCTGACCCCACGAAACTGAAGAACTCATCTCCCCATCTGCTTTGAGTGTTGATGGCTGACAGCTCTTGCAACCAAACACCTTTCTTCTGTTATTGATTTCCTGGGAAGGGAACCACCATATCCAAGATTATACCTCCTTCTTAGAGGGCAACTGCTTTGAATGGCTGGTTAGTGCTGGGGAATAAGGGCCTAGCTCCCTTGCCCCAGTTTGGGAGAACTATCTTTGCTCCCTTTGAAGACTAGCTATGATTCCTTCAATTCTCTAAAGGTGTTTATCCTGAGAATAATCCCCAGTAAATCTCCCACTGGCTCATTAGATCATTATGCTCATCTTTCCATCAATCTGTTTCTAAGGGAATCTGATCTATGACAGTTGGTTCCAGTGTCTGGTCTTAAAAAGGTGACTCTAAGGTATAAATTTTGGAGATGAATTACCTGTCCACCGGCTAGCTGGCAACAAGACTTCAATGCCTGTAGTAGGTGGAATACTGACAAACCCTGGCATGCAGTAGCAGTGCAACCATTAAAAACTTTCAGCAATAATGAACTAGAAATATATACTGGCAGAAAGGAATATACCAGCAGGTACATGCATTGGCATTGAAAAGTATATCATTATAAGGACTATAGGATTGGATGGTCATTTCCAAGGGCAATAGATGCTTTGTAAACAAAACGAAACAAGATAAAAGGCTGAGAGTGATTAATTAGCACAAGACTAACAGTGAAAGCCAGAGAATTTCCATAGCATCATGTAGAGATACTCTCACCTTCTGCAGCAGGAAGGCAAAAGACGCTAAGGACTAGGCCCAGTATTTTTATGATAGAAGTAGAGTTCCGGAGAAAGCTGGATTCTCAGATGTACAATACAGGGTTAGGGCCCTAATTCACAAGGAGTGGAACCCTGAGCCAAGGAGTGGAGGCATCTACATCTTTTAAGTCCCCAGATTCCCCTGAACCTTCAAAGCTTACAGAAGTAGCCCATGCCTCTGTGTTAAAGGCTAGTGCTTGAAGATGATGCAGAAGCTACTGCTTTTGCCAGACAACATGTGCTCCCTTGACCCCCGCTCTCACTTCCACTTCTGGTCCTTCGCCAATAACTGGGATTAAGTCATTGTATACCCTATTCAGGGAAGTGCTGGGTCTCCTAAGAGAGGAAAGGGACTACCCCATGAAGGAGTTGCAAGACTTAGTCTATACTTATAGGCAGGAGCAAAGGAGTGTATATGGGACTGAATTCTGAACATGCTGGATCAAGGAGGATACAACATTCATTTGGATAAGGAGAGTTCATTGATACATAAGCACTGTCTCAGGATATAGGATTTAACATCTGCTTAAATTTTCTACTGCTGCAGTAACACAATGCCTCAAATTTAGTGGCTTAAAACAACGCAAATGTATTATCTTATATTTCTGTATGTTGGAAGTCTGACATAGGTCACCCTGGGCTACAATCAAGGGGTCCTTTCTGAAGGTTTTAATGGAAAATCCATTTCCTTGCCTTTTCTAGCTTCTGGAGGCTGCCCCTTTGGCTTACAGCTTCCTTCTTCCATCTTAAAGTCAGCAGCCTTGCATCATTCTGACCATTCTTCCATAGTTATATCTCCTTTTACACTCACACTTTTGCTTCCCTCTTCTACTTTTAAGAACTTGAATGATTATATCAGGCCCACCTAATTAATCTAGGACAATCTCCCTATTTTGAGGTCCTTAATGTTAATCATATCTGCATTTTTTTTTTTTTGGCCATGTAAAATAACATACTCACAGGTTCTAGGGATTAGAATGTGGGCATCTTTGGAAGACACTATTCTGCCTACCACAACATCCTAGCAAGAACTCAGAGATTGTTATAATTCCTTGCAAAGTAACTCTTGGAAGCCTGAAGAAAGTAAAGACACATACTAAGTGAAGACCTTGTACCATGTGATCACTTACAAGAGAGTATCCACCACAGAAGAGGCAATAAACAACCAAGAAGACAGGAAGACTCAGCCAGTTTACGTCTGTCAGATTCTGATACTGGCTAACTTACAGCTGGCACACTCAGTGCATGAATGGAGAAACCAGAGTAGCAAAGATAGATGTGATGTATAGGCCCACAAGCATACATACAATTCACTTACCAAGGTTGATCTAGCTACTACCATCTAATGAATAACTCAGTTCGGTGAGAAGCAAGACAAATACCTTTGATGTGTGTGTGGGGGGGGGGGGGAAGGGATAAGGGTTAGAAGACTATTTTATAACCCTAAAGGTAATTAGCATTATGATAGCACATTGAAGACATGTCAAGCATTCCAGACAGCACGGTCTAGAACATTCTCTATAAACAAAATGGTATAGTCAGAAGCTAAGTATGACTCACAGGATCTATATGTGAATCTAAAGCTACAATTATGATACAGCAAAAACTCATGTCAACCTGTGCCATCAAGAAAAGGTTAAATTATTTTCAGTATGCATTACATACGTAGCACATTTTGTAGAAATTTGGGGGATGAAGGGAGGTAATTAGGGAAGCAGGGATTTCCTGGGGGTCCTGGAGAGCTTTTGTGCGGGGAGGACAAGTACTTTTAGGCATCCGTGGATCAAATGTAAATGCTTATGATTTGATATCTCTGCTTTGTAAGATACGTTAACCAGATGATTTGTCTGTGATTATACTTGAAAAACAAGATGTGTAAACTGTCTCCAAAGAATTAATAATTTAAAAACTATGCAAAGATTATTTACAATTGCCAGAGACAATATATTTATACACTCACACATATGCATGTTCGTTCTCTCTCTCAGACTTCAGTTCTTATCCAGACAGTGCTGTTTAACCAGCTTTGTCTTAGAGTGATTACTTACTCTTTTGGATGCTCAAAATCCTCAGTTGTACATGAGAGGTTAGTCTGGGAAAGCTTTAAAACTGTACCTTTTCCCAATAAAATAGAACAAAAACTTTGGAAACAAAGAGAATCTGAGTTGCTATCTCATAGGGTACAGAATAGGGAGGTCGAACAGATGTAAAGTAAAAAGCCTGGCAAACAGCATGTAACAAATGTTTTACCTGCAAGATATACTGCAAAAATGTAAGTTATTTATGTACTTGCAATGGCTATTTACTGTTATAAATGAACTTCTTAAAACACCTTGAAAATATACTGATAAAAACTATATTAATTAAAACATATTGTAACTTCCCTATTATAAAACCGAATTCATTCAAACAAATTTGGATATTCTAAATTTGTGAAAAATTTGAGCTGAAGTAGTATTTTAGTCTTTAATTTAATTTAACCTTAATTCTGGTGTAGTTAACATACTGTGCTTTTAAAGTTTCAGGTACACAACAAAGTGATTCAACAGTTCAATCCATTACTCAGTGCTCATGAGTGTACTCTTAACCCCCTACACCTATTTCACCCATTACCCCATGCACCCTCCCTCTGGTAGCCATCTGTTTGTTCTCTACAATTAAGAGTTTGTTTTGTTGGTTTGTCTCTTTTTTCTCTCCCCTTGTTTTATTTCTTAAATTCCAAATATGAATAGCATCATATGGTATTTGTCTTTCTTTGGCTGGCTTATTTCACTTAGCATTATAGTCTCTAGATCCACCCATGTTGTTTCAAATAGCAAGACTGAATTATTTTTAATGGCTGAACAATATTCCATCCATTGTACATGTATACCACTTCTTCTCTATGCATTCATCTATCAATGGACACTTGTGTTGCTTCCATAATTTGGCTACTGTAAATAAGGCTGCAGTAAACACAGAGCTGCATACATCTCTTTGAATTAGTGCCTTCATATACTTTAAGTAAATACTCTGTATTGCAATCAATGGATTGTAGGGTAGTTATATTGTTAAATAGTGGCTGTGCCAGTTTGCATTCCCACCAACAGTGCACGAAGCTTTCTTTTTCTCCATACCCTTGCCAAAACTTGTTGTTTCTTGTGTTTTTGATTTTAGCTTTTCCAACAGGTGTAGGGTGTAGGCTCATTGTGGTTTTGATTTGCATTTCCCTGATGAGTGATGTTAAGAATCTTTTCATGTGTCTTTTTGCCATCTCTATGTTTTCTGTGCATAAATGTCTATTCATGTTTTCTGCCCATTTTTTAAATTGGATTATTTGTTTTTTGGGTGTTGAGTTGTATAAATTCTTTATATATTTTGGATATGAATGTTTTATTAAATATGTCATTTGCAAGTATTTTCTCTCATTCAGTTAGGTTGTCCTTTAGTTTTGTTGGTTGTTTCCTTGCTGTGCAGAAGCTTTTAATTTTGATGTATTCTGAATAGTTTAGTTTTGCTTTTATTTCTTTAGCCTCAGGAGACATATCCAGAAAGATGTTGCTATTGCTGATATCAGAGAAATTATTGCGTAGACTCTCTTCTAGGATTTTTATGGTTTTGTCTCACATTTACATCCTTAATCCATTTATTTTTGTGTATGGTGAAAGACAGTGGTCCAGTTACATTCTTTTGCATATAGCTGTCCAGTTTCCCCAACAACATTTGCTGAAGAGACTTTTTCCCATTGGATATTATTGCCTCCTCTGTCAAAGACTAATTGGCCATATAATTTTGGGTGTATTTCTGAGCTTTCTATTCTGTTCCATTGATCTATAGGTCTATTTTTGTGTCAGTACCATACTATTTTGATCACTATAGCTTTGTAATATAACTTGATGTCTAGAATTATGTTACCTAGCTTTTGCTTTTTCAAGATTGCTTTGGCTATTTCGGGTCTTTTGTGCTTCCATACAAATTTTAGGATGTTTTTTTCTAGTTCTGTGAAAAATGATGTTGGCATTTTGATAGGGATTGCATTAAACATATAGATTGTTTAGGTATTATGGACACTTTAACAATAGTTGTTCTTCCAATCCACGAGCATCAAATATCTTTCCATTTCTTTGTATCATCTTCAATTTCTTTCACTAATGTTTTAGAGTTTTCAGAGTACAGGTCTTTCACCTCTTTGGTTAAGTTTATTTCTAGGTATTTTATTATTTTTGGTGTAAATATAAATAGGATTTTCTCAATTTCTGTTACTTTATTATTAGGGGACAGAAATACTATGGATTTCTGAATGGGTGACAGTCATTGAGGAGGGCACTTTGTGGGATGAGCACTGGGTATTGTATGTAAGAGATGAATCATGTGAATCTACTCCCGAAACTCAGAGCACAGTGTATACACTGTATGTTAGCTAACTAGACAATAAATTATATTTAAAAAAGAAAAATTCAGATTCTCATAAAGAAAATAAAAATTACTTGAATATTAAAAAAACAGAAATACTATGTATTTCTGTACATTGATTTTGTATCTTGCAACTTTAGTGAATTCATTTATCAGTTCTAGTAGTTTTTTGGTGGTCTTTAGGGTTTTGTTTTGTTTTGTTTTTTAAATATATAGTATCATGTCATTTGCAAATAGTCAAAGTTTTACTTCCTCCTTACCAATCTGAATGCTGTTTACTTCTTTATCTTGCCTGAATACTATGACTAGGACTTCCAGTACTATGTTGAATAAAAGTAGTGAGTGGACATCCTTGTCTTGTTCCTGACCTTAGGGGAAAAGCTCCCAGTTTTCCTCTACTGAGTATGATATCAGCTGTACGTTTTTCATATTTATTACGTTGAAGTATGTTCCCTCAAAACCTTTATTGTTTTTTTTATTATGAATGGATGTTATACTTTGTCAAATGCTTTTTCCTCAATCTATCAAAAATGATCATACGGTTTAATGATCTTATTGACGTGATGTATTATGATTGATTTGCAAATGCTGAATTGCCCTTAACATCCCAGCAGTAAATCCCACTTGATTGTGGTAATGATTTTTTTTTTTTTTGAGTGTATTGTTGCATTGGGTTTGCCAGTATTTTGTTGAGGATTTTCACATCTATGTTCATCAGAGATACTGGCCTGTAGTTTTCTCTCTCTCTCTTTGATGTGTTTTAATCTTGTTTTTATATCAGGTAATACTGAACTCATACAATGAATTTGGAAGTTTTCTTTCCTCTTGTATTTTTCTTTCAATATATGAAGTTTATTGTCAAATTGGTTTCCATACAACACCCAGTGCTCATCCCAAAAAGTGCCCTCCTCAATACCCATCACCCACCCTCACCTCCCTCCCACCCCCCATCAACCCTCAGTTTGTTCTCAGTTTTTAAGAGTCTCTTATGCTTTGGCTCTCTCTGACCTCAGCCGTAGCAATTTCTTACTTGACACATCCCCAAAGGCAAGGGAATTAAAAACAAAAATGAACTACTGGGACCTTATGAAGATAAAAAGCTTCTGCAGAGCAAAGGAAACAACCAACAAAACTAAAAGATATTTGCAAATGACATATCGGACAAAGGGCTAGTATCCAAAATCTATAAAGAGCTCACCAAACTCCACACCCGAAAAACAAATAATCCAGTAAAGAAATGGGCAGAAAACATGAATAGACACTTCTCTAAAGAAGACATCCGGATGGTCAACAGGCACATGAAAAGATGCTCAATGTCGCTCCTCATCAGGGAAATACAAATCAAAACCACACTCAGATTTCCTCTTGTATTTTTTTGAAAAAAGTTTGAGAGAGGAAGTATTAATTCTTTTTTAAAAGTTTGGTAGAATTTACCTGTGAAGCCATCTGGTGATAGACTTTTGTTCAGTGGGAGTTCCTTGATTACTAATTCAATTTTATTGCTGGTAATTGGTCTGTTCAAATTTGTCAGAAATTGTCTCTTCCTCCTTCAAAGTTGATAGGTTATATGTTCCTAGGAACTTATCCATTTCTTCTAGGTTGTCCAATTTGTTAGCATATAATTTTTCATAACATTCATTTATAATCCTTTGTATTTCTCTGGTATTGGTTGTTATTTCTACTCTTTCATTTGTGTTTTTGAGTATTTTCTTTCTCCACCCCCCCCCTTTTTTTTTTCTTTTTGACAAGTCTGGTAAAATTTTATGAATTTTGTAGATCTTTGCAAAGAACCAGCTCCTGGTTTCATTGATCCAATATTATTATTATTTTTATTATTTATTATTATTATTTTTTAGTTTCTATATCATTTACTTCTACTCTTTTATTATTTCCTTCCTTCTGCTGGTTTGGGTGTTTTTTTTTTTTTGTTTTTTTTTTTGTTTTTTTTGTTTTTTTTTTCTTTTTCTAGCTCCTTTACATGTAAGATTAGGTTATTTGAGATTTTCTTGCTTCTTGGGGTAGGCCTATCTTGCTACAAACTTCCCCTCTTAGAACCACTTTGCCTTATCAAAGAGATTTTGTACAACTGTTTTTCATTTTTCTCCACGTAATTTTTTATTTCTTCTTTGATTTCTTTGTTGATCCATTTATTTAGTAGCATGTTATTTAAGTTCTTTCCAGATTTTCTTCTTACAGTTGATTTCTAGCCTCATAGTATTTCAGAAAAGAAGCATGGAATGACTTGGATGTTTCTGAATTTGTTGAGACTTGTTTTGTAGCCTAATATGTGATCTATTTTGGAGAATGTTCCATGTGCACATGAAAAGAATGTGTATTCTGCTGTTTTAGGATGGAATGCTCTGAATGTAACTGTTAAATCCATCTGGTCTAGTGTCATTCAAAGTCACTCTTTCCTTGTCTATTTTATGTTTAGCTGGTCTGCACATTGATGTAGGTAAGGTTCTCTACTATTATTGTATTAGTATTTATTAGTTCCTTTATGCTTGTTATTAATTGTTTTATGCATTCTGGTGTTCATGTTGGGTGCAAAAATATTTGCAACTATTATATCTTCTTGTTGGATTGTCCCCTTTATTATTATATAGTGTTCTTCTTTGTCTCTTGTTATAGTCTTTATTTTAAAGTCTGTTTTGTCCAATTTAAGTATAGGTACCTTGCCTTTCTTTTCATATCCCTTTACATGATGAACGTTTCTCCATCTCCTCACTTTCAGTTGTATGTGTTTCTAGATCTAAAATGAGTCTCTCGTGGGCAGCAAATAGATGGGTCTTTTTTTTTTTAATCCATTCCATCACTCCATGTCTTTTAATTGGAGGGTTTCGTCCATGTAAATTCAAAGTAATTATTGATAATCATGTATCTATTGCAATTTTGTTACTTATTTTGTGGTTGTTTTTGTAGTTCTTCACTGATCCTTTCTTCTCTTATTCTCCTTCATGGTTTGCTGGCTTTCTTTACTGAAAGGATTCCTTTCTCTTTATTTTTTGCATATTTATTACTGGTTTTTGATTTGGGGTTACCATTAAGTTTGTATATTACAGTTTCTGCATATAGAAGTTTATATTAAGTTGACAGTCACTTAAGTTTGAGTCCATACTTTACCCCTTACCTCCTCACATTTTTCATATATGGTATTACATCCTTCCATTTTGTGAGTCCTTGACTGACTTTTACAGATATGCTTCTTTTCACTACTTTGTGATTCCTACTTTTCTTACTCTTATAATGTTTTCCTTCCACTCAAAGAATCCCCATTAAAAATTTTTTTTAATGTTTTTAACTTTTCAATTTATTTTTGAAAGAGAGAGTGTGAGCTGGGAAGAAGCAGAAAGCAAGGGGATGGAGGATACAAACTGGGCTCTGTGCTGACAGCAGTGAGCCTGATGCAGGGCTCGAAATCATGAACCATGAGATCATGACCTGGGCTGAAGCTGGATACATAACCAACCAAGCCACCCAGCTGCTCCTTAAAGAGTCCCCTTTAACATTTCTTGTAGAGCTGGTTTAGTGGTCATGAACTCCTTTAACTTTTGTTTGCCGGGAAAATTTTTTTTCTCTCCTTTTATTCTGAATGATAGCTTTGTTGGATAGAGTATTCCTGGCTGTAATTTTTTTTTTTCTTTCAGCACTTTAAACTTATCATGCTGCTCCCTTCTGGCCTGCAAAATTTTCACTGAAAAATCCACTAATAGCTTTGGCGGGGGGGGGGGGGGGGGGGGGGGGCGGGGGGGCGGGGAGGGTTGGTTTCCCCTTGTTATGTAGCAGTCTTCTCTTGGTGCTTTTAAAAATGTTCTTCCTTATCACTACTTTTTGCTATTTTAATTACTATGTGTCTTAGTGTGGAACTCCTTGGGTTGATTTTGTTGGATGATTTCTTACCTCTTGAATCTGGATAGGTTTCCTTCCCCAGATTCAGGAAGTTTTCAGCTATTATTTCTTCAAGTAAACTTTCTGTCCCCTTTTCTCTCCTTCTGGGATCCCTATAATGAGCACATTATTACCCTTGATGGTGCTTCTGAGGCCCCTAAATCTATGCTCATTTCATATAACTGTTTTTTCTCACCTGCTTGGCTTGACTTCTTTCCATTACTCTATCTTCCAGGTCTATATTACTTTCCTCTGCTTCCTCTAGCCTATTCATTCCACCTAGTGTCTTTTAAATTTTATTTAGTGTGTTCTTCATCTCTGATTGGCTTCTTTTTATATTTCCTGTGCCTTTGTTAAGGGCCTCACTGATGTCTTCCACTCTTTTCTCAAGTCCAGTGAGAATCATTATGATCATTACTTCTAATTCCCTATCAGGCATACTACTTATATCCATTTCACTTAGGTTTCTTGCTGTGATTCTGTCCTGTTCTTTCATTTGGGACATATTCCTCTCTCTCATTTTGTCTAACTCTCTGTGTCTATTTCTGTGTCAGCTACATCTCCTCCTCTTGAAAACAATGGCCTTATAAAGAAGAGGTCCTGGAATGCTCTGTAGTACAGTCCCATGTTCACCAGAACCTGGTGCTTCAGGAGTCTCTCCTATGTGCATTTCATGTGCACTATTGCTATGTCCTGGCTGCTTTCTCTTTCAGTTCAGTTGCCTGCAGAGACTTTCTTTTCCTGTGTGAGCAGTGTTTGGTCTCCGGGCAGGGTGGTGCAAGCAATTTTAACAAGGTGAGCCTTGGGCTTCTGCAGGACCTGCTACCACCGCCGCAGTATGGTACAGGATCTGAGGCCCCACAAAGTATGCTGGTGGGAAGACATGCTGTTGGCCACATTTGACTGGTTTTCTAGGGGAGGAGACTTGCAGCACCAGGACTAAGGCAAGCATGACTGGGAACGGTGTATCTTCAAAAGTGTGAGAGGGTGGAGCTTGAGACAAGCAAGTTAGGTAGTGAAATGTTGACACTGCACTGCTTCTTGAAGGTGACCATGTGTTTATGCTGGGGGCGGGGTGACAGAGATGGTGCCTGGCATCTCCTTTGTTCCTGGAGAAGTCCCTCCATGAACCCTGACCCTCCAGGATTTACACTCTGAGATGTGTAAATATCCTCCTATGTGCTCCAGGTGTTTTCCCAGACTGCTGTTTCTATGATGTATTTCTGGGGGGATGTTTGTTACACTGTCTCTTTAAGGGTGGAAAGTCAATGTCTTATTGCCATACAGGTCCTCCCAGAGCTGAGCCCTCTTATTTTTAAAATTCTAGGGTTTAAGTCCCTCTGGTTGTATGCACTCACAAAATTTAGCCCCCCTCACTTTTTTTAAAATTTTTAAAATTTTTTTTTATGTTTATTTATTTTTGACAGAGAGAGAGAGAGAGAGAGAGACAGAGAGAGAGAGAGCACATGAGCGGGGGGAGGGGCAGAGAGAGAGAGAGACACAGAATCTGAAACAGGCTCTAGGCTCTGAGCTGCCAGCACAGAGCCTGACGCAGGGCTCGAACTCACAGACCATGAGATCATGACCTGAGCCGAAGTCAGATGCCCAACCAACTGAGCCACCCAGGCGCCCCAGCCCCCCTCACTTTTTAAAAAAATGTTTGTTTATTTATTTTTGAAGGAGAGAGAGACAGAGTGTGAGCAGGGGAGGGGCAGAAGAGAGGGAGAGGAGAGACAGCATCTGAAGCAGGCTCCAGGCTCTGAGCTGTCAGCACAGAGCCCTTCGTGGGGCTCGAACTCACAAGTTGTTAGATCATGACCTGAGCTGACGTCAGATGCTTAACCACTTAACCGACTGAACCACCCAGGTGTCCCTGGGCCTTCTCACTTTTAACACCAAGTGTTATGGACATTCATCTTCCCCAGGTGGTCTCCCAAGCATGATAGTCTGTTTCCTGCCCTTCTTCTTGTTCATGCTCCACCCCTGAAGAAGGCTGCAGTAGGATAAGCTCTCCGTTGCATCTCCATCCTTCCTACCCTATGAACGTAGTCTCTCCTCTCCTTTCAGTTGTGGAGTTTGCTCTGCCAGTCTTCAGGTCATTTTCCGGGTTATTTACACTGATGTTAGTGGTATCCATGTGACAAGGTGAGCTTAGGGTCCTCTTACTCAGTCTTCTTGGCCCCTCTACTCAAAACAGTATTTTAAGCTTTAAAAATTAGGACAAAGTAGCAGTTCTAGAATTCATTTATTAGAAGCCTATTCCATCTTATGATTTTTTTTCAAAAAAAATGTTTAAGTTGACTTACTTATTTTTGAGAGAGAGAAAGAGAGGGCATGTGAGAGCACAAGCAGGGGAGGAGCAGAGAGAGGGAGAAATGGAATCCCAAGCAGGCTTCACATTGTCAGCACAGAGCCTGATGCGGGGCCTGAACAAATGAGATCAGGACCTGAGCCAAAACCAAGAGTTGGTCACTCAACTGACTGAGCCACCCAGGCACCCCATTTCAAATGATGATTTTAAATCTAGATACTAAATTCTGGTTATCAACTGATATCTTTAAACTGTTGCTAATATAGATTGGAATTAGAGCTAATTTTACTTCAGTGAGATAGATTTCCAAGAATAGAACGTCTGGGTTGAAAGCTTTATGTATTTTTAATTTTAATAAACATTACTAGATTGCTTTCTCACATTCCCATCATACTAAGTGAGACTAATCTTTCTTTACATCCAGCCAACAACAGGCATTATAATCCCTTCAAATTTTTATCAATTAATTTTGTCAACTAACAGTTGTAAATGTCAGTACTTTAATCTGCATTTCCTTCTTAATGGAGGATATTCTATCCTAAGAAAAAACATTTCATCCACTGTAAACCTAGATTTCTCACCATCTAAACAATTAAACTGAAAAATTTAACATATTTTAGTAAAATAACTATTTTATCAGCTGTTCTGATTTTAGAACAGGGATATATACAAATGTTTCCTTCACTGTTCTTCATAAAACACAAACACAGAGGACAACTTTACTAGGCTATTTTAATATTTTCTATGTAGAACAAATATATCCAAATTTACTTAATAAGAAATACATGATAATAATAAAAATAATCATTTATCTATTGAAAATATTGCATACATAAAATACAAAATTATTAACACAGAATTAAGGGCGGGGACTATATTTTATCATCATCATCATCATCATCATCATCAATAGCAGCAGCTAACATTTATCAGGTGGTTACTACATACCAGCTTCTGATTAAGCACTTCACAAGTGTTAAGTCATTTAATCCTCACAATCAAAATATGAGGCAGGTACTATTATGGTTCCCATTGCAGGGAACAGGCACAGAGAGGTTGAATAGATTTGTTCAAGGACAAACAGCTAATTAGTACAATTCAAGATGAGAGCCCAAGAAGTCTGAGTTGAAAAACTCCCGACTTTTAACCTTGTACTGTGCTAACTCTCCATCTGATCTTTCTATCCTTCCCAGTGCTGTGCAGGTTGACTCGCTCAAAGGCCTGCAGTTTTTAACCTGTACTTAAATATTTTATTAAGAAGTGTAATACCCAGGGGCGCCTGGGTGGCTCAGTCGGTTGAGCGGCTGCCTTCGGCTCAGGTCACGATCTCGCGGTTTGTGGGTTCGAGCCCCGCGTCGGGCTCTGTGCTGGCAACTCAGAGCCTGGAGCCTGCTTCTGATTCTGTGTCTTCCTCTCTCTCTGCCCCTCCCCTGCTTGCTCTCTGTCTCTGTCTCTCTCTCAAAAATAATAAACATTAAAAAATAAAAAAAAATAAAAAAAAAATAAAAAATAAAAAAAAAAAAGAAGTGTAATACCCAAAATAAAAACGAGATCAACTAGTAAGTTCAGTAAATGAATTCTAGAACCTCTACCTTCCTTCTCTTTTTGAGGCTAAAATATTATTTCCTTGTTCTCTTTGGCATCACTAATCAAGCCATATATACACTCTCTGTAGGATATGTACTTATTTGAGACTACATGCACAAGAATTCTGAAAAATTAAAGCATATCATGTAATGAAGTATGACTAAGTAACAGATTATTAACATATAAAATATTTTAAACTGAAAAGTTCAATGATAAAAAAAAAAGTAGACATTTCAGCAAACCAGACAATCTCAATTTTAGGCCAGTGGAACAAAAGGCTTCAAAGAATCCTCATATAGTTTAAAGATTATCAGGACTAGATTGTCAGGTAGTGACCTTGCTGGCGTCTAACTCCTCTAACAGTATTTGGAAGTGCATTGTTTCAAATCAATAACTAATTAACAAAGTACAAAAGAAGTTGCACTGTTTCCTTAGCTCCTTGTTAAAAATGGCTTTTGGCAGCACATGGGCAGAAAGGTCGCTTTTATGACATCTCCAGGAGCCTTTCAACACCCTGCCTCTGTCAGATTAAATTACTTTTAGCAATTAATTGTCATAAGTTAAAACAGAAGCACATTTGTTACAGCAGGCTGTCATAATGACATGGTGAGTAGTTGTTTTGATATGAATTTCTTCCACTGACCTTCTATCATATCTTAATTTTTGTGGTTGACCTAACTGGAAGATTGGGAGCACATCTTAACTCAAGAAGCATGGGCCAAATCTTGGGGGCTTTGGGACGAGGCAACAACAAATAATTGAAAAAAATTTCCACAGATACTTTGAAAAGCAGAGGTTATGAAACAAAGGAATGTGTAACCTGGAAATTAAATTTAAAACATTATTGTTAATTAACACAAAAATGCAGAATGTAACAAGACTTAAAATTTCTCTTAAGTTCATAAACAATGAAATCATTGTCATATTGTACTAAATAATTTTTGAAGGTAAATTTTAGTAAGAATACATTTTAACATATGATTGATATGTCTTTTACTTAATAAACATGCTGTTTAAACCTCCATAACATTATAAAATCAGTTGCTAACAATTATTTATCAAATAATATTCTTTACAAATCTGTATTTTAGCAGAACAGAAAAAAAACCTCTCCTAATTGAGGAGTGTTAATAATTTGGTAAATCCAGTAAAAGGCCATGTAGTATTTTGAACAGTGAATGACATAAGCAAATTTTTCTCTCAAAGGTAAAATTTGCTTATATTTGATTTTATTCCATTGCTATACATCTGTTACATTTTTTAGCTATATTAAAATTTAATAGAACTTCATAGAAGATGAAAAAAAATACTAGATGAAAACTAGGCCAGATCAAAAGCACAAGAAAAATGAAAAGGCATGACATTTTCAAGAAATCCTAAAACCATGAAAACAGTGATAACAATAGCTAACATTTTTCAAGTGCTTCCTCTGATTTAGATATGGTGTTAAATGCTTAATATGCTCTAATTCATTTAATCTTTACAATACCCTGGGCAGTAGCTAGTATTATCTCCTTTTTGCTGATAAGACAAGTGATAGAGAGTTTAAGTCAATTGCTCAACATAATACAGTTAGTGGAGTTTCTCTGACTTCACCTCCCATAATCTTAAGTTAACACTACAGTACTTTTTATATATGTATACACACACATGTGTGCTATGTTTAAGCGTTCATACCTTTATGAAATCAGTTATTAACAACAAACGTGTGTGTGTGGAGGGGTGTTTGTTTAAATCTAATAACGATCAACTCTTTCTAGCTGTAAAAATAAACCTTAGGCCTGGAATGTGGGTACCTCTGAAAAAATGACCTTCAGTTCTTGTAGTTCATTGTATACAATGAGGAAAATTCCAGAGTTGTTTATATGATTTATATAAGTTTCCATAGCAGTTGGGAGGGGTCATGAGGATATCAAGAAACATGTGGATAGGTGCGTGGGCATCTGTGAGGCAGGGAGTCTCGCATATCTGAAAGGATCCTTACTGTGATCAGGTGTTATTAGCATCAGAGTGCCTGTGAACACTTGGGGCTGTCCAGGGAAGCTTCCTCTTCCTGCTTAGAGCATATCACTGAGTCCTCTGCCCTACAGAATGGACTGTGAGCAATTACGTTTTTATATTTTTTAACTACTTTAAAGGAACTTACATGTTTTACCTTTGTCTATTGCTATCCTTCTGGGACTCATCATTACCCTTGTGACACCTAGAACCCAGAAATTAAAACTTAGGCTCTTTCTGGAATAATGTCTAATTATAACTATTTGCATATGTGTTCTATAGCATAAAGGAGAAGATTAATCCCATATATATTTAATATTTGGAGTTAATGTGAACACTCACCCCCCCCCCCCCGGAACTATGTATTAACTTTACTAATTAACTGGGTAAAGTGTTCCCCTTAGATATGTGTTGTGAAGGCAACTTCCCAGTGATAAGAAATTTTCCATTTAAATAATTTTAATCTTCAATGTTTATAACACATTTCCAAATTAAATCACTACATTTTATATTAATTGTGTTTGTGGTTAAATGTTAGGCATTCTCAGTCTTCAAGGTTTTTTTTTTTTCTCTAAGTATATTCTACAGCACTAAAAGATTAACAGTGAAGGCAGATTAGAACTCAGTCATTTTATCAGAGGATCTCAGTTAAGTATTTTCATATTGCAGACAGAATACAACAGACTGATAAAATTTAACCTGGTATTTCTTTCCCTTTATTAAAACCAGTAGAAGCTCTTAGTAAAGTAGCTCATTTTAACTAAGGGAGAAGAAAAAAAATGATTATTTAAGTGAAAATTATTTCATTATTTCAGAGAATCATAAAAGATTAGAAATTATGGCTTCCCACTTATTTGCAAATGTATCCATTTTAGAGAGGAAAAAACTGAGCCCCAGAGATAGAAAATGGCTTATTCATTGTTTGTCACTAGTCACTGTAGTAATTTCATTGGTTGTGATTTCAGTTCTCACAAAGGTATGAAGACTAACAAACCTTACCCTAAGTGTTTTATAAATCTTTAAAGTGACATCTACCACCTTACCTCTTTATTCCCATTACAACTCAGTGGAGCAGACAGGTTTTAGGAGACTTCTTAAATTTCTTCCTCTTCTTCTTTTTTTTTTTAATTTTTTTTTTTTAATGACTATTTATTCTTGAGACAGAGACAGAGCATGAACAGGGGAGGGGCAGAGAGAGAGGGAGACACAGAATCTGAAACAGGCTCCAGGCTCTGAGCTGTCAGCACAGAGCCCGACATGGGGCTCGAACCCACGAACTGTAAGATCAGGACCTGAGCCGAAGTCGGACGTTTAACCGACTGAGCCACCCAGCACTCTTTCTCTTCTTTAACCCTCACCTAATCAATTAGTATATCCTACTTACAGGCCATCTGAACACTATTTCTAAAGTGACACCCCAACTACTTCTAAAATTTTTTATGTTTATTTATTTTTGAGAGAGAGACAGAGCGCGAGCAGGGTAGGGGCAGAGACATTGAGGAGACACAGAATCCAAAGCAGGTTCTGACCTGTCAGGCTCTGGCCTGTCAGCACAGAGCCCGTTGTAGGGCTTGAACTCAAAAACTATGAGATCATGACCTGAGCCGAAGTGGGATGCTTAACTGACTGAGCCACCCAGGCCCCTCAACACCCTCTAACGTAAGCAATTATAATCTCTATATTCTAACATTGTGTTAATGAAGACAGAAATAGGGGAAAGGGAGAGAGAGGAGGAGACAGAAAAGAGATTGTTGGTGGTGGTGGCAGTTAAAAGAACTACATTTTTAATCTTAAATTTGTGTGTGGGTAAAGAGGAGGCTTGAAGAATAAAATGAGGACTATTACTATGTTAAGGCACTGCCAGATACTAAATGTACAATAAAATCTCAAAAATTACACTAGAATGGCATTATCAAGTGTAAGAAGACCTTTGAAAGGAATAGAACAAGGGGCACCTGGGTGGCTCAGTTGGTTAAGGGTCCAACTTCGGCTCAGGTCATGATCTCATAGTTTGTGGGTTCGAGAACCCCATTATGCTCTGCTGACAGCTCAGAGCCTGGAGCCTGCTTCAGATTCTGTGTCTCCCTCTCTCTCTGCTCCTCCCCCACCCGCGGGCTGTTTCTCTCTCTCTCAAAAATAAATACACATTAAACAAAAGAAGAAATAAAGAAAGGAATAGAACAATACCCAGAAAGAAAGGGTAGGAATGTAAGAATTCATCTATGTTAAAGGTGGCACTTCAGCAAATCAGTGGGAAAAGAATGAATTATTTTCAAAATGGAGTTAGGACAACTGATTATTTGGAGAAAAATATGAATGTGAACTGTCTACATAATAAACAGAAAAACAATTATCTAGTAAATAGAACAATTAAATATCATTGGAAAAGGATGTTTTCTTGCATTAAAGAGGGTCGTGATAATTATCAGTATCAACAGAATGAAATTGGATTCATACTTCAATGCAAACAAAATATTCAATTTCAAATAGAACATGAACTTAAGTGTGAAAGACAAAATTCTAAAGCATATAAAATAATATCCTTTTTCTCCCTTTCCCCTTTACTTTCTTTCTTCAACTTTTACTGTTCTCTTTTAGCTCTGATAACTTAAGATACATTTAGGTAAGATCACCCTCCAGGAAAACTTTCCCTGGAGCTTCCACTTTCAACCTCTAACTGGCTTATGTTCCACCTGTGCCCCCAACTCAAGTACTAATTGGAATGTAGTGTGTTCTTCCACCATGGTGTCCACACTGTTATTATTGACTTTCTATGGGAAAGGTCATGTCTTATTGATCTTCATATCCCAAGTGCCTAGCACAGTGTAGCTTAATAAATATTTGACGAACTGTTTAAAAACCTATTGGTTGAAGTATTTTTTTAAAAAAAATTCTCTGAAAAATCACTTGTTTAGTAAGCTAACAACTGAACCATAAATTTATCAAGGATAGTTGGTTGAGTTTGAGGTAGATTGGTTTTGGCAATGAAATAGAAGTTACACCAATCTACTCAGAGGCCATTGTTTAGTGCTGATGCTATACTGGTCACATACTTGATTTCAGCCTCCTTTGACTCTGTACCCATATTTCCAATCAAATCTAGCCACAATGAAGTCTATTTAATCCACTGTACACAAGGCAAGACAACTAAAGATAATACTCAAATCACTAAATTTATGATACAGTTATAAAATGTTTCTTATTTTTAAAGAGCAACGCATTTTTGATCGTGTATATTCTATTTAGAGGTAACAGAACACTTGGAACTAATGTGGACTGGACTATTTGAATAAAGAAGGGCTAACTAATCAGGTCTTTGCTCATAGTCTTCATCTTAAAACTAAATGTTATAATTTATCACTTCTCCAAATTTAAAAAATTATCATATAATGAAATACATTCACTGGTATTTATGTTAGAGCATATTTATAAATGGAAACCCATTCAAATGCTTCAAGTGTTAGAGCTACTATCTGCACATTTCCTATGAATAAGTATATAAGTAATCCCAGTTTTCAATGGCAATGGTTCAGCCTGATGACTGAAAAAGTAACAGTATTTCATATCACAGTAGTGTCAATAAGCTTCCCTGAAGTTTAGGCAGCTTCACCTGGACAATCCGGCTAATGTGCCATCATTTGAATTTACTCTTAGGCACTGAAGAAACCAGATACTCCAGTGTAAAACAAATAATATGTCAAGCACAAACAACCTTGCTAAAGAGAATTTTATTTAAGCCCCGAGAATGCAGACGTGAACTAAATGTAGGCCTTTTTAAAAATAATTAGATGTCACTTTGGGCAGTAAATATATAATCTAAATGATTTTCTTAATTTTGAAAAGTACTAACAATTCCACTAAATGCAATATACAAGGTGGTAAGAGAAAGGCTATGATTACTTTTGTGTGTGTATATGTGTTAGCGTACACATGTTTGTTTTTGCACCGGCACAGAGGAAGAAGGGAGGGTGAGGAAAAGTTTTACAAAACATGGCAAGTCAAGATTAAGTATTATTAGATATAGAATAAGACTTTGTGAAGTAAAAGGCACCCAAATGGGCAAGGAAGAAGTCACAGATTCACTATTTGCAAACAACATGATACTCTATGTAGAAAACCCGAAAGACTACACCAAAAAATTGCTAGAACTGATACACCAATTCAGCAAAGTCTAAGCATACAAAATCAATGTACAGAAATCTGTTGCATTTCTATACACCGATAATGAAGTAGCAGAAAAGGAAATCAAGGAATCGATCCCACTTAAACCAAAGCCAAAAACCATAAGATTGCCAGGAATAAACCTAATCATAGAGGTAAAAGATGTGTACTCTGAAAACTACAGAACACTTATGAAAGAACTTAAAGAAGACACAAAGAAATGCAAAAACATTCCATGTTCACAGATTGGAAGAACAATTATTGTTAAAACGTCTCTATTACCAAAAGTAATGTACACATTTAAAGCAATCCCATGCAAAATACCACCAGCATTTTTTCAGCACTAGAACAAACAATCCCCAAATTTATATGGAACCACAAAAAGATCCTGCTTAGCCAAAGCAATCTTGAAAAAGAAAAGCAAAGTGGGAGACATCACAATTCCAAACTTCAAGCTATATTACAAAGCTGTAGTCATCAAGACAGTATAACACTGGCATAAAAATAGACACACAGATTGATGGAACAGAATAGAAAACCCAGAAATGGACCCACAAGTATATGGTCAACATATCTTCGACAAAGCAAGAAAGAATATCCAATGGAAAAAAGACATTCTCTTCAACAAATGGTGTTGGGAGATCTGGACAGCAACATGCAGGATGGCAACATGAAAAATAATGAAACTGGACCACTTATACTATACACAAAAATAAATTCAAAATGGATGAAAGATCTAAATGTGAGACAGGAAACTATCAAAATCCTAGAGAAGAACACAGGCAGCAACCTCTATGACATCGGCCATAGCAACTTCTTACTAGGTACATCTCCTGAAGCAATGGAAACAAACGCAAAAATGAACTAATGGGACCTCATCAAGATAAAAACCTTCCGCATAGCAAAGGAACAATCAACAAAACTAAAAGGCAACCTTCAGAATGGGAGAAGATGCCTGCAAATGACTTATCAGATAAAGGGCTTATATCCAAAATCAATAAAGAATTTAGCAAACTCAACATCCAAAAAAACAAATAATCCAGTTAAGAAATGGGCAGAAGAGGGGTGCCTGGGTGACTTAGTTGGTTAAATGTCCAATTCTTGATTTCGGCTCAGGTCATGTTCTCATGGTTCATGAGTTCAGGCCCCGCATCAGGCTCTCTGGTGTCAGCACAGAGCTTGCTTCAGATCCTCTCTCCCCTTCTCTCTGCCCTCCCCCTGCTTGTTCTCTCTCTCTTTCTCAAAATAAATAAACTTAAAAAAATTATAAAAAAAAAAAAAAGAAGTGGGCAGAAGATATAAATAGATATTTTTCCAAAGAAGACATCCAGATGGCCAACAGACACATGAAAAGATGCTGAACATCACTCATCATCAGGGATGTGCAAATCAAAACTATGATGAGATACCATCTCACACCTGTCAAGATGGCTAAAATTAACAACACAGGAAACAACAGATGTTGTGAGATGCGGAGAAAGGGGAACCCTCTTACACTGCTGGTAGGGATGCAAATTGGTGCAGCCACTGTGGAAAATAGTTGCAGGTTCCTCAAAAAGTTAATACCAGAACTACCCTATGATCCACCAAGTGCACTACTGGTTATTTACCCAAAAGATGCAAAAATACTGACTTGAAGGGACACATGCAACCCAATGTTTATAGCAGCATTATCAACAATAACCAAACTATGGAAAGAGCCCAAATATCCACTGACTGATGAATGGATAAAGAAGATGTGAGATAAATACATAAATGTAAATATTTATGTAAATAAAATGGACTACTACTCACCCATAAAAAAGAATGAAATCTTGCTATTTGCGACAACATGGATGGAGCTAAGAGAGTATTATGCTGAATGAAATAATTGAGTCAGAGAAAGACAAATACCATATGGTATCACTCTGATTTAAGAATCAAAACAGATGAACATAGGGGAAGGAACAAACAAGAAGGGGCAGACCACAAGAGACTCCTAACTGTAGAGAACAAACTGAGGGCTGCTGGATTGGCGGTGGGTGGGGGGATGGGCTAAATGGGTGATGGGTATTAAGGAGGGCACTTGTGAAGAGCACAGGGTGTTATGTGTAAGTGATGAATCACTAAATTCTACTCCTGAAACTAATATTATACTATATGCGACTAACTAGAATTTAAATAAAAATCTGAAACAAAAAAATAAAAAAAGACTTTGTGAAGAATGCTTTAGAATCTGAATAGAAACTTGTACAGTGTCCAATAATGAGATACTTATCCATAATGTTCCACTTTTAAGTGTTCAACTGAATATTATGAAAGAAGTATTTCATTCCAAATGTCTGAACATGACAATTTTAAGCTAACTAGGTAATCTTTCTGGCTTAATTTTGAGAATTATGTTAATATATCAACTTAGGATATTTAATGTAACTGTCTCATTTTCTCCCCAGAAGTAAGGGCTGGAGAGATGAGTCTAGAATATCCACTTCCTACCTCCCACTTCTGACCAGGGAGGTGGTCCCTTTGCACATAGCTATGGCTCTGGAGAAAGCAGTATCTTGGGCAGCTGCTGAACACAAAAAAGGCAGTCAGATCATCCTCATTATGTAGGACAGGGTGAATCTGAGTGAGAAAGCAAAGGAAGCCCTGCAAGGACAAAAATTCCTTAGAATATAGAGTGGGAATACAGCTTTCCTTACTGACTGGACTTGATGGGGTCATTTCATTGTCTTTTTTATAGGACTACTCTGGCTACATGAGTGTTCCCTGAATTATACAGGGCAATAAGCCAGAAGGCTACTTAAACAAGAAAGAAACCATGTTTAGACCTCTAAATATAGCATTTTTTATGACTAGCCTTTCAAATTTTTTCAAATATCTCAGGTTAACAGGCAACTGTTTTGTGGCATACTTTTAGCTCAATGGTGACTATTGTTATTCAAACTATTAATAAGATTTAATACCATTTAAAATAAATGGGACACATTCCTTATTATTCAAATACATTTTAAAATATTTTAAAATTTATCCTTTGAAAATTTTTAATCTTTTCAGGGTTTGTTTTTATAGTTTTAAAAGAAATATTTTCTTTAATTTGGTCACTAGAGTCACTAGGTTCCATTTTATGAGTTTCCCTATACTGTCAGTTTGCTATACTTGTCAAAACATTTATCACTCACATCTTCATTTAATAAATATTTGGGTGCCCACTATGTACCAGACACTGTGTATACAAATATGAATAAGATACAGTAAATACCTAATTAAGTACAAGGCACAAAAACATAAGCAAATAATTCCCAATACAGTGAAGAGTAGGCTAATGAAAGATAAAATGTGATATACATACAAAGAGCTTAGAACAATGTGTAGCACACTAACTCTCAAAATGGTACCATGTACAATAAACTATTGATAAGACAATCCCTACCAGTAGATGACAATCCAAATGAAACAATACCTTTCAGCCTATAGATTGATCTCCAAATATTGACTCAGAACCTACTCTGTGCCAGACATTGTACTAAAAACCTGGGGCATTTCAATGACAAAATAAAAATACCAGCCCTCCCGGAGCTTACAATCTAACAGGAGAGACAGACAATAAACAATATTTAATGGATAGGTAAATTATATGATAGATCAGAAGGTAATGAGTGTTATAAAAAAAGGAAAAGTAGAGCTGGGTAAACAGAATGGGAAATGGGTGGGTTGTAATTATAACTAGGATAGTGAAGGTATATATCTCTATTGAGATGATATTGGAGAAAATACTTAAAGGATTTCAACAAGTTAGCATTGCATATATTTGGGGGCAAACACTATAGACAGAGTGAACAGCCAATGCAGAGAGTGAGAGGCAGGGGTATGTCTGGCATAATCCAAGAATAGCAGGGAGGTCAGTGGTGCTAGAATGGAACAAGTGAAGAAAAGAGGGCAAGAAATTGGGAGAGAGAAAAAGAGAGCAGTTTTCCTATGGCCACTATCTAAGTAAAGTCAAATCTCAAAGTAGAGTCATTTAGTCCAATAAGTCATCCAACAACCTTTCAATATTATGTATGTTCAAGGCAACTTGTTAGGTGCTACAAGATACAAAAAGATGATTAACCCTGAATCTTTATCCAAATGAAGCTTACAATATTTCCACAAAGGGATTAATTTATATTAAACCTTTTTTAGTAAAAACTAAACCTGGGGTCACTAGAAAGGGGGAGTGTGAAAAAGGCATGTGGATGGGCATGAGCAGAATTACTTTAAAATCAGAATGTAACCTCCTCAGAAACTCTCCTACTTAAACTACCTTATAAAAGATACTCCAACAGTTAATAGTAATTTACAGTAGAACAGGACCTTCAAAGAATCCCATAAAGATTAATTTGTTCATCATTTTAATCCTTTTTGAAGAAAGTTGCTTGGTTAGATCTTTTGCCAAAAATAACTATTTAAACCCACATAAGAAGGAACTAACAAACATCAATATCATTAGCAATTAAGAAAATGTACACCTTAATAGAAATAATGGTTTTTAATGAAAACTACTAATTATCAACTTCACATTATATTTCCTAAAGAATAAAGTGTTTTATGATCTATAAAACCTTATTAAAAGATAGGGTGCATTATTAACTTACATTATTCCTCCTGAAGAGTGAATGAATACATCACAGATATAAAGTGAATATACCAGAAATCATTTGATGGAGGAGGTAAAAACAAAAGGACAGAATTATTTAGGGGACATTATATGGTTCTAAAAGTTTTGAAATGCTGCTTATATGTTTAATTAGCTTCATTTGAGCTAAAAGGGCAAAATCATTTTAAATATCAAGAATAAACATCACTACATTAGTGAAAATTGAAATATTACAATTTCCAGAATGTGTCAAAATATCCACCAAATTAATTTTTTTAAAGTGGCAAATTTTTTAAGTGGTTTATAATACTCAACAAAAAAAATCACGTTATATAACATAATGTAAAAGAATTTATATAAACAATCTGCATAAAAATAGAGGTTCTCACTGCAATAAGTTGTATTTAATAAAGAAAATGTATAGAGTAATTCTTAAATTTTAAATTCAATGTAGTCTACAATTAAATCTCTTTTAAGTGTCTGACTTTTATTACTAATGCTATATTAATAGTTGTGGAAGATACATTTTTCTTTTGTATGCCTACAATGCAACATATAACTACTTCAAAATACTTACTACAATCTGCCTCATATCAGAGTTACTTAAGAATATTTCGGCCTCTCCCAAGACTGTATGTGAGTTCCTGGAGAACAAGGATTCTGGCTTTTCCATCTACATATCTCACAAAGGGCTATGGCAGACACAACATTTTTAAATAGTGCTCAAATGAATTGAAATGTGAAGAGGTCCAATCAAAGCTGTGCTACGCAACAGGACACATTTCCTTCAGTTTCAAGATACATCTGGTATCTTGACTTGTAATGCTGGCTAATTTCATGTGCCTTGAGTAGAAATTATGTTTTATTCTTCTCCCATTTTTTATTTTTAATATCTAGCACTTGGGAGATGGTATAAAATCAATGAAGGTATTCTAAAACAGTACAACCTATAACTGATACTGTACTTTTATCATTCTAGTAGTTATTTTAGGCATCTTGAAAGTACCAAAATAAATTTTAAAAGTAAAAATGATTAGGACTAACTAGATGATGAGGGGCTAAATTCTTTATTTAACATAATCATTTAGTCATTACGTCCCAGATTTACCATCCAAGTTTACCATCTAGGTGTCTACCTCTTCTTAGTAACACTGCATCTAGTAATGGGGGGGAGGGAATCAAACCTGCTCTCCACCGGCTTCGGCAAATAAAAGGATACAACTGATTACAATATTGTGTAAGTAAATAAAAAAACATTTATTGAGGGGTCACTAGTTGCCAAACAGTATGCAGGTGGTCTTTGTTCAATTTATGGGATCAAATATGGGGTAAAATGTGAGAAGAGTCACAAACCTCCACATCATCTCTGCTAGGGCTACCCTGTAAGGTCACAGTCTATGTACTGCATGACCCCAAGGGGTGCCGGATAAGAATTATGTTCCCTTACAATTGTGCAATGAAGCACCCTGTCTCACACAATATTTCACCCACCTACAATACCATCAATTTTGAAAGGTAGTACTGTTTTATGTACCATTAAGAGAAAAAAAGTCACCAAATAATCCATGATATGCCATTAATTTTTAAGATGCATCCCAAATTCAGAGATGTTAAGATGTGATAAAAGGTTTTAAAATCAATGAAAAAAGATGATAATCTGAGCAATCTTCAATTGACTGAGCTATATATGCACAAATAATAGCTTTTACTTGATGGCATTATTATATATGCAGTCTGCACAAGAATTCTGAGGGAAGTTTTTCACTCTCCTGTGTGAAATTGAAACAAAGAACATTAAGAGCAAATGAAGTATAGTTAACATCATAATTCACATATAATGCACTAAGATTTTCAAATTTATATTCTTCCTTTTAGATCTTAAAATTGATTATGTTAGGAATACTGTTTTCAACTAACTTTTAGGTTGCAATCTAAATTACTTAATGACCACCTATCCCCTACCCCTGTCTAATAATACATGCACCCACACACACCCTTTTCTTCTCTCCCAATCCCATCAGATACTGAGACAAAGGCCAGAGAAGCTACTTGCAAATACAAATGGAGGGGAAGAAATTCAGTTCTAATATAAAAATTTCAATAACCAGAATGGTAAATAGAAAAATCTAGATCCCAATAATACCTTTGTCACTAATAATAGTGCAATTCTGAGCAAATTTCTCTTAATCTCAGTTTCCTCATCTACATCTAGAAGTAAACCAGTCAAACTTGGTATGTCTCTGAAAAATGCCTACCAGGTTTCAGATACTATCTTTTGGCAACATATTCTGGTGGAATCCTTCTCCTAGAAGTAATGTTCTTCCTAAATGTACTCTCTATATAAAATAGTAAACAAGTGTGGGCTGAATGAATTGGACACATTCCTTTTTATATGGAAAAAATATGCCTTACTGCCAAAAATTTAGAACAGCAACAACGCAAAAATGAGTTCCTCTTCTCAATGACTAAAAGAGATTTTACCTTTGATAGATTTATTTAATTTAACAACATAAAATCCTAATTCTAATTTTTATCTGACAGTTCAATTAAAAAAATTGTTAATCCATTTTACAGCTCTGGAAATGGAGTATTATTATTGCTTCAGTAGAAACATGAAACTTTGGCCCAGAATGTCTAAAAGACTTCTAAATAAAAAATAGTGACTATTAAAAAATGTCAAACTATTTTAGAATTATCAAATATAATAGCATCCTGAAAGATAAAGGCCTGTGACCTCTTTATCACCTCCTGGGGAAGAGAAAATTTTCTGAAATTTCAGGGGGAAATTTCAAACACCAAATTGGGCATTTGGAAGCTATATTAAAGTTTTTAGGAAAACAGATTCAGGTGTAAGAATCATTTTTAGGACCCACAGAAATTAGGGAAAGTCTTGGCAGATGACGACCACTGAGATTCATATTCAAACTTTATCTTTGTTTTTATGGGATCTCTAAGCCACTAATTGCAGCTTATAATCTGTTAATTTTCAAGGAAAAAAAAAATCAATGTTTTCTTCTAAATTAAATAATGATAATAATGCTAAGAATAAATTTTTTTTTCTTTTGAGAGAGAGAGCTAATGGGGGGTAGGGAGCAGAGAGAGAGGGAGACAGAAACCCAAGAAGGCCCCACGCTGTCAGCATGGAGCCCAATGCGGGACTTGAACTCACAAACCGTGAAATCATGACCTGAGCCGAAATCAAGAGGTGGATGCTTAACCAACTGAAGTACCCAGGCGCCCCATGAATAAAATTAATATGAGTATGAGATGATACTGATACATAGAGTATGTTAGGTAGCAATTTCATGCTCTGAGCAAGTAAATCTAAATACACAATTTCATAATGTTTACAAATGCACATATATAATTCAAATTGAAATGAGAGGAGTCTATAATGTAAATATTCAAGTCACTCAGTAAACCTGTTATATGGCCCCGCTATGCTACACATGAGAGATGCACACAGCGGTGCTCACATCCACTGATAAAGCCATACTGTGCAGATGTGAATACTGGACTGGCTCAACAGTGGAGCAACATGCTGACGGCTGAGATCAAGCAAACTTAACCTACAGACAAGCTGAAATCAGGGGAGGGTTAAAAAAAAAAAGTCAACTACAGTAAACAAAGCACTTTTGAGTCAATTATATAAGGTGATTTAGGCTTTCTCTCATCCCCACCTGCAATAACAACAAACTCCTTTGCAGTCAAACAACCCATACATTCCAGATGGACAGATAGGGGTGCAGGCAAAAATAAAGCGTGACAGTGTCTTACTGCGGAGGAGAGAAGGTGGGTCCCAGATTCTACACTCAATCTATCCACTCACTGCAACTCTCTAACAGCAGTCTTTGAATAAACTATTGCATTGTGGGGAATATTATTTGTCTTGCATCACAGCAATTGCCTTGCAATTCAAGAGAGATCCACTTATTCAGTCACTCATGTGTATATATTTTATGTATATGCAGAGAAATCTTAGAGAGCCACTTGTAAAAAATGTTCACTACTGGCAATGTAGTGGTAGGAAAAACATAGGCTTTGCAGTCCAATAGACCTCGCCTCAAAATTTGGTTTAGTTACTCTTATTAGGTATACAACCATGAGTAAGTCTATTTACATCTGAGTCTCATTTTACATATCTGTAAAGTCAAGGTAATACCTGAGACAGGTGTGAAGTTTACACAAAGAAACAAACAACTATTCCTAACTAGACAAATGTATGCACAAAGCCCCAGCCAGAAAGGGAGGGGTAGTAGGACACAGAGGGTATTAAATTGTCCCTCTTTCCCAAAAAGAGGTGCAAGTTGTGAAAATGCAAGAATCACCATTCACATTCAAAGCCTGATAGAAGCATGGTCAATCCATGCTTTATGAAATTGAGAGAGAGGGAGACACAGAATCCTTTATTTATTTGTTTATTTTTGAGAGAGAGAGAGAGAGAGAGAGAGTGAGTAGAGGAGGGGCAGAGAGAGAGGGAGTACAGAATCCAAAGCAGGGTCAGAGCCTGATGTGGGGCTCAAACCCATGAACTGTGAGATCATGACCTGAGCCAAAGTCGGACACTCAACCAACTGAGCCACCCAGGCGCCCCAATACAATTGTATTTTAGACAGTTGCTGTCATATGTAACTTTAGGCAAGAAAGAAGAATTGAATTTGGAGAACTAGGAAGAATATAGCTTCAGAAATGGAGAGAGTTGTGGACACGTGGAACTTGGATCATAAACTAAGAATATTACAATAGTTACAACTAGTATTTATTGAGTGAATATTATGTGTAAAACCCTGTACACATGTGACAGACACCAGCACCCAGCTCTTAACCATTATAGAGTCAGTATACTGCAAAGGAAGGCAAATATAAAACAGGGAGACAGAACCAGTACAGAACTAGTAGAATTTGGTAGTACATTATACCTCAACTGGAAAGCAGGCTAAATATCTGAGCCCTCCTGGGAAGCAAGAGGCCACCCATTTTAGAGGAAAGAAATGGGAAATGAAAAGTAGGTTGCTAAACTCCAAAATGGGCATGCGGTTCTCCAGGGCCTTCTATTCTACTGTTCCCGAGCAGTAGAAAAAGAAAACAAACATTCTAAGTCCTCCAATTCCAATGGCCTGGTCAATGTAGACTGACATCTCAGTTTCTATGAAGATGGTGAGGAAGATGGAGAACAGGTGAAGTAGTCTACACATAGTGCTCCCTGAGACCAGATAAGAAGAGTTAAAACTGGATAGGCCCAAATGTCTTAAAAAAAAAAAAAAAAAAAAAAAGAAAAGAAAAGAAAAGAAAAGAAGAGAAAAGAAAAAAGAAAAGAAAAGAAAGGAAAAGAAAAGAATAGAAAAGAAAATAAAAGAAAAGAAAAGAAAAGAAAGAAACGATGTACTCTGTTCTAGTTTCTCTATTTCAGATTACATAGCTGCTCATATTGTTCTACTTCCATGTTGCCTAACGTATCAACTAAAAAATGGTTCTTATTTTAATCTTATAAACTGCTTTGTTTGGTTGCCTGTATATTCAACTCCAAAAAAGAGAAGTAGGCCAGTGCTTCTAGAAATGTGCTTTGCAAACCTCTAGAGGTTTCTGAGAGTTTAAGGGGATCCACATGATACTAAGACAGGGGCACCTGGGGGGCTCTATTAACTGATTCTTGATTTTGGCTCTGGTCATGATCTCACTGTTTGTGAGATCGAACCTGCACTGGGCTGTGCGCTGAAAGCATGGAGCCTGCTTCAGATTCTCTCTCTCCCTTCCATTGCCCCTCCCTGGCTCACACTCTCTCTCTCAAAATAAATGAATAAACATTAAAAACAATAATAATACTAAAACATTATGTGTCTTTTTCACTGTGTTGGCATCTGCATTAACAGTGAAGAAAACAATGGAGAAAAAACTGCCTGTGACTTAGCACTGATCACAGAAGTGGTACCAAACTATACTAGCAGTCATTGCATTCTTCACTGCCACACTGAAAGGGGGGGGGGGGGGAGAAAGTTCACTTAAAAATTGTTGGTGGAGCAGTAAAATTACTTTTATTAAATCTCAACCCCAGAGCATATGTTTGTTTAATATTCTGAGTGAACTAGAAGGTACACATAAAGCACCTGCAAAACAAATTATGTTAGTCTAGAGGAAAAGTAGTTGTGCAATGGACTGAGTTGTGAGCTAAGGTAGCTGTCTTTTTAATAGAAGATGATTTTTACTTGTAAGACTGATGAACAAACAATGATTATGCAGGTTGGGTATTTGGAAACCATTTTCTTGAAAATAAACAAAATAAGCCTGATAGTTGAAGAAAAAACAAGAAATGGTGCTTGTTGCTAATGATAAAAATTGAACTTTCTTGCTAAAAATTAAAATTTGGGGAAACTTGTATCCTCCCTGATAAGCTTAATAGTTTTTCAATTCTTAAAATCTTTGCAGATGCCACTGGTACATGGCATTCCTTTCTAATAGTATTAGAAAGGAATTTTTGATACTACTTAATAAAATACGTCAATATTTGGAAGATCTATAGGGTTCAATGATACATTATTTTCCAAATGACTAATACATGATGTTGTAAAGTCATTCACAAGCAAAAGATCCATTCAAAGTACAACAAAGACCAATGAATTTTCATGAAAATAGTACAAAATACTTACACATGTGTTTTAGATTCATACAGTAAGTAATCTTTAAGAAACTACTTCTTGTTGAGTGTTGGCATAGCATCAAAGGAGAATATATACAATTATCTGAAAAAGCTATTAAAATTCTCCCTCCTTTTATAATTGCATATCTGTGTGAGGCCAAACTTTCTTCATAAATGTTGACAAGGAACATATCACAAGAGAGTGAATGCAGAAACAGAAGTGGAATTCAGCTGTCGTCTACTAAGCCAGACATTAGAGATTTTTTTTAATGCCACACTTCTATGTGTTTTTGTTTGTTTTAAAAAATATAGTCATTTCTCATAAAAGTATGTTATTTATGTCATAATCTAGTGGGCTCATTGCTATTTTAAAATATTTAAATACTTTTTCAAATTTAATTCTTTTTGTCGTAAATATGAACAGATATAATAACCCACGTAGACAAAAACACTTTAGTGATCTTAATAATGTTTAAGCATATAAAGGGGTCCTGAGACCAAAGGTTTGAAAAGCAGTGATTATAAACCAATTGGAAAAGACCTCATTTGGCCATAATTCTTCCCATATTTCCCAAGGGAAAGAAAGAGGGTAAGGAGGGAAGATAAAGAAAACGGGATATACCAAATAGCAGATATCCCACTGGTTGATTTCATAAGCATTAATTTACCTTATTTATTCCTTACAACAGCCTATTAGCTATGATATCCTTACTTCACAGAAGAAGAGACTGAAGCTCAGAGAGGTGACTTGTCTAACATCACAGCCTGTCAAAGAATTAAGATTACAACATGCCTCTCTTTGATCCTGAAGTTCTTTTTCTTTCCACCACATCCTATTTATAGCAGAATCCCTCACCAAAATTGGCCAGTGGCTAGACAAAACCGATAAATGCACAATTCTGGTCTTCACTGTAATTTCTGTTCTAAATCTAAAGATCTAATTATTTTGCTGACTTTAAGCCAGAGGACAAAGCTCCCCATAATCAGTAGAACAATCCCTGAATAATCCAGTTTGGAAAAAGTCCGGGAGACTTTCTCTGAATGACAACAGATGGTGTGAAAGAGCCAGGAGAAGCTGAGGCAGAGCACTGCACACAAAAAGAACATCTCCAAAACCACCTTCTCCTGTAGAGGGGCCATGAAGTACATATTTGGTCTCAGCATGGTCAAGATTCCCAAAAAGAGAAATAGCACAAAACCAAGCAGATGGGTCCAGATGTTGCCAGTTTCTGTATGGATGTGGAAAATGCTCTTGAAGCAAGCCTGGAAGGAGGGCATTGGCGGTCTGTGGTCATGTAGCAGGTAGTCATTGTCCTTCAGCCAGTCGGGGAGTGCGTCATAGGGGTTGACCCTCCAGTGTCCCTCCCAGACCTCATACACAAACTCCTCCATCTTCTCCATGGCATGGTGGGCTTGCAGGGTTGTTAAGTGGGTTTATGGAACAATGGACTAACTTTCTGAGTGTTAGTATATGTCAGTCATACAGAGTATCAGAGTTCTTTCAACTATCATACGAGTCAATATCAAAGAGCACATTGATATAGTGAAAGGTCTGTCTCTTTTGCTTTGTAGGTTCATGTAAGCAAGCATTTATTCAAATATTCATTCATCAAATATTTATTAAAAATCTACCGTTTACTAGGCTTTGGTAACATGAAACATGAAAACATAAAGATTGCTTTCTGATGATTAAAACAGAATTAAGGCCCTTTAAGTGCTTTAAAATGAAACAATTTTGTGGCTACTTTTCCTATAATCCAGTTTGATCAGTTTACCTTTTAAATGAAAATCTTTTTTTAAAAGAATTTAATGTATTTAAGTTTACTGATTTATTTTTGAGAGAGACACAGAGAGTGTGCATGCACTGAGCACACTAGCACGTGTGGGGAAGAGAGAAAGGGTGAGAATCTCAACCAGGTTTTGCACTATCAGCACTGAACCCAAAACAAGTCTGGAAAAAGCAGGAGATCATGACCTGGCTGAAATCAAGAGTCTGATGCTCAACTGACTAAGTCACGCAGGTGCCCCTAAACAAAAATCTTAAAGAAACTAAGGTAATCTTTAGTGAACATTTAATGACTATATTTTAATATTGCTTTACTGAGTTGTTAGAAAATGCAAGTGTAACTAGTAATGATCTTTTAAAAATATATTTATTTATTTGGGGAAGAGCACAAGTGGGGGAGGGGCAGAGAGAGGGAGACAGAGGATCTGAAGTGGGCTCCGAGCTGGCAGGCTGACAGCAGTGAGCCCGGTGTGGGGCCTGAACTTATGAATCATGAGATCATGACCTGAGTGGAAACCAAGTTGGTCACTCACTCGACTGAGCCACCCAGGCGCCCCAAAAGTGATCTTTTAATTAGGGGCTAACCTTGTCAGGTGGGATCCACTTCTCTCCTGGCTTCAGGTGGAGACATTCACCTAGAGTGGCATTCTCAATTTCTTTCACTACCCTTCACTCTCTCTCTCATAGGGGAAGTGACTTACTTGATATAGTACATTTGGGAGAAAAAACAGCATGTTCAACTCAGCCTTTCTGGGCATCTTTCAAATCTACTTGCAAAAAAGAATGCATTTCAGCTTGTTTTCTATTATGTGAAAGGCAAAGTGGGGGTGCTTGGAAAATGGGTAAAAATTCTTTTCAGGGGGAAATATATTAGGTAATCTAAATTTAGTCACAGATCTAAGCCACAGCTTCCATTTGAACTATATCAATTAGTAAAGCTGGTATTCGTTTTTTTTTTAAGTTTATTTTTTATTTTGAGCTAGAGTACACATGAGAGAAGGGCAGAGAGAGAGAGAGAGAGAGAGAGAGAGAGAGAGGGAGAGAGAGAATCCTAAGCAGGCTCCACACTGTCAGTGCAGAGCCTGATGAAGGGTTCAAACTCACAAACTGTGAGATCATGACCTGAGCTGAAATCAAGAGTCAGATGCTTAACCCACTAATCACTCAGGCGTCCCAAAAAGCTGGTGTTTTGATCTCCTTTTGTCTGATTTTTTGTCATTTTGCTCACTGGGTTCCAAACTCAGGAAGGTAAGACAGAGGTATTATTTCTGGTACAAGGTACTGAACGGTTCAAAAGCTAGAAACCCTGAGAATTGGATACTTTCTGAGTTGATTCTGAACTTGAGAGAAGACAGGATGTTATTGATTGACCCTGAAGGCCCAAGACTATGTGTCAGAAACTATGTTCACTTTACATGTATTATTATGATTCCACTTTTCAGACCAAAAAACTGAGGCAAAGTGAAATTAACTTACTTGAAATCACACTATATTACATGGAAAACTGGGATTCAAAATCAGGTCATTCAGATTCTATACATTTAATCTCATCTCCAGACTGTATCTCTGCAAAGGGGATGATTCTGAAAGTTATTTCAGACACTCTGAAGAGGAAATAAAATAATAAATAAATAAAATAATTAGTATCACTGTGTACCTTCAATGTCTTAAGTTCATTTGGAAAAATGTAAATGTCTTGGACTGCAGAAAATGTTTAAAATATAAACTCTTATATTGGTTATTAAATTGTTAGCTAAGCCTATTATTTTTCCTTTCCAGTTATATATTAAAAGATATGGGCCTAAGGGGGGAAAAAAGGAAGAGCGAAAACATGCAGTGTGACGGGGGTACTCAGTTTCAGAGGAAAGCAATATGCAGTATGAACAGCAGCAGCCCCTGGTGGTCTAAGGAGAAAAAATAGTGTATCTATAATTATGGGGGTAGAAATATGTTTTTAAAAAGAATATATGTACATATTTAGCCATTTGACTCAGTTCTCAACCCAACACATTAAAAAACAGATGCTTTAAAAAATGATCTGTTGGCAAGATGCTTGTTAAAATTTTATCAGTTGAAATATTAAAATTCATTATGAATTAATTAACACATTATATAAAAATAAAATGTTTTTGTTTCATCGTTTTACAAAGTACTATAACCAGTGGTGATTAACACTGGGAAATTTGTGTATCTTGCTATGTGTTGCTCAGAAAGAAACTAAATTTATAGGATTACCACTAAATTGATGACATTTTCTGTCTTCACTCTTGAATTCAGTTGGCAGATGTTTTCGAGAACAAAAAATTCCGTCTTATTACAAAACATATTAAGCAGGTTTTCCTGCCAGGCATGTCTGACATGATGTTTATTGCCTAGACCAAATCAATCCCCTTAATAAGCCATAATATATGCCAGAAAGTACATTATTTCATACTTAAGGAAAGTTGCCACATGAAACAGTAAGTACTTTGATCTCTCAAGCTCTGCTTCTAATGCATCAGAAATGGGCTACATAATCCAATAGTTAGTCATATCTATTTATACTCATTTAGTATATAAAATAAAATTATACTTTGCTAAACTTAAAGTTTTAGGCCTGGATTCTACTTTATTTTTGCCTGTTAATACTAGATATTTACAAAAACTTGAAGTGAGGTTTTTGGTTATTTACTAGATTCCAGAAAAAAGAAATTCAAATACTTAAATATACTAGGAATTTAAAATGGTTCCAGAGATTATACAATCATTGGCTGTAATATAAATAAAATCTGGTTGCTAAAACACAAGATAGAAATGGCTCCAGTGGCATTAGCACAGAAGAGAACAGGTACAGAGGAGAAGACTGGATATTTATCAGCCTTCACCAATATTTTGAACATAACCCAAGTCAGAGTGTCAAAAACCTATTTTTTAAAAGAAAGCTTCAGTTAGTTTATGAGTTGACTGTTTCTGAACAATTGCAAAAATTCACATAAATGCCGAAAAAAACCGTCAGAAAACTAGACACCAAATATCTCTCGTGTTAAGGGATGAGATTTTTGATCGATGTCAACAAGCAATCAAGCCATAAATATTTGAGTATCTTCAATGTGTAATGCCAGGCTATGCCAAGAGTCTAATTCTGTAAATGTCTCTTTCACATGTGGAGTTTTCCTTCTCTGGCCATGTCATTTCTTTCCCTCTTCCACTCCCAGCATTTTTTTTTTTTTTAACCTTCAGGGTCTAATCTCTCTTCTTTACTTCCTATCACCACAGCCCACAGCTACATCTCTTAGGGAAGAGATATTCAAACAATTCTAACTCAGTATTACATAGGTCAGCATCCAGTCAGTTTTGCCTATATTCCACCTACATACTGTACAGTGCTTTTAACTGATCTTCCTTAGTCTGAGTACTTGTCCTCTTATGATCCAGTCTGATACAAGAATAACCCTATTTATGCTGCAAGTCACCTTATTTAGGTGTCCCTAGACTAAGGCCTAGTCTTTTTGCTCTGCTCTCCTTACAGGGGTATGGATTCCAGTGAGTGGGTTTATTATCAGTTCCTGACTCCTTCATAGTATGCTCTATACTACTGTAAAAATTAGCTCAGACCTGTTTATTCTTAAGGATTGACCTATAAAACATGCTCAAAGATCTCTAGGATTATGGGGAGATCTAGAGGAAAGGCATAAAAACATAAATATTGATAATATTATGAAACAAAAACACAGAGATATCTCAAGACAGCACATGATAAATTCCACATAAGTTAACCATTCACAGTAACATCCATGAGTCACAGTAAGGAGACTATTGACTACGGTGATATGAAAAGGTGAGATTTCAGCTGGGTACTAAACATGGACAGAATTTGGATGAGAGGAAAGAATAGGAAGCAACGTTACAGTTCCCATAAAGCACAAAGTGTGTGCAGCATAGACCAAGTACAACAAATTGGCTCTACTCTTATGAGCAAGTATGTAAAACAGAAATCGCAGTAGGTTGGCATGAAGTATTTCCATTTTCATCCATAATTTTACTATCTTAATGATATAGTTAAAAAAGAAAACAGGATATCCCACTTTTATATATTCAGATGAAAATATACAGATCAAGGTATCAAATAAATACTGAGGAACTGACTTTTTATCATCAATTTTTGTAATGTATTCTCAGCTAATAGACTGAGGTAGGTGACCAACAATGTAATTTTGTTTATTTTGGTTTGTTTGAATGTTTCCTTACAGAAGATCAAGTAGCATACTTTATTGATGCTGGATATATATTGATGCTGGACCAATAAAAACATTGGTATTTTAATCCTGGCTCCACCACCTTATTTACCAAAGAGAAATTTATTGTGAAGGCTCTGTTCTACAAATATTTATTATGAAGACTTTGTTCTGAGCTCTGGGGATATAACAGTGAGCAAAAGACAACTAAGTCCCTGCCCTCATGGAGTTTACAATCAAAGTCATGAGATTTTGGAAAAATTACTGAGTTTTGACTCACAGTCTTCTCATGTAAAATTAGATCAATATTAGTGACCCTATTAAAAGAGAATATAGATGTATACACATACATATATTTATATATATTTGTTACTTACATAATATAAATGTTTTATGTATGCTGTTTATAAATATTTAATAGCATCTATTAAGTAACTGATCAAAAATCTATTAATCATCAGATGTCATTTAGTATATCATATCATGCTTTTATTAAATTGGTTTAAAATTCATATTTCATGTATATATTTTGTTTCCAACTGGTTAGAACAATGTGATAAAGAGGAAAGGGAGCAAGAATCTACAATAATTAGAAGTCCTGGTTTCAACACTTAGTTCTACCACTTACTAGTTATGTGATCCTAGACAAAAATGAGCCATCTGTGCATCAGTTTCCTTAACTATAAAATAAAGATAAAAATATTTGATCCTCTTATCTTATGGGATTATTCCAATGAATAATCAATTTCAAAATGTAAATGGTTAAGAAGTATTTAAGTTAAATCTTTTTTTTAAAGTTTATTTTTCAGAGAGAGAGCTAGTGGGGCAGTGGCAGAGAGAAAGGAGGACAGAGGATCTGAAGTGGGCTCTGTGCTGACAGCAGAGAGCCCAATGTGGGGCTCGAACTCACGAACCACGAGATCATGACTTGAGCCGAAGGCAGACACTTAACCAACTGAGCCACCCAGGTGTCCCAAGAAGTATATAAATTAATGCTAAATTTCCCCATCACATACCATGCTCTGTGCCTGAAAATTACACTTTTTGGAGAAATGTAGTGGGAAGGAGTGTACAAGAAGAAATCACTTCTTAAGTGGATCAAAATTACCTAAGAATTCACGCACCAAACACAACACGAACAATTCTTGTCTTCCTCAACACAAGATTACACCTTACCATCTAGAAGTATGTTTGAAGAGTACCACCTCACTTCACTTTTTTGCACAATTCCAAAAGATTTTAAGGGAAAGGGTATTTATTAAGGAAAAATGACACTCATAACTAAGACTATCAGGTATATAGTTGTGTTATCTAAATGAGTCTGTTTTTGCTTTAAGTGCTTTCAATGGAAACTGAGATTGATGAGTGAAATGGCACAAGAAAGAAGCAAAAAGACACGATAAGAAGCACAAAATGGCAGCAGTGTAAAAGAGCTAAAAGAATTAAAGAAAAAAAAAAACAAAGGGAAAGAGAGATCTTAAAAATGAAGCAAAATGTGGAATTCGAGAAACTCAACAGATGAACATAGGGGAAGGGAAGGAAAAATAAGACAAAAATAGAGAGGGAGGCACACCATCATAAGAGACTCCTAAATACAGAGAACAGAGTGAGGGTTGCTGAAGGGGAGCTGGGTGAGGGGATGGGATAAATGGGTGATGGGCATTAAGGAGGGCACTTTTTGGGATGAGAACTAGGTCTCATATGTTAAGAGATGAATCACTGGGTTCTACTCCTAAAGCCAAGACTACACTGTATGTTAACAAAGTTGGATTTAACTAAAAAATAAATAAATTCAAATAACATCTAAGAAATGAAGCAAAATTAAAAAAAAATTCTCCCTTTAATATACATACATATATATAAAATAGAGGCTGTTTTAGGAGGCCAATGCCTTATCCATTAGGCCACTGGGGCTCCTAAATAGAGGCTGTTTTAAATGAAATATATTTGAAAACAAACAAAAAATGCACACACACAAGAGAACAAAAGAAAAATATCCAAGCAATGCTGACAAGAGATAGAGAAAACAGAGGATATAAAACCCACAATACAGGTGTCAGAAATAGATGCTTAATCTATACATATCATAGCCAAATAAAGGAAACTGTTTAAGAAAAAATAAAAACTTAATACACAAAATCACTGTTTTTTGCATTTTACATAAGCAAGTGAATACTTTTAATGGTTTGTAGATTTCAAAAACTTTTACAATTCATTTTTGAAATCTGGATATCAGAATTATTTTTTTTTTTAACTGTCCTAAAATGGTGGTTGACAGACTGGATCATATAATTAGGAAGCTGAGTACAACGGATAGAGAAGAAGGTGACATCACGACCATTACGCAGCCATAGGAAAGAAAAGTGGTAACATAACTCTATCAGAACAAGCAAGCGCTTGATTCCAATCTAATCACTGTTTTTGTTTTTCAAATAATATATTAAATAGTGAGATGCTTTTCAGAAATGCAAATACTGCAATGTGACTAACTTTTACTTGAGTCACTGTATGATGGACTTTAGGGTTTCTTGGTCTGGATACATTTTTTGGGTTTTAAGAATTTATATGCTGCTTTCGTACTGCTTAACTGCACTAACTTACTCAACAAACTGACCTATAGTCTTGAATGTGCACAGTTTAATTCCCAAAAGTATAGTGATTATGACACGAACTAGAATGAAGAAAATAACTTAGAAAGTCATCTATTCCTGCTAAAGACGGTATGAAATATTTTATTAGTGAGCTTTTAAAGGAAATGTAAAAATAGCTCAAACTGAATAATTTGAAACTTCAATCCCATCTTACAATATAATTTATAAAGTGTTAATTTGTCTATGTTTAAATGTTCTGAATTGCTCACTTTTAAAGAACATATCAATTTACTACTTTACTCACACAGTAGCATTTCTGACATGCTTTACTATTAAGTTATATTTCTAGGACCCATAATGCAGGCTTTGAAAATTGCATAAATCTGTCTCAAATATACAACTCACAGTATGTATGTCAAGCAGAATGTGTCAAAGTGCAAATAAAATTGTTTTTCCCCCTACGAATTAGAACTCCTTGGGTAGCACTACTATAACGATCCCATGCTGCTAGCATCACAAAGTGCAAAGGTTCACCGGGTAAGAAAAGAGCAAAGGAGAGAGTTCCCTCATTACACTATCCCTAAACTATTCTAGTTTAAATATTTATTAAGATATTAATTACTCTACCTCCCTCCATCTGCCTTCAGAAGTTAAGCTGAAACACCGTGGATGGATGGTTGCTCATAGGAAAACAATGCATTAAAACCATTACCACCCAAGATGAAGACTGATGTTTTGTACAGTGCATTATTAATTGCTTTTGAGACTTCAATAAAATATCACACTGAAATAAGAATGACGTGTTTTGTAACACTGACTAAAAAAGAAAACATTTCATTCGAGTTAACAACCATGGGAAATGAATGGTTAAAAATTAAAGAATTTAGTTTCTTTTAATCAAATAAACTCATCCGAATAAAATACAAATAAAGGAAAAGAAATAATGAAGGAAAGTTACAATCTTATTACTTACTCTGATATAGAGCTGCATCATTTCTTTTTCTCTTTGGGGGTTACGATACTTTTCATAGAAATCACGTCGCTTCTTTGTTTCTTTAGAGACTTTATCTTTTCTTTCCCGTTTTTCTGCTGGTTCATCTGAACTATCAGAAGATGACGGTACATGTATCTTTGGCTTTTCTACTTCAATATAGTTTTCATTGGGATTCAGCACTATTACTCCATATCCTTCCTGTTTTGAAAGCAAAGAAGGCAGCAGAATTTAATCTTAGAAACCATCTCAATTCACAAAAAAATCTGTAAAATCTCACAGAAAGTGATTTAATATAGTTGCATATTCATGAAAATATTTCTTTATAAAAGACTATAGTTTTAATTTTTCCAACAAAAAGTTGTTTAAAATGGTTTGCCTGTATTGTATATGTAAATAAGCAGAGATTACTGGTAAGAACAAAAAGACAAAATTGTAACATAAAGATTATAAAGGTTCCATTTTTTAAAAAGTATTTCAGGTCTTGCAGAACCCCCCAAATAATTGAAATAAATAATCAAATAACAAGTACGCTTTCAAACCACATTAAATTTTAAATACCCATTTTGAGAAAATAGCCTCTTTGCAAGTGAAGTTTAAATATCAGACCACATTTTGTTAGATCTTCTTTCCCTTACATTGCACATTAATTTAAGGAGCATTTTTTATTTGCTTGAATTCAAGAAAGAATAGGCAATTAAGGCATAAATTTAATCTAACACATTCTACAGATTTACATGTCTCTAATAGCAGAAACATATAATGTCTACCTGTGCAACTTGTATTTTTTTCCACCTCTCTTCTTTCATACAACAAAATAAACTAATGTCTTACTATAATGTGTGGAAGCAATTATTTAATCCTGAAATGTTTTCACTTTTAACTACCATAAGAATTTCTCTTTATTAGGGACCAGTTCCAGGAAACAAGTCCCAAAGTTTAAAGTACAGCTTACTGAGCTTTTACACCTTCTTTAAAGTTTTAGAAATGTTTTCCTGTATGCCAATTCTAGCAAAGAAAACATTTCTATGGCTATAATTAAGAAAACTTTTGGTATTTATATTAAGTTATAACTGATGGAATAATCTAACCACAAGAAAATAGAGAAGAATAAACAATTTCCACTGACAAGCATGTGCAACATAAATTTGTGAAGCCATTGATATCTTATATTTCCTATTCACTTCTGTACTGTGGATGTCCCAATTTTGCCTTATAAAATCCTGTAAGGTCCTATTTTAGAAAGGTATTAGATTATGATAAAAACATGTAAGAGCCATGGAAAGTAAAATTAAAAAAAATCTCATCCTCAGTGAAAAAGAAAATGATATACTTTTTACAAAACTATAACTGTAGAACTACTTCAACTTTAAAATTTGTTTTTTGACAAATCAACCATAAGATGATCTAAAAAAAAAAGTGATACACTAATAATAGAGTAATATTAGCACAGACTCCATTATCTTATTTTTAAATATGCTATACCACTGCACTTGACTTGGTGTTGTTAATAGTCAATTTCACAATCTACGTAAAAACTTCATTAGGAGTTTTCAATCTTCTTTTTTACTCAATCAGTTGATATTATTTTCTAAAACCATGATGTGGTTTGTAGATTGTGGAGTTCACTGAAGTTGTGATGTTAGTGATAGGACTGTTAATTAAGATATAGTTGTCTTACACATATGAAAACTATACAATAACACATACCAAACTGATTAACAAAATACCACATATTCTTTAATCTATATTCAAATAAAACTTTTATATAAACAAAAGTTTTATGAAAAGTTATAAAATACTTCACCTATTTTAAAATTTAAGCGTTCTACATCAAAGTGCACGATAAGGAGTTTTTTTTGTTTGTTTTGTTTTGAAGTATCTTAGCTGGGAAGTCAAAGTTTTACCAACAAAAGATATTTTATTTGATCCTGCTTTATTCTAATCTGTATAGCTATTCAAAAGTCTTGTAATTCATTGTGATCACTGTCAGGTAGACAGATTGTCACTTGGTGATTTTCTACAGTTGGACACACTTGACTAGTTATTAAAATCACATTTGAAGGAAGTTCCTACCCCTCTTCCTTGTGACTCTTACAACTTTTCATGCCCTTCTCAAATTTCAGCTATAACTTCTCCTCCCACCAAAAGTAAGTTAAAGAACACTGTTGCACTCTGCTAAACAGGGTGAAATAGAGGCATTCATACACTGTCTTCTGGTGTAAGGAACATAGTCAAAAAAGGTCACCATAGGCCAAAAAGAAAATTGCCTCCTTACTAGATTCTGTACTGTGAGTAAGTGGTCTCCTGTCATGTTTCTTCCCTGTCTTCTCTGAGTGAATTGAACTTTAAACACACACACACACACACACACACACACACAAACACGCGCACGCATGCGCGCACACACACGCACACAGTGTCTCATACTTACATGAGTTACAAGTGGCAAACCTAAAAAAGAATCTTGAACTCTTAGAAATGAAAATAGTGATGGACTGCATTTTAATGATAATATGAAAACATCAAACTCTGTGTAACAAAGTGGGACTTTAATAAATTGATAGAATGTGAGCATCACCTTTGTACCATGAATAAATTCCAAATAAAGGTAAACTCTTAGACAAAATTTACAGTCCCTAGAATGATAAAATTTTGCCCTATGTTTTTAACTTCACCACTAGACACATTATTTTCATAATACAATATTTATTTGAGCCTGATTTTACTTCAATTTTTGGAAATCATGGATTGAAAAATTCTTGTGCCTACTTGATTTTAAATGAACTCTGAAATTTGATGTGTCCTATCTAAATAAGTATAAAAAGCAGATACACATAAATCATCAAAGAAGTAGTATTTGTCTAAGTTATTGATTATGTAACTGAAAATTACATGACTCATTTGTCCAATTTTATAAAGACACAATGTCAATTTTTCACCGAGGCATCAACTGATGAAAAATGATTCTATTTTTAAATCACCACTATATAAATCAATTAAAGAATTTTTAGCATTTAGATTTCAAACAATGAGTGCTTCTCTTTAAATCCTGAATTATTTAGAAAATATTTTATCATTTAGATATTTCACACCGCCAATTTAATTAATGGAATAACAATCAAGAAGTATTCAGGAATATTTTCTGCAGAAATGAAAGCTAATTTTAATAAATGCCTTTGTTGCAAATTCAATTGCCATTCTGTGAAAAACTTAACATTTTTCAATTAAAATTTTCCTGATAAATTAACTAATGCAATATTCACAGAAACCATTAATAACCATTTTATCATGAGGAACAGAAAACTGGAGGAACAAAATAAACTCCTCCACTTTCATGCTGTAACCACAGATGTGTAGTGAAACTTCATCTTTTCCTCCTTTTCTCTGTCAATATAAATACTGTCCAAAAATTCCTTTATATAATAAAGGTACAGAGATTTTTGCCATGTCAACATTAATATATTGAAATCAAAGTACCAAAGTAAATACTCAAAGTAAAACAAGGCACATAACATACCAATAGTTCAATTTAGCTATTTTAAATGCCCTATCCATTTATGTCTTAAAAAATCAGAATAAATGCCATTTAAAAAATTCTCCCTGTTCCCCAAAACTCAATCAATACACACAGAAATTAAAAAAAAGAGATCCTATTTTGACCTTTAACAAATGTACCCATAAAGTTTTACCAAACTTTATGAAATATATATATTACATATACATGATATATAATATCATAAAAGAGCCATGCATTGCCACTCTAACAAAGAAGCTTCCATAACAAATGCTTACAACCTTAAACACTTTATACTGAAGTATTCCTTTTATATTTAATTTCATGCTAAGATGCTATAAGATGAAAAGGCAGGTCATTTCAAACATCCATGGAAACATCTTTAACAACACAAAATGATGAAAATGATTATCTAACATTCCACAACTAAATAAATAAGACTTCTAGCATCTTGCATAATGATTTACCCAAATCAATTCCAATATCCAACATTTCAAGAGACAAAGCATATATAAAGTTGTTAATTAACTCTTATGTTTGAGTGTACAGTCTAGAAGAAGATCAAGAAAGTGATCAAGAGGACAGATATTGGTAAAAGTAAGCTTTATCTCTTTCGTTTATCTCATTCCATTTTCTATCCTTTGTAGCTATAACTGTAGTTTCATTTTCAGAACTGTTTATAAGGTATAAGCCACAGAATCTTACTCAGAAACCCTCAAAATTGTATTCCTAGACATAGTATTTTATTCAGTACAAGGGTCTGCTGTGATTTAAACAGAATACACAGGCCTCCAGGCCTCCTTTACTTTGAAGTCCATAGATGCACTTACTAATAAATAATAGTCCATTTATCATTCAATCAACAAATGATGGCTTAGGTCAGAGGTCTAAAACAGATAGGTGATGCCAAACACAAAGAACCAAAGAGGGAACCTTGCTAAAGAAATTAAATCAGTATAGAAAGGTACTTGTCAAGAAGATTCTACAAATAGATAACATTCTTAAATGCCTGACCAAAACCTGAATGTACTTTGATACCAATGAAATCCTGCTAAAACTTAAGATTTATCCAACTTAATTTGCCTATTAATTACCAGGTATAAGGAAAATAGAAAACAGGAGCAAATTCTACATCTTTTCAAATCTCTTGTGGTTGGTTAAATAACAAATCAGGTGCAAGTACTCAGCTCTGCATATTAACCTGCCAATACTGCAAGCCACATGTGACCAAAGAGGTCAGGGGCCAGAGTAGAATCCTTTGACCTGTGGAACTGTCTGTTTTGGTGTCCAGCCAAAGCTCTGTAAAAGATCATTTTACACAGATTTATCAATCATATTTTTCAAGTTCAGCATTCTATCTGCTTGGTTTGAAAGAAAAAAGGTGCTCATCCTCAAGGGAAATGAAACCCAAGTGTTTTATCTATAAACTACATCTACCCATGGTTAAAATGGACAAACCACTGCCCATTCATCTTTTCTGAAAGATGTATGTTGTGTTTATTCTCATCTTTTTCACAACAAGGGTATGTCTATGTCACTGTTGCAACATTCTAGGTGCAACAGTGAGATGAGGTCATGACAACCAATCAGAAGTCACTAGTGAAGCGTTAAAGTAAACATAGCTGTTGGAGCTGCAGCACTGCTTGAAAAATGCCCCCTCCATTATTTCAGCAATTTTCTCAAGACGTGACCTGGGACTGAAACACCTAAAATGTCACTTGACTCCGTTTTGTGCTTCCTACCAGTGTGCATTTAGGTAACAGCCAATATTTTGTAAAATGTTTGTCATGAACATGTTTTAACTTGTAGCTCCCTACATTGTAATGTCGTGTTCCATGGTATAAAAATACCATAATATAGACCAACATAGATTATTCCAGTAAGTTTCCAACTTCAAATAGCTCATCAAGTTAGTCAGTAAAAGAAAACATGCCACAAAAAGTTTTCAGAGGACCACCTGTTGTCTATTATTTTTACATAGCACTTACTCATAAATCATAACACAGGGTAATTAATCAAGCTGTCAAAGAGAAGGTCAAAGGTTATATGGTAGAGTCAGAAGGTCATGCATGGGCTGATAGAGGTCAGGGTCACACTGCATTCCTCATTATCAAGTTGGGATGAGAGACGGCCCAAGCAAACAAAAGTGAAAGCAGATGGAGAAGTGAGTGGATAAAAAAAAAAAAAAAAAAGGGAAAATTTCACAAACAAAAAGAAAAGTGAAAGAAGACTGTCAGCTGCCTTCAAGCAGAGAATAGAAGAAAAAGAAATACACTGAAATGTGCTCAAAGGAGCTCAAGAACATAAAGAAACTACAGTTTTATTAATTAAATAAGTTGAATATAACTTTTCTTGGCCATTTTATTAATGTATACTAAGCAATAGTAGAAAATATATGTTCACCATCTCCATACCTTCCCGAACTAGTGTGCTCAAGATCATTTAACATAAAGGCAAAAAGTGCTAAGGGTAAAGTATGATTACAAAAAACAAAAACAAAAAAACCCAAAAACCCACAACTTATGAGAGCTTTTTCCCTTTAATACTGTTTCTGCATTTGAACGTAGATGTGAAAATAGTTTTAGCCACGGGATAGATAATTTTTAAGCATGATACAAAGATACTCACAAATATAAATGCATCATAAAAGTCCTTTTGAATAAGAAAACAGTTATAAAATATTCTATTATTATGCTGGCCTGAATCAGATGCAGAATACTGTGCAAAATTAGCTGTCACCCTTTGCTCAAAATCTTTGTTAATCTCATTTTGAATGTTTGCAGCTTTATCAACACATGCATCAATGTCAGCTCCTTGGTTACTGAACCGCTATAGTTGGAAGAAGATATAATTAAAATGTTTTGGCACAGAAAAGGTGAAATTGTATCTTCCCTTGTTCCCTTAGGAGTCTGTAAAACATGAAGGATATATTGACAAACACACACCCTTGTCTCTGGTTCTGACACCCCGGGTCATCCAAGTGCTATTTATTTTTAAAGATTCACTTTGCACTTACCTACATTATTGCCTGTTTTGTATCTAACTTTTCCTAGGTTCTAGAACATTGTGATGCTTAAACACCACAACTTTTTTCTCTTAATCACCAATATTTTATTTATTAAAGCATTCCATACATCCACAATAGCTTCATAAAAAACATTCGCCATTCATTATCAAGGACATAAATGTGATTTAATACTGCAGCATTAGGAAATCTTTTATATTCTTTGCTTTTCATTCTCATAAAAAAAACCACACACACACACACACACACACACACACACACACACACACACACAGAGCCATGCACTTACACATTAAACTAAAAAGTAACAAGTTACAACTGTTGCCAGCCAATGACAGATCAAATCCCTAAGTGGATATAAGGGGTCTTACAGACACACCCCTCTATTGCATGGTCCCAAGAACACCTAGATGGACAAATTTATCTTTTAGAATAAGATAGTTATGCCTTTATGCCTTAGAGGGTTAAATGAAAGTCCAATATTCTCCTAGCTTCCTATTAAAATCCATTATAAAGCTGTGTAAATATCATAGTTATAGATGGTAGGCTCGAGGTCTTTCAAAATATTATCATTTTGATCCAATCATATACCATGCAAACATATGCCTTAGTTTTCAAGTTACTCCTAAAATCTGCTTAAAAACTATAGTACATAAATCATTTTATCTTCAAATATGCCACCTTTTTATTTCTTCCCCCAATTAAAACATGTTTAAAACATTTTTGTTTTTTCAAGAAACAAACTGAGTGCTTTGCTTATGGTTCTAGAGTCCACTTGCAAGCATGAGGACATAAAGAAGGATCCCAAGTATCCCAAGTATTCACTGAATCAGTAATTCATTAAACACTGATTTCATACTACAAATATTTAATAAGCACCTACTATTAACCAAGTACTGTGATAGACACAGTGCTATACCTATGAGTCACCTTTCATTTTAAGATATTTCCATTTAATAGAAAATTCCAAGTCAGAATTAAGTATAAATCTCTAAAAGGTCTATATGAAATCATTTTATTCTTCAAGAGAAAGAGGAATATGAAAAGGAAAAAACAAACAGAGGAAAGCATTATGATAAGATATTCGTTAATCCAATCTAGCTAGACTTTCAAAGATTGTTAATCCTAAATGGTAAACTATGCTTATGTTTGTCATTAAGAGT